>NW_006399774.1:18364828-18409487 GCF_000299155.1 Elephantulus edwardii
CAGTAACTGGGGTAGTAAGACTAACTCAGAATTTGGCAGAGTTCAGAGCTGTTGAACATAGAGTCACTGTGAGTCACAGTTGACTTAACGGCACACAACAACAAAAACAACAACAATAACAACAAGGCCTTTAGGACTATATAGAGTGTCTACAAATTGTTCTTTAAATATGCTGTTATTGTGCTCTGTAGAGTCAGAACAAATTCGTAGCTAACCCTTGATCAGGTTTCCAGAAGTTTTAAGTCCCATGGGAGGAGACTGACCATCTCTTCTCCATGGAGTAGCTGGTGGATTAGACCCACTCACCTTTGAGTTGGCAGCACAAAACTCCATCCTACAAATGAAGAGACAACAAATCCTTTGCTAAATGTCCAAAGGTAATGCAGGGTAGATAGGATAGTATTCCCAACATAGGATGATAGAACAATTGTACATCCTCGTACAGAACAAGAACTTTGAGCCACACTTGGTGTCACATACACAAATTCACTCCAAAGGAATCATAGACAGACGTACAAAATCAGAAAAAGAAAAATTTCTAGAGGAATCAAAAGAAAAGTAGTTGTGACTTTGGATTAGACACTTCCCCCCATAATACACATCAAAAAACATGAGCCATAACATAAAACAGGAACAAATTATATTCTTCATCAAAATGAATCTTTATAAAGCAGATAAAGAAGATTTTTCAAAGATACAGTAAAGAGAACTGAAACCGAAACCACAGAATAGGAGAAAATATGTTCATGAGCTGTCTTTTGTAAAGGACTTCTATTCAGCATGTTGTTGTTGTTAGGTGTTGTCGATTCAAGTACAACTCATAGCGACCGTGTGAACAAAAGATCTGAACCCTGTTCTCTCCTGTGCCATCCTCACACTTCCTTTCACGCAAGAGCCCATTGCAGCAGTCACCGTGTCTGTCCACCTACTGGTTCTTCTTCTCCTTCGCTGACTCCCCACCCTTCTCAACATCAGCATGTTGTGGTTACGTGGCATTGAGTTGCTTGTCACTCATAGTGACCTTGTAATAGCCCTATACTCTACTCTATCCTGGGCCAATCTTACTGTCTCTGATACAACTACCCCCATTACTGCAGTTACTGAATCAATCCATCTCATCAAAGATCTTCCTCTATTGCACTGTCCTTCCACCTTACCAAGAACGACATCCCTCCCCAAGGAGTAGTTCCTCCTTGCAACAGGTCCAAAGTACGTCAGACAAAGTTTTAGAATCCTTGCCTCCAAGGAGCAGCAGCCTGGATTCATGATTTCTAGAATGAGCCTGTTTGTTCTCCTGGCAGACCATGTATGGTATATTCAATACTCTTCTCCAGCACCACAGCTTAATGTTATCAATTCTCCTTCTATCACCCCTAGTCATTGTCCAGATTTCTGACACATAGCAAGTAATTGCAAAGACCATGGTCTGAATCAGGTGCACCTTAGTCTCCAGGCTGAAATCACTGCTCTTCAGTACTCTGGAGAGGTCTCTGAGAGCAGACTTTCCCCACTGGAATTTATCTCTTGATTTCCTGGCTTCTGGTACCAAGAGTGCTGCTTGTGGAGCTGAGCAAATTGAAGCAGATAGCAACCTCAATCTCTTCACCAGCATTGTTGTTGTTGTTGATTGCCATCGAGTTGAACATGATTCATAGTGATCCTATGAGTAAAAGACACGAATCCTTTCTATAACTATTAACATTTACCAAAGATCATAGAATTTCCAGAGGCATGTTGTTTAGGAAGTGCATTCCACTCATCAGCATAGAGGAAAACTCAACAAAACCCAAACCAAAAAAAAAAAAAGGGAACAAATTATCATACAACAAAACTCATACCATGAAAAACAATGATGTTTAAGAGAGAGTTTTCACCATAACAAGATAAAGGTAAACAACCTAATTGAAAAATGGATTCAGGACATAAAAACACTTCACCAAAGAAAACATTTAGATGGCAAACAAACACATGAAGAAATGTTCAAAATCCCTAGCTCTAAGAGAGATGCAAATCAAAACAACTATGAGATATCATTTCACCCCAGTAAGAATAGCAAAATTTAACAAAACAGCAAACAACAAATGCTGGCAAGATTGTGCAACCATTATGGAAGGCTGTATGGCACTTTCTCAAAAAGTTGCTGATAGAAATACCACTTGAGCCAGAAATTCCACTGCTGGAAATATACCCCCAAAGAAACCATAACTGCCACCCAAGCAGATATATGCACACCTATGTTTATTGAGGCCTTGCTCACAATAGCAAAGAGTTGGAAACAACCTAAGTGCCCATCATGAAAAAAAATGGACAGAGAAGCTGTGGTATAGTCACACAATAGAATACTATACTGTATTGAAAAACAAGGAACTCATGAAATATTTTACAAAATGGGTGACCCTAGAGGACATTATGCTGAGTGAAATATATGTCACAAAAAGACAAATACTGCATAGTGCCATCGTTGTAAAACAAGACTGATATCAGGGTTGGGGGGCTACTGAGAAAGATGGGATAAATTATGTATACTGCATTGAAACAGATAAGAGAGATAACTGTTTAAAAGGGATATATGATTAGGTATTATTGTCATGAAGGAGTCCAGAGCAAAGACTACATAATGGAGTGGAACTGGGGGTAGGGATTGTATAACAATGAAAGAATTTTTCTTTTACTTTTGAAAGAAAAGAGCAAACTGGTGGAAGGAGTTTGGGCAGGGAGAAAAGTGCAACAATTAATGAATAGAAATCCAAAGTCTCTGTAAACGGTCAGTAAAATTAATACTAAGAAAAGATAGAGTTTCTATAACAGTGTCTTTGTTGTTATGTGGTACTGAGATACGACTGCGAGGTACTAGTAGACATTAGTTAAAATAGCTGCATTTAAAATTTCTAACCGCATCAAGAGTTGGTGAGTATGAAAGCGGAGTGGCACCCACTTCCTAAACAACATGCCTCCAGAAACTATGAACTTTGCTAAACGTTGAGAGTTGTAGAAGGGCTTCAGACCTTTTGTTCATAGGGTCGCTATGAGTCCTGCTTGACTCGAAGGCAATCAACAACAGTACACACTGCTCACAGAAATATAAAATCATAAAAACAACGTAGACATTTGCAAAGAAGTTTATCATGCCATTTCCTATAACCATTACACTCCTCCAAACGCACCCAACCCGCATGAAAGCATATGCGTTTACAATGTCTTCTAGACAGATGTTTATATCGGAAACTGGAAATAAGCCAAATGATTTTTAGCAAGTGAATTGAGAAACAAATTGAGGGATATCCATACAAAGGTAATTCTACACAGTAATTAAGAATAAACTATTGGTATGTACAGCAGACTCGCAAAAGAACACACTTGGGTAACTAGAGCAAGACAAAGTAGTCCATGTACCGTTACTCGGTTCATGTCAAACAGTAGAGATTCAAACTAATACACGTTGTTGTTGTGTACCATAGAGTTGTTACTGACCCATAGCTCCAGCAGGTTCTCAGAGGTAGTTAGTCCCACGGGAGGAGATTGCCCACCCTTCTCCCATGGAGCAACTCGTGGATATATATATTATGGAAAAGAATCAGTGGTTGCTAGACACAGAAGTGGGTAGGGATGGGAGACAGAGTTGTAAGAAAAACCTTTGCGGTCAATGGCTGTGATTACTCTCTTGATTGTCAGGTTTGTTTTATGGGTGAACACATATGTAACATACGTCCAGACAAACGTATCCTCATTATCAAGCTGTCCACTTTAACTGTGGGCAACTGCTTGCCAATTTTAGTCTAATAAAGCTTCTAAAGCTATTATAAAAACCAAAAAGAGAAAGTTAGTACTTTAAGTGCTCTTAAATCGGAACTGACTCATGGGTGACCCTCCACCGGGGTTTCAGAGGCAGCTGATCGCATGAGAGGAGGTTGCCCACCTTTTCTCTGTGAATCAGCTGGGGAATTTGAACTTCATACCTTTGGGTTGCCAGCACACTTTCATACCACTAGGCCAGAGCTCCCCCTCTTTCTCAACGTCTTTACATTGTGTTGTTGTATGTGCTGTTGAGTCAGAACCGACACATCGGTGACTCTGCAGTGAGTTTTCAGAAAGTTAATTGCAGGGGAGGAGACTGGCAGTCTCTCTCCCTCTGTGTATCTATGTGTAGTTATATATAAAGTGTATATATGTTTGGGTCCATAATTAGATGGTCTATGGTACAAGAAGGGAGTTTAGGTAGAATTATACCAGAGGGTTAACACTGATTATCTAGAGAGAGTGGAGTAGATTGTGGGGACTAAGAAACTAGCAAGACAATTGGGAATAAAATAAAAAATAAACAAGAAAACAAATAATAATAAATATGTGACGAAAACATAGTGTCCGTAATCAAAGCAGCATTTGTTCTATGAATCCATTTACATGGGGTCACATCCAACTGTTAAAAGTGATAACGTTACATCCCCTTAAATTTCCTTGAATTAACAAACATATAGTAAGAGTATTATTTTATTGCTCTCTGTTCCCTCTATCTCTAACCTTACAGACCTAATATCTCATTAATTTTGATAATTCCAATGTACTAAATGGTAAATTTTGAAATAATAAGATTTCCTTAATAAGAGTCAGCTTTGCAAACAGCTATAACTTTTGCTTTATCATTTGTTTTACAAATCTCATTAAAAGTTTACTGCTTGATCAATGTTTCATGAGTTTTTAAAGGTATAAATCTTCCCTCATATTTTTTTAAAGAAAACGGCTCTTGTGGTTCTAGGAAACTAGTCTAACTCCATACAAATGGAAAAGACCTTGCCACCGCCTTTGTCTCAGTGAAAAATGAGTCCCATTTGATGACTGACCTTCCCAACAACTGTAGCTTCCCCAGAAATATAGAGGATCTCTGTGCACACAGCTGTTACCTTCTCAGAAGCATTATTTGACTGCTCAAGGGAAAACTAGTCCTCCGTAAGCACTAAAACAATCCAGTCAAATAAAAGAGCATGCATATAAACCCGAGTGCACGGCTGTGATTAGAAGAGAACGCGGATATTTTTGGCACTAAAGGCTGCAAGGGATACAAGCCAGTTAGGGAACATTGGATGTTAACATCATCAACAAAATGAGGGACTCAAAATGGATGCTTTTGCTGCCCTTCTTCAAAATATTTATGAGTGAAAAAGTCACAAAAATGAGGCTCATGAAAAAGTGTTGTAGCTGAGAAGGTGTTAGGTTGAGATGGGAGGTGAATAGATATCTTCTGTCTATTTCTGATCTCTGGTGAAACGTTCAGAAAGGCATGAAGGAGTGATAGCTGTGTTTCTAGCCAATTCTTTTCCATGCCGTTGACTTTGTGCATTCAATAATATGCCCAAGTGTGTCTCTACTTCCGTTCCTCATTCCTTAAAGATAGGGCCCTGCAGAGCTGTCTGGAAGATAGGATCCTCTGGTCTGAGTGCCCAGTGCCTCCTGGGTGGAGCAAATGCTTTCCATTTCATTACTAACTGTCTGATTGTTTGAACAGAACAAGAGAACACCATGTGGCTTTAAATCAGGAAAGGTGTGTGTCAGGGCCGTATCCTCTCTTCATGTGGAACAAATTATTCAAGAAACTGGACTCTATGAAGAAGAATGTGACATCACGATTGGAGAGAGGCTCATCAACAGTCTGTTATTCTGAGGATACAACCTTGCTTGTTGAAGGTGAGGGCTTGAAATGCTGCAGAAGATCAAAGACTGTTGTTACATGCGCTTTAGTTGCTTGTAACTCATAGTGACCCTATGTACAACAACCCTGAACCCTGTTCTATTCTGTGCTGACCTCATTGTCTCTGACACACCTACCCCCATTGCCCTAGACACTGAATCAATCCATCTCATCGAGGGTCTTTCTCTCTTGTGCTGCCCCTCCATCCTTCCAAGCTTGATGTCCCTCTCCAAGGACTGGTCCCTCCTTGACATGCTCAAAATATATCAAACGAAGCCTCAGAATACTTGCCTTAAAGGAGCAGCTTGGTTTCACTCTCTCTAGGATGAACCTGTTTGTTTTCTTAGCAGTCCATGGTGTATTCAATACTCTTCTCCCACACCACAGCGCAAAGGCATTAATTTCCTTCTGTTATCCTCAGTCATTGTCCAGCTTTCTGACACATAGCAAATAATTGTGAAGACTATGGCATGGAGCAGACAACGTTAGTCTCCAGACTGACATCATTGCTCTTCAGTTCTATCACTCAAAGACTATAACCCTCAATAGGAATTATATCTCTACATCAAGTAAACAACAATTCTCATCACTGGACTGATAGGCAATAGCATGGTAGATGGAGAAAGATTGAAACTATCAATGAGCTCATCTTACTTGAATCCACAATCAACATTCTTGGTCAGAGCACTGAGTAGATCAAGAGACATTATATCAGGCAAGTGTTCAGTCAGGGACCTTTACAAATTACTGAGGAGCAATGATGTCAGTTTGAGGACTAAGGAGCACCTGATTCAGGCCACGATCTTTTCTACCACTTGTTATGCATCTGAGAGCTGGACAAACAGTAAGGATGATTGAAGAAGAATAGATGATTTTGAGTTGTGGTGTTGGAGAAGAGCACTAAGTATCCTACAGATAACAAAGAGAACAAGCAGTACAGCCAGTGTGCTTCTTTGAGGCAAGGACGACAAAGCTTCATTTAATAAACTTCAGACATATTACTAGGAGAGGCTGTTCCTTGGAGAGGGACATCATGCTTCAGTGAAAGAGATGACAGACCTCAACCAGGTGGATTGACAAAGTGTCTGCTGCAGTGGGCTTGAACATGTCAGAAATGATGAGGACGGCACAGGATAGGACAGGGCTCAGATCTGTTGTTCACGGAGTTGTTATGAATTGTCTTTGACTCCATGGCACACAACAACAACAAGAACAAGAACAACACCAACACGTGCTGCACCCAGAGAAGTAGAGGTCACTGAAAGACTTTCAACACGATGGATTGACATTAACTGGACAGTGGGATTCAGTGCAGCAGAGATTGTGAGGATGGTGTGGGATCGGGCAGGGCTTTGCTTTGTCCTGCGCGGGTCACCACGAGCCAAAACCTACTTGAGACATCTAACAACTAACTGAGAAGAAGTTGGTAATTTTAACTCACCCAGTAGCATTCATTCATTCTCTCTCTCTCTCTGTGCTTTCCTAAAGATAATAGCCAAGGACCCTCACTAGATCAGCTCTATTCTCTACCACATGGGTCACCATGAGTTACAATGATGTAACAGTATATTTCATTTGGTTTTGATGCTTTGATCTCATACAAACAGCTTGGCAGAAGCAGTAGCCATCATGCTGAAGCTGTGTGTGTGCAGAAATGTGGACTTGAACTCATGTTTTGATAATTTGAAGTGAACGTCCTGTTCCTTGGGTTGTGTCCTTATACACGATTTTACACTTTCTGTTTTTGTGACCCTTCTTCTTGTTTTATTAGCAGCTCCCCTCGTGCTCCCTAATGGGCCATTCAGGTTCAATTCTGAGATTTGTTTTATCGTCATGCTTTAAAGGTAAAGTTTATGGTACAGGGAATGAAAAGATTAGATTGCTGGTACATGGACAATAAGCCTTTGCAGATAAGCAGAGGGGAACCCCTCATTTTAAATTAAAACCAATTAACATGAAATTGGAGTTTCTGATCATTAATTGTGCGATCTGATTGGAATTTGTGAAACTCCTTGGGTTTTGCATTCGTGATTGAATCTGTGGGAGCAAAGATATTCACGATCTTTGTCTCGGTAAGTGGCTTTGCTTAGAACGTCTCTGTGCACTCCTGTTGCAGCTGTGGAAGGAGACGGAGACGCTGTGGCCAGGGCCAGGATAATGAAGAACCCAGACTCCACCTCCCCAGAGCCTCTGAATCACTTCTTCTTAGGTATCCTGCAGCCCTTTCCTCTCTAGAAAAGGAAAACGGCTTGAAATATCAATAAACCAGCAAACGCCCACTGCTAGTGAGTGGCCTCTGAGTCATAGTCAACCTTCAGGACAGAGCAGAGTTGCCGGCCTGGGTTTCTAGGCTGTAATCCTTATGGATGCAGACCTCCTCATGCATGTTCTCCTGCAGAGGGACTGGGGACTTGGAACTGTGGACATTTCACCTAACAGTGGACTTGAAACACCACACCGTGAGTGATCCTGAAGTGTCTGTGGGCTCTGATAAATAGTCTAAGTAACAATATGAGTTCGTTTTCAGAAAACAGCCTTTCTTCCCACCGGGCATCTGTGTCTCCAGTAGTAGACAATTATCATCAAGTTGACTGCAAGGCATGATGACTGATGTACAACAGGACAGAGCACTGTTGGGTCCTGCACTGTCTGTGTGAGTGCTAGTGCCTCAGGGCCCTTCCTTGTGTGTGCTGTGTCCAACCACATCACCAGGGCTCCTTTCTCTTACTCATTCTTTTTCCCATCAGTTGTGATTCTCTCTTCAGTTACTGATACCAAACCAGCAAATCAGTTTTCTTTAAAAGCTGAAATGGAACTACTACTGGATCCAGCTATCCTCAAATATCATATATATACATATGGCATATATAAAAAAACGAGCTTTGGCTCTAATGGATATATGTATGCCTATATTTATTGCAGCATCATTTACAATAGCAAAGAGATGGATGTGATCTATGAGTCCTTCAATGGAATAATCCTTAAAAACTGTGGCTCATTCACCTGAAGGAGTGTTATGTAACACGAAAGAATGATAAAGATTTGCAAAGCTGTGCGGCATGAAGGAATCTAGAGGAAATTACACTGAGCGACACAGGTCTATCACAAAAGGACAACTGTGACATAAGACCACTGCTCTAAAATGTTAGGGAAATGTTTACATACAGATAGGATCATCACTGGGCAAGGAAGGAGAGGGAAGTAAAAGTGAATAAATCAATATGTTGGGTGAAGGCAAAGACAATATACCAGAGCAGTCAATTAGGTATCATCATAAATTAATGATATTGATCAACTTAATTTATGTTATAAAACAAAATGTGTATGAGAATGAGAATAAATAACCAATATCAATTGTAAATTTTTACTCAAATAAAAAAGAAAAAAATCCCCAAAGAAGCAAATCAGCTAGTCCTCCGTCATTTTTGTTGCTGTTATGTTCTGTTGAGTCACAAGTGATTCATAGTATATACCCCATTGTAGCCTAGGTAGAATAGCTCTGAACCCTGTCCTGTCCTGAGCCAGCCTCACTGTCTCCGACACACCCACCCTCATCACTGCAGTCAGTGTCAATCCATCTCACCTGGGCTCTTCCTCGCCTGTGTTGTCCTTCCTCCTTTCCAAGCATGATGTTCCAAGCACTGGTCCTTCCTGGCCACATGCCCACCACATGCCCAAAATATATGAGACAGAACTTCAAAATCCTTTCCTCTGAGAAGCAGCCTGATTTCACCCTCTCCAGAACAGAACTGTTTGTTCTATTTGCAGTCGATGGTATGTTCAATATTCTTCTCCAGTACCACAACTCAAATGTGTTGATTCCTCTTCTATTGTCATTCATCGTCCAGCTCTCTGATGCATAGCAATTAATTGTGAGAAACATGGCTCAGATCAGGCACACCTTAGTCTTGAGACTGACATCATCACTTTGCAGTATGCTGGAGAAGTCCTTAACAGCAGACTTTCCCAATGTAATTTGTCTTTTGATTTCCTGGCTACTGATACCCAGAGTATTGATCGTGGAACCAAGCAAGCTAAAGCTGTTAATAATCTCAATCTCTTTTTCACCTATGATGGTGCTGCCAGTTGGCCAATGGTGAGACTCTTTGTTTTGTTGATGTTGAGCTTTAATCTATATTGAAGGCTGCAGTCCTTGATCTTCTGTAGCAAATGCCTCCGGTCTTCCTTCATTTCAGCAAGCAAGGTTGTATCATCTGAAGTATTCCATTGTTGTTGTTAGGTGCTGTTAACCTAAGTAGGACTCATAGCAACACTGTGAAAAACAGATCTGAACCCTTTCCTATCCTGTGCCATCTCACACTTCTTGACACGTAAGAGTGCACTGCGGCAGTCACCATGTGAATCCACCTGGTCAAGGGTGTTCCTCTTCTTTGCCAATCATCCACCCTTAGATCTGAACCCTTTCCTATCCTGTGCCATCTCACACTTCTTGACACGTAAGAGTGCACTGCGGCAGTCACCATGTGAATCCACCTGGTCAAGGGTGTTCCTCTTCTTTGCCAATCATCCACCCTTACCAGCATCATATCCTTCTCCATGTTATGCCCAAAGTGTGTAAGGTGAAGCCTCATCGTTCTTGCTTCCAAAGAGCTCTCTGACTGCACCCTCTCCAAGACAAACCTGTTTGTTCTTTTGGTTATCCATGGAATATTTAGCCCTTTTCTCCAACCCCACAGCTCAAAGGCATCAATTCTCCTTCTGCTATCCTTATTTATTTAATTTTTAATTTTATTTTCTTTTTGAGATGACTGCTTTATATTTGCTACAAAAGTGGGATATCAATACTATTACATTTCTGATTTCCTTTTCAAGTCACTGGCCAATTCATGTACAAAAGACTGCATATGTGGCAACCTTCCAAATGAAAATAAAGTAAATTACATTTAAAAAGAAAAACTAAAATATATTAAATATTTTTTATTTCTGTCATCCTTATTTATTGTCCAGCCTTCAGATGCCTAACAAGTGATCGGAAGACCACACATTTAGTCCTGAATCACACATTTAGTCCTCAAATTGAAGTGTTCCATTATGATCCATTCGTTTCTGACTAACTGATTTCCAGAAGTTGGTAATGAGCTCACTCTTCTTAGCCCGCCTTAGTATGAAAGCTTTGGTGAAATTCATTGACCATGGGTGACCCTGCTGGTATCTGAAGTACTGGTGCCACAGCTCCCAGGTTCACAGCAACATACAAGCCCTCCAGTGCAACAAGCTGACAGACAGCGGTGGGAACAGAGCCTTGGAGTCTGGATTTCTGATAGAAATCACATGTGGTGTTTGACATTGGGGCGTGAGGAGAGAGCATGCAGCCCAGGAGGCTTGGGAAGGTCCCCGAGGGCAGGTTAATGCTAATGGAATAAAACCTTTGTTTCTGCCTGGAACATCCAGCGATTCGTCTTTAAATTCAATTGAAAGAGTGGTCAATTTAGAGATTAAAATGGATTCCAGCCATCAAGGGCCAGTTCAGTCTTTTAAATAAATTACCCACAAGACCCAAGCCAATAATAGGTAAAAGCTTTATGAGCCCCATAAAACAAACCAGAAACATTTAGAAATGAGACTCACTGTGCTTCGCATGGAGAGAGTCTGGATGTGGGTTGGCCTCGTTACACAAGGCCGAGTTCCCGGTGGGACACAGGATCCCGCTCGCGGGCAACGGAGGGAAGGGGGCCCATCCAAGTATTGTCTTCATAACTGTTAGATATAAAAAAAGAGCGCGAGGGTGCGAGGGAGAGAAATAAAGAAAGGAATTTGTCCCAAGAAACGAACAGGCCTTTATTACGCGGTCTGAGAGGGACACCAAGTGACCCAGCTCATGGCATGCAGATCTCATTGGTGCGTAGGCAGTTTGGGGGGGGTTCCTTTTTTTTAATTTTTATTTTATTATTTTTTTGTGTGTGTACCATCAAATCAGATCTGACTGGTACAGGAGGAGATTGTCCCGCCTTCCCCGGCTGAGCATCTGGTGGATTCGAACCGTGCACCTCTGGGATTGTAGTTGGAGCTCCTTACCACTAGGCCACCAGAGCTCCCCTAGGGATTTTCCTTTTAATAGGGGTCCTGGGGAGGACTAAGATGGTATTTCTCGAATTTGACATGTTAATTAAGTTCGGTTTTAGCACCTTTTTTCCAAGCTCAGACTCTTAATCAGGATCCATTGTCTGGACTGGTCTTTGATATGACCAGCTTAGATGTTATCAAGTTTCTCAGGAAGTGATCAAGCTTGGGGGTGGTGGGGTAGCTGCCACATTCTTCCTTCAATAACTGTCTTTAGCATTTACAGAGAACCAGATGCATGGCGTCCTAATATCTTTTGGTAGCTTATTAACTAACCCCTTTAAAAAGATAATTCAACTTCCAGATTTGTAGGGTTTTATGTTTTTTAAAAATTCATATCAATATCCAGGTTCATTGCATTTTCCTGATGAGATACATAAGTTTCTGCAGAATGTGAAACTCAGCTGTAAGTACGCCACAGAATTTACCTGAAGAAACGAGTATGTATGCCTTATTTCTACATTCAAAAAGCACGGGAAGTGTGATTCTTAAGGATGGGTTTGGGGAGCGGAATTTTGAGCAGATGATTGGAGGGAAGACGAGTAAGGGACAATCCGGCCAACAGCACTGAGGAGCACAGATTTCTCTTCTGAAAGCCAGCTTAGATGTGCAGGCGTGGAGAGGAGACAGCCTCACCGGGGCTCAGCAGTGCTGGGCTTTTCCTGGCGTTTCAGGTCGATAAAGCAAGACTGGACTGGAAAATGTGTATTCAGCAGGCGGGAGAGGACAGCAAATTGGAATTGTTCTAATTGTCAGAATTTTATGGAGGATTTTACAGGGTCTAGTACGTGGGATAGAAACAATGTGACAAGGGAGGAAAGGTTACTGAAGAAAGGATTCTTTTTGGAAATTTACTTGTTCTTATTCAAAATATCCCTCTTGCTCTCCTTTCTGTGATGCCAAACCCAATCACGCAGCCAGGAGCTGAGTCACCTGCTCAGACGGTGGAGGGACGCTGCCGTGCACACGAAAGACCCCACTCCACGCTCTGAGGGGAGCGGGCAGAGCAAACAACACGTTGAGAAAACACCCTCTAGACTCTGCAGAAAATGTCCTTTAAGGAACAGAGACGCCCTTCAAGCTCCGTCTTGGTGGTACTGGCTGCTAAGCTGGGATGTCTACAAATTACTCTGGAGGTGGTGCCTTGGGGATGCTTATTTTTAAAGTGTAATCTCAGTAGGAAGCTCTGGTGGCCTAGTGGTAAGAAATTGCACTGCAGTCCCAAAGGCTTGCAGTTCAAATCCAGAAGCTGCTCCGTAGGAGAAGAATGGACAGTTGATTAACTGCCTCTGAAAAGCTGCTGGAGTGTCAGCTAGGGTCAGTTCTGACTCGATGATACTTGTTGTTGTTGTTGTTATGTGCCGTTGAGTCGTTTGCGACTCATAGTGACCCTGTGTACAGCCCTAAACCCTACTCTATCCTGTGCCAATCTCATTGTCTCTGACACACCCATCCCGATTACCCGAGTCACTGAATCAATCCATCTCATAGAGGGCCTTCCCCTCCTGCACTGTCCCTCCACCCTCCCAAGCATGATGTCCCTCTCCAAGGACCGGTCCCTCCTGGCAACATGTCCAAAGTATGTCAGACGAAGCCCCAGAATCCTTGCCTCCAAGGAGTAGCCTGGTTTAACCCTCTTGAGGATGAATCTGTTCGTTTTCTTGGCAGTCCATGGTACATTCAATACTCTTCTCCAGCACCACAGCTCACGTGGAGCTTTAAAAATGTACAAGTGTCCCGTACGCGTTAGTGTTAGATGTCATTGTATTGGCTCCACTCCCAGGGCCTCATATAGGACAGAATGACACACTTCTCCTTCAGAAGTCTTCCTGCAATCCTGGCTGTGGTTGAGTCCATTGTTGAAGCACTGTCACAGCCATCCATCTCTTGGAGGGGCTTCCTCTTCTCCATCGATCTTCTACGAAGTATAGTGACTTTCTCTGGGGCCTGGTCCCTCCTGAATACAGTCCCTGAGCACATCCTTTGGACAAAGTCTTGCCATCGTGACATCCACGTGGTGTTACGTCAGTGCTGCTTCTGAGAGCGCTGAGCTGATTCTTCTGGAAGTCCGTGCAGATTTCCATTGTTTGTCAACATTGTGATTCAAAGGCCTTGGCTCTTCTTCACTTTTCTGTATTCCTTTCACAGCTTTCATCTTCTTATTAGCCCCAAGCCCACTGTCTTCGAGCTCATTCTTACTCCATGCCCTTCAGTTGAGTTTTCGAGGTTCTGAATCTTTACAAGAGCAGAGTTCTCACATTTCCCCTATGGGGCATCTGGCTCCGAGGAGGTCGGTGCTCATCTTTGGTTAACAGTGCAGCCATGCCACTCAGACTCCTTCCATAGCGTTGTTGTTGTTAGGTGCCGTCATGTCACTTGTGACTCATAGCAACTCTATGTAGTTGTGTTGTTGTTGTTGTTATGTGCCGTCAAATCACTTGTGACTCATAGCGACCCTATGTACAACAGCCCTAAACTCTGCTTTGTCCTGTGCCAATCGCACTGTCTTTGATACTCCATCCCAATTACCCTAGTCACTGAATCAATCCACCTCATAGAGGGCCTTCCCCTCCTGTGCTGTCCCTCCACCCTACCAAGCATGATGTCCTTCTCCAAGAACCAGTCTCTCCTTATAACATGTCCAAAGTATGTTAGAGCCTCAGAATCTTTGCCTCCAAGGAGCCACCCAGTTTAACCCTTTCCAGGATGAATCTGTTTGTTTTCCCAGCAGTCCATAGTACCCTCAATATTCTTCTCCAGCATGACAGATCAAAGGCATCAATTCTGTAGAGCAACCGTAAACCCTGCTCTATCCTGTCTCAATCTCACTGTCTCTGACACACCCACCCTGATTACCCCAGTCACTGAATCAATCCACCTCATAGAGGGCCTTCCCCTCCTGCTCTGTCCCTCCACCCTGCCAAGCATGATGTCCTTCTCCAAGGATCGGTCTGTCCTTACAACATGAACAAAGTATGTCAGATGAAGCCTCAGAATCCTTGTCTCCAAGGAGCAGCCCAGTTTAACCCTCTCCAGCATGAATCTGTTTGTTTTCCTAGCAATCCGTGGCACACTCAATACTCTTCTCCACCACCACAGCTCAAAGGCATCAATTCTCCTTCTATCCTCCCTAGTCATTGTCCAACTCTCTGATGCATAACAAGTGATTGCAAAGACCATGGCCTCTATCAGGCACACCTTAGTCTCCAGAGTGACACCATTGCTTTTCAGTACTTTGGAGAGATCCTTAACAGCAGACTTTCCCATGGTCAGGTGTACCTTAGTCTTTAAAGTTCCATCTTCAACTTTTGAACTTTCTTTTGGAGCCTTTGTTGTTGTAGTTAGGACTGCCAGCTCTGTGTCACAGAAAGTCCGTTTATAATAAAGGGAAACTTCCTGAATGTGTCATCCTCACAGTCTCTGTGTTTGAACCAATTGTTGCAATGAGTGCTGATTGTGGAGCCAAGTAGAAGGAAATCCTTAACCACTCTTTTTTTTTTTTGGCATTTATCATGGTGTTGCCTATTGGTCCAATTGTGAGAAATTTTGCTTTTGGGATCATATAAATTGTATAAATAATGAAATTTATGCATTCAATGTTTTCTTTGAGTCTTAAGTGCATGTAGGAAGAGCAACAGTCGTGGCTGGATAAGATCTGCTGCCGTGCATGGTGGTAGCAGGCGTCATTTGGGTGCAGGCTCTGCTGAATCTGGGGAGAGACCGTGGGTTCTCCCAGGATGCACTGGTGCTCTTGACATGTTACTACGAGCAGGATGGCTCTGCGTGCTCAGGTGTGAGTGTGTGGATTTGAGCGTGGTTGGTGGATAGAAATCTTTAGGGGGACAGTGTTGGTTCAGGGGTAGAACTCTTCGTGCTCTGGATGTTGTACCACAGGGCTCGGATGGTGTAGTCTGTAAGGAGTTGTGCTGTCAACCTAGTGGTTGAGTCTCTGTGATGCTTTGAATTCACGAGCCACTTCCTGGGAGAAAGGTGGACAATCTCCTCCCTTGCCACTTACAGCCTCGGAAATGGAATGGAGGGTCCACCATGAGTTGATTCCTACTCAACGGCAATGAATTTTTCAAACGCGTCACCACCTGTCTATAGTGCTATCAGTGGAAGAATCGATATTGTTATGATGCTAAAATGTTTTAGTGGGATTTCCAGACTAAAACAGAGTGAGAGGAAAGGTCTGGAGATCTATGCCTGAAAATCAGCCAGTAACATTCCTTTGGGTCACCACAGCCCAATAACATTGTATATGGGTTTACCAGGCCTGAGGGCTGACTTCATAGTAGCTAAAAACATCAATAAGAACAGCAACAAGAAGACTTTGGGACCAATCTAGACTTAGTATTTGAAGGGAGTAGATGTGTAAGTGAGTGTGTTTATGTGTACAGGCTTATGTGACTTAAAATGCATTTGAATTACCATGAATCCTGTCAGTAAATGTTGAATTCTGCATCTTTCTGAGTGGAAGCAGTGGGAAAATGTAAGCAAAAATATGGAAAATTTTCTGAGTTTGGTGAACACTTAATTCTTATTATTTGATCAGTATAATGTGATAGAAGAGATGGGAGGAAAAAATGGAAGTTAATATCAATGATATCACTTCTCTACAATGTTAAAGAGCAGTGATTTTATTTTAAAGATTAAAGTGTGTCTCATTGGAGCCATTGCCTTTTCAACTGCTTGTTATGCATCTGAAAGTTGTACCATGACTAAGGATGACAGAATAAGAATTAATGCTTTTGAGTTATGGTATTGGATAAGAGTAATGAATATCCCATAGACTATCAAACAAATAAGCATGTGTTAGAGAAAGTACAGTCAGATCGTCCCTTGGAAGCCAGGATGGTGAAGCTTCATCTCATTTGTTTTGGTCTTGTTTATAGGAGAGACCTATTCTTGGAAAAGGACATCACACTTGGAAAGGTGGTGTGTCAGTGCAAGAGAGAAAGACCTTCAATGAGACAGTGACTTGACATAGTGACAACAAAATGGACTCAAGGACATAAGAGATAATGGGGATGACACAGCAAAGGGCAGGGCTCGGATCCGTTGTTCATAGGTTGATACACGTTGTAGTTGATTTGACCATTCACAGCAACAAACAGTATCAACGGTGTGGATCAGCTCAGCGATCTTTAAGAAGGGGAAGTGGATAATTAGAACTACTGGATTTTGAAGAGAAAAGGAATGAAGAAATAAAAAGAAGAAGGAGAAACGCAAAAAACAAAACAAAACCCCACCAAAAACAAAAACGAAAACCAACCAGTAAACATAAAAACCAAAAACCAACCAACCCCAAACACAAAAAGACAGTTAAAAGGTCAACTGAAGTTTTCTTGAAAATATGGGTCCAAATGCTGATTGCTTTTTCAAAACTCATAGGCAGATTTAGGGGTGAAAAAAACCACAAACCCAACTCAAAAGGACCATAAACAATGCAAAATGCCAACTCTTCCTAATTTCCTGACTTGAAACCCCACACCTAGGGATAAAACAGATGATCCAGAACCTTCTGTGAAGAGAATTAGTACCACCAGTGGAAAGAACCCAATTTGTCCAACATTTTATTTAAGTGAATTTTTATGTTTTTGCACATAAGAGCAGTTTTCAAATATGTATTTTAAAGTTCTGTATAACATTTCCAGTCCTAAAGACACATAGAGATCATATTTATAGAGACAATGATAACATAAAGCAACAGCAATAACAACATATAAAAGAGAAAAAAAGAGAGAAAGAGATTTGACAAACAGAGTCATTAAGTTGAGGAGATACATAAAGGTGCTCTGGGCTCTGGTGGCTTAACGATAAGGAACCACCCTAACCCAGTGCCGATGAGGTTCAAGTCCACAAACTGCTCTGTCAGAGAAAGAGGGACAAACATCTTCTGTGTGATTTACTGGCTCTGAAAACCTGCTAGAGGGTCAGCCTGGAGTCAATTCTAACTCTGTTTTTGTTGTTATGTGGCATCAAGTCTCCTATGACTCATAGTGACCCTATATACATCTCTGATGCCAGCCCTATCCTGAGCCAGTCTCACTGACTCTGACACACCTACCCCCATTGTCCCAGTTTTTATATCAATCCATCTCATCTGGGGTCTTCCTCTCCTAGCTCTCCCTCCACCCTTCCAAGCATGCTGTCCTCCTTCAAGGACCTGTCTCTCCTGGCCACATGCCCAATGTATATGAGATGGAACTTCAAAATCCTAGCCTCCAAGGAGAAGCTTGGTTTCACCCTTTCCAAGACAGACCTATTTGTTTTGTTGGTGGTCAATGGTAGCATCACAACTTAAAGACATTAATGATTTTTCTGTTATCCTTTGTCCAGTTTTCTGATGCACAGCAAGTAATTGCGAAGACCATGGCCTGGATCAGGTGCACCTTAGTCTGTAGACCAATGTAGTTGCTTCTCAGATTCTGGAAAGGTTCCTGGCAGTGAATTTACCCAATACAATTTGTCTTTGGATTACCTGACTGCTGGTGCCAAGAGTGTTGATTGTGGAGCTGAGAAAGCTGTAATTGTTAACAACCTCAATCTCAATCATGGTGCTTCCAATTAGCCCAGTGGTGAGAATCTTTGTCAACAACGGTACATACATATAAGTACATGAACCTGTACACACACACACACACACACACACACACACACACACACAGAGAGAGAGAGAGAGAGAGAAAGGAATCATTTTCAAGTGATTTGCTGTCTTTATGGCATGAGAGAAGACAACAGCAATTCTACCCCTCGCTGCCCTCAGTAGAGTTACCGTCTCGAAAGCTCGATACTTATAACAATTGCCCCATTATGTCCTTTGCTAGGTTGGTATTTCCAAGGATGAGGAGCACATTTGTTGTGATAACCTTTTCACACGTGCACCTCAAGTCTTCTCAAGGTCCTCATTAAGGCAGATCCAGAGAGTAAAGTACAGCCCACAGCGTGCTGTCTAAACCACAGGGCGACTCAAATGGTGCACTTATTTGCTGCAATTTAAACGAGAGAGAGGATTTTAAATGCAAAAGTCCAGAGCTTTGACACCATTTAAGACAATGGGGATTCTGACATTTTGGTTCTTACTATAAATTTCGTTTTCTCAATTATTGCTCTGGGGAAGAGGAAATTGCTGTACTTGGGTGTAATAGATACAATAAAGCGAACACTGTACCCAGTATATAAACCAAGGCTGGCTGGTAATTATAATCTACATCTTTCCCTGCTCTCTGCATTCCCTCGATAAACCCAAGAAGCTGCCTCTTGGATTTGACATTTAATATCAGTTGAGGCCTCTGGGATGCATTTCTTCCCTCCCATCCACTCACCTAGATGCACACATGAGCTCTTTATTATTATTCCGCAGCCTTTCACAGGCATAGTTCAAGGTCTGCCATGAAGTTCTGGAGGTGTCTCAGTTCAAGCCCCTGCCTCAAGCGACCCTGGCCAGGCACACAGTAAAAATGGCAATAAATCCTGTTATGGGAGGTGTCAGTGACTCCAGCTTTCCTGGGGGGTCGGCACTTGGCTTTAATCAACGAGATGAGAATTTTCCTTGCAGCTGAAAAAATTTCCTTTGCATGTGAAGGATATTCACATTACTTAGAGTCTTTATTTAAGGATAATCGAAACACATTTTCTTTTGAGGGTTAGGGAAGCTCAGAAACCTTCAATGCTCCTGAGAGATACCCAATGGGCGACAGATGTCACGGTGACTCAGGGTGGCCCTAGCCACACGGCCCTCCCTCTTCTGTACCAATGGCATTTCTGCAGTACCCTTCAGACACGTTTAAAAAGAAGATTGCAGTTGCGAGTTTATTGAACTATCTGCCATCCATTGATGTGCCTCCCTGGAGTCTGTAGTTCTTTCCTGCTCCCCTCTTTCTCTATCTGCTCAGTATTTGCTTAGTTCAGTCCTTGGCAAAAGCAGTGGTTAATAAGTGTTTGTGGAAGGGGTGAAAATGACCATCCCTCAGCATTTCACAAATGGGTGTTACGACAGGTTATGCAGACAGAGAGTTCCAGTGTGTCAAGATAAACAGACTTAACTAGGCTCTTTGGCTGTTGGACCTGTGGGAGCATTTCCTACATTGATGTGTGCTGTGTATTTATAAGGAGTTGGAGAATGTGACGTTTTCTGAACATGTTTGTGTCTTAAAATAGTGGTTGGCATGCAGCAGTAGGTTTGCATTTACGTGAGTTGTTATTGTTACTCTTGCATCTCTCTTTGTGATTCTCTTTCGTCGTGGAATTTCCAAGGATAAGGATTCCACAAAGGGATCTTAGTGGTTACGTACTTGGTACGTTGTTGATGTGAGTCCACAGGAGAGGGATGTGGCTGTCTTCTCCTGTAACACGGGAGGATCTGGGAGCCTGTGGGGCAGTTCTGACTCTGTCCTCGGGGTTTCTCTGATTCTTGATTGACTCCAGAGCAGTGGTTTGTCTATTGGCTTCAGAAGTTCATTAGGACACCACTTTGGGAAAGACTGGTTCATCTTATCCATTCATTAGGGCTCACTGATTTATGCTAATAAAATAACTTTATTAGGAATTGGAAAAAACTGATGGCTCAGAACTAGAATGTCTTCCTTTCAAGTAGGAGACCAGGATTCTACTCTTGCCCAAGGTATCACAGGTACGGCCACTACTTGTCTGCCAGTGGATGCTTGTGATGATGCTGTTATGGAGCTGAACAGGCTTCAGAGAAGTTTCCAGACCAAGAGGAACTAGGAGGAAAGGCTTGGCAATCTGCTTTAGACAATCAGGCAAAACTCCTGTGTGTCCTCCAATGATCCATCTGCATCAGATCATGAAGATGCTCTAAGACCAGGCGGGGCTTCATCCTGTGGTGTCGGGGGGTAGCTGTGACTTGAGAGCCAACGGAATAGGAGCTCAGAACAAAAATCATTAGGAAATTATGAAAAATCACTGAGGCTGGTCTAACGTTTGTCTTTGTACTATTTATAACACGGCAGTTTGCAAGAAAATCGATAAGACGCTGCAAATTTCAGGAGAAATGCTTTATTTTAAATAAGTGAAGTCTTCAAAATACCCAAGATAACTTGAAAAGAAACTATTTACTTAGAAGGGTTGCTACCTGAACACCACTACCTGACTGGTTTACTTGAGTTCTCAACAACATTTTCCTATTTTCATTATTTTGTAAATAAAGAGAACAGCATTTGTAGCCTTGCCTTGTTAGTCAGAATGTTGTCATTGTTACTATGTACTGTTGAGTCAGAATCAACGCATGGCTACCCCTCCAGTGAGTTTTCACTGGCTGCAAATCACGTGGGAGGAGTTGGCCATATTTCTCCAGCTATTCAGAACAGTGAGATAGACAGAAATCTAGTTTTTTGCTTCTTATGCTGGATTGTATCAGAAGTCAATTTCTTCCTGTTTTAGGGCTGATTTATTAGATATGTCAAGGTCCCTTAACTACATCCTCATGTTCTAACACGGGACCTCATTGTCCTTATCCACTAGCTCTGCACTCCTCACACAACCACTAGACAATTCCAAGATGGGAATTCTCACACAGCCATTCTTGTGAGGAGAAGGACTGCCCTCCTGCACACAGAGAATGTGAAAACGGGAGGGAGGGGGTGAAAGATGTAAGATGGGAAGGGAGGAAGGAAAGACATCATTCTTTGTATCATCTATGACTATAACTACGCAAAAGTAGTTTGTTAGAAAATCAACATGGCAAAACAAATTTCAGGAGGAATTCTTAGTTTTAAACAAGTGAAGCAAAAGCGGAATAGGAGGAGGAAGAAACGGGAGGAGGGTTGAAGGAAGAAGGAAAGAAAGTGATGGATGGACAAGGAAGGAAAGGTGAAAGGAAGGGGGAGGGAGGGCAGGAAAGTGGGGGCAGGGAAAGGAGGGAGAGTTACTAGAAAGTCACAGCTTTCAGCTGCCTCTCAGGCTCAAGGGAGTGTTCGTTCCTTCACCTTGCAGCCCATGAACTGACTCTGTGCTTTCAAAGCTAACATTCTTCTGGAGGCAGATTGTGTCCCTTGTTTCTTTATTCCCCTGAGGCCATTGTCAGAGAAGGATGGGGGTGAATGAGAAAGGATTTCCTCTCAAGTCTTATTCCTCTGTTTGCACTTAAATGTTGTTGTTGTTATGTGCCATCCAGTCCAGTCACTTGCGACTCATAGCGACCCTATGTACAACAGCCCTAAACTCTGCTCTGTCCTGTGCCAATCGCATTGCCTCTGACACACCCATCCTGATTACCCCAATCACTGAAACAGTTCACCTCATAGAGGGCCTTCCCCTCCTGCACTGTCCCTCTACCTTCCCAAGCATGATGTCCCTCTCCAAGGACCGGTCCCTCCTCACAACATGTCCAAAGTATGTTAGACGGGGCCTCAGAATCCTTGCCTCCAAGGAGCTGCCCGGTTTAACCCTTTCCAGGATGACTCTGTTTGTTTTCCTAGCAGTCCATGGTACTCTAAATACTCTTCTCCAGCACCACAGCTCAAAGGCATCAATTCTCCTTCTATCCTCCTTGGTCATTGTCCAACTCTCTGATGCATAACAGGTGATTGCGAAGACCATGGCCTGTATCAGATGCACCTTAGTCTCCAGAGAGACACCATTGCTCTTCAGTACTTTGGAGAGGTCCCTAACAGTAGATTTTCCCATGGCAGTACATCTTTTAATTTCCTGGCTGCTGGTGCCGAGAGTGTTGACTGTGGAGCCAAGCAAACTGAAGCTGTGAACAATCTCAATCTCTTCACCATCCATCCTGATGCTGCCAATTGATCCAGTGGTATTTTTGTCTTCTTGACATTGAGCCTCAATCCATATTGGAGGCTGCAGTCCTTGACCCTCTGCAGCAAGTGCTTCAGGTACTCTTCAGTTTCAGCAAAGCAGGGTTGTGTCATTTGCATATCACAGATTATTGATGAATCTTCCACCAATCCTGACCCCACACTTCTCCTCATAGAGCCCAGCCCCCTGGATAATCTGCTTCAACCTGTGCACTTAAATAGACACCTTTATTTGGAATAAATTCTAGAGCTTCATCACATGTCAAATTTATCAACTGACCTGAAATGATCAAGGCGGGAATTACCTGTCCTTTCACCTGATTGTATTCCGATGCTGACAGGTCAGTTATAGCAGGTCCATGCATTGAGTAGAACTTCACTGAGGGTTGAGGCCATGTGTTACATGGCTCTTCTCTGAGGGTTTGAGCCCATGTGTTAAGAGGAACTTCCCTGAGGGTTGAACTCATGCATTTAAGAGGATCTTCTCGGGGGATTTGAGCCCATGCGCTAAGTGGATCTTCACTGGGGCTTGAGGCCATGTGTTGAGTGGAACTTCTCTCGGGATTTGAGCATATGCATTGAGTGAAACTAATCTGAGAGTTTGAGCCCACTCGTTGAGTGGAACTTCTCTGGGGGCTGAGCCCACTCGTTGAGTGGAACTTCTCTGGGGGTTCCTCTGGTTGTCATCATTAAGCAAGGGGACCACCAGTTCTTTTTTTCCTTGAGTTACAAGTGACTTTTTAATTAGCCACTGAACACTTAACCAGTGTGCTGTCAGGGCCCCTTTGTCCCTTCCTCTCTCCTTTCCCTTTCTTCATTCTTACTTTTCTTTTTCTTACCCCTCCCTTTATTTTTTTAATTATTATTAATTTTAATGAAAATTTACAGACTTTGGATTTCCTTTCATTCATTGTTGCACTTTTCTCCATCCCCTCCCCTCCCCCACTACACTCTTCTCTTCGAAAAGCAAAAGAAAAATTCTTTCATTATTTTACAATCCCTCCCCCTAGGTCCACTCCACTATGCAGCCTTCATTCTGGACTCCTGTCATGACAATAATACCTAATCACATAAGTAGAAGAATTTCTTGCTTATGCTTAGGAAGACTCAGTATTGTGAAAATGACAATACCACCAAAGGCAATTTACACGTTCAATGCAATCTCGATACAAATACCAATCCCATTCTTCAATGAGATGGAAAAGGCAATCTCCAGTTTCATTTGGAATGGAAAGAAGCTCTGAATAAGCAAAGCACTCCTTAAAAATAGAAGAAAGGTAGGAGGCATCTCACTTCCTGATTTAAAATCTTGCTACACTGCCATAGTGGTTAAGACAGCATGGTACTGGTACAATGACGGACACATAGATCAATGGAATAGAATTAAGAAACTGGAAATCAGCCCATCTACCTATGGTCAACTGATTTTTGACAAGGAGATGAAATCAGTCAAGAGGGGAAACGACAGCCTTTTCAACAAATGATGTTGGCAAAATTGGAAAACTATCTGCAGAAGACTCAAGCAAGATCTGTACCTCACTCCATGGACCTACGACTAATTAGAGCCAAGGACTATAAACTTCATTAAAGAAAAGCTTGGAAGAACTCTAGAAGTCCTAATACTTCTTACTTTTCAACATGAACCCCACCTGGTCCAGCCTTAAGGAAATTGTCTCATCTAATCTTTGGTGGCCAAATGGCAACACTCTGCCCTGTAATCCTGGAGGCACATGGTTCAAATCCATCAGCTGCTCCACGGAAGAAAGACGGGCAATCTCCTCCTACGTGCTTACTGCTTCTGAAAACCCCACTGATGGGTCAGCTGTGAGTTGGTTCTGACTTGATGGCACACAACAGCAACAACGAAGTACCAGTGGAGAGCTCTAGTGGCCTAGTGGGTAAGGAGTTGTGTTTCAACCCAAAGGCAAACAGTTGGGATCCACCAGCTGCTCCTTGTGAGATATGGTCAGCTATGAGTTGGTACTGACTGCACAGCAGTGAGCTAGCGTGTACACATCAGTGCTGTGTGGTGTATTTGTGGTTGGCCGGTGGGAGCCATGTCTTTAATGTTCTCCACCTGGCCGGACAGGTGGGCCTTTTGTTTCTTATGGATAAGACTGGCAAGAAGGACTGAAAATCTGCACACATGTATTTTTAAGTAGGATTCCAATACTAATTTTCTGTTGTCAAATTCAAAAATAATAAAAAAAATAACCCAACATATTTAAAGTTCAATTCACAGTAGCTCCAGGAGAGCCGGCAAAGTGTCCAGGACAATTATTTTGGGGATCAGAACATGTGTGAGGTCATCTTGCCCTTGCAGAAATATGCTAATGGGGACGAGGGACAGTAATAAGAGCTGGAAATCTGGAGTCTATTCCTGGCACCTCCACTGACTCATCACGTTTTACTTCGTGTTTCTGTTACAGTGCCATCCCAAAAAGTGGATGCGTGCTCACATACTAACTTTCAAGCATCCTTGGAGCCTCCCTTGTCTTCAGCAGGTTCCTGAAAATCAAATGAGGAGGAAAGTGGGCCAGAAGCCCTAGGTATGGAGGGTCCCCAAATATCCAGATTCCTGACTCTAAGACCAGGGCTAACAGCAGAGATGAGGTGGCCTTGCAGAAGAGGCATTCTTCTGACTGCATATAAAATGAGGTTTTAGTTGGGATGGGAGCCCTCTAATGGCTTCCAGATTTGGAGCTCAAAGGACAAGTCCAATGATTAATTGTATGAATTATCTAACTGCTTAGCTTAGAGACACTGAGTGTATAAAGTATATAAACCGAAAAACGCACTGCCTTTCAGTTGGAACCGACTCATAGCAGACCCTCCATTGGGTTTCAAAGGCTGTAAATGGTCTGGGAAGAGATTGCCCATCTTTCTTCTTTAGAGTCAAGGTGACTTTGAACTACCACAAGCCAGAGTCTTTGGGGGCCTAGTGCAGATCTCTACAGACGAGCCCAGTCAAGCACTGATGACAAAAGCATTTAAACTCCTCACAGGGTAATGGTGTGTTTGTAAAGTGCAATTGAGTCAGCTCCAATTCACAGCTTCCCTGCAGACAACTGAACAAAACACTGCCCAGATCTATGGCGTCTTCCCAATCGCTGCTACACTCGAGGCCAGGGCCACCGCGACCGTGTCAGCCCCTCCTCTTGAGGGTCTTCTCCTTCTCTGACCCTCTGCTTTACCAAGCATGGTATCTTTCTCCAGAGACTGGCCTTCCTGGTAACAAACGAAAAATATATGAGATCAAGCCTGGCTATCTTTGCTTGAAAGCAGCGTCTGGCCGCATTTCTTCTGAGGCACATTTGCTTGTTTTGGGCGCTGTCTGTGAGATATATATATATTCAGTAAGTGATTATATACATATTCAGTAATCTTTACCAATATTGCAATTCAAAAAGATCAATCCCTCTTTGGTCATTCTTCTTCATCATTCATAAAGCAATGGGCAATTCGAATCTGCCCAGAGGTGCCTCAGAATAAAGTTATGGTGATCTGCTCTTAAAGAAATAGCCACTGGTGACCTCATGGAGTCTGATTTTCTGAAATGTATGGAATTCCCCGAGTCAAAGTCAAGTCCACTTCAACTACTATTTATTGATTTTGCTTTACCTTGACTTATAAAAACATTTTGTAGGAAATAGAGTGGATGCCAGTCGAGCTGTGGGAATACAAGCCCTTTCTAAGTGAGGTTTTCGGGGATAGAGGTACAGCACCCAGTTGTGCGCCACCAGCCGAGTGGAGCATGGATGGATGGATCACACTGTTTTGAAGTCCCACTGAGGTCTTTGGAGCATCTTCTTGCAGCTATTACAATGATATTGTTGATGCTGTTGGGTGTCACTAAGCTTGCTTTGGCTCAGTGTTCTCATGTACAGCAGGACCGAACCCTTCACCGTTCTCATAATTTCTGCTTTGTTTGAACCCATTGCTGCAGTCACTGTGTCATTCCATCTTCTTGAAGGTCTTTTCTACAGACCCTTTCTAAGCATGATGTCATTTCCCAGGGACTGTTACCTCCCAACAACATGCTCACAGTAAGTGACAACACGTATCACCTTCCTCACCCCTAAAGGACTTTCTGGTTGCACTTTCTCCACAACTAACTTGTTTGTTTTTGTGGCAGCACATGACATATTTAAATACTCTCTGTTAACACCACAACTTAAAGACCCCAACTCTTCTGTTTCCCCTGGGGATGGTCTAACTTGCCGGTACAGGTGAAGCAATTGAAAAGCCTGTGACTTGACTGGCACATGTTAGTCTTTTCTCTTTAATGTAAGCTTTTCTCTTTTGGTATGTCTTCTTTCTTCTTCAGCATTTCAAGGAGGCCCTTGTCAGTGTTCTAAACACCTTAATATTTTAAAGAAATCTTCTGGATAAGATTTGCCCAATGAAGCATGTCTTTCAATTTCATTACTGGTATTTCAAGGAGGTTAATTGTGGATTCAGGTTAAATGGAATTTGCTACAATTTCAATATTTCCCTCATTTACCATGACACTTCCTATTGGTCAAGTTGTGAAGATTGTTTAAAATGTCTTAATGTTTAGGTGTAATCTATACTGAAGGCTATAGTCTTTGCTATTCTTCAATAAATGTTTCAAATCCTCATCCTGCAATCAAGGTTGTGTCATCAGTAAAACACAGGTTCCTGATGAGTCTTCCAGTAATTCTGTTGTCACATCAGTAATGTCTGATGTTCACCAATATTAGTGATTGTGGGGCTTGGGAAGACGTAGAACATAAATTCTTCATAGGGTCCAGTTTCTCAGATTATTTGTTCAGCATGATAGTGAACAGATATGATGAAAGGACACAACCCTGACACATGCCTACTTGACTCTAACTACACGGCATATTCTTGTTCTGCTTGAATGACTGCTTCTTGATTAAGTGTTCTGTAATTATCATTATGCTTAGTACAAACTATAATTTGTTATTACCAAATAAAGTATCAGAACCCTTGAAAACTGGCTTTTCTAGCCATTTTTCTAGCCCCTTTGGGGATATGGTCTCCAACTACCTTAACTGTGGACACACAGTCTTGCAAATCATTAACAGTTGTGGGGTCAATATAAGAAAGAATACTTTCCACATATGAGAGATGGTGGTGTTGAGACTGTGAAGACAGCTATTACAGTGGTGGAGAGGATGTGACGCTACTTTGAGATGAACCAGAGGAACTCCGGAAATAAAGGCCAGTTAAAGGTTTTGCTTGCTGGATGATTCAAGGAAAAGCTGGCTTATAACTGCTCTGAGATGAAGTTTGCTTGGTAATTGAGGAAACCAGAGGCTTCTTGCATTTACACTGCTGAAGTGAACTTAGATTTTTCACTTGTTGACTGAGAAGCTGTCTTTCACTAGTTGAGGAATTGTATCTTGCTGTTAATCTGGCTTGGGACTGCTGGACTAAACTTGGATTTGCATTGTGTGATATACTTTGTCACCATCGTTCTCCAACCAATTTCCCTAATAAGTCCACAACTGTGAGTAAAGTCTGTGAGTTTTCCAGTGAACAGTGGGCCCAATCATTGGTAGGAAAAAGGAACATAAGCATGGGGAGTGGCATGTCTGAGCTTGTAGCTCTTTTGGTACCATGGATATTATTGATGGGGAAAGTTCTCGTTTATGAAGTAGGTAGAAGTCAGACTCAGCTTTCACCATGTTCTATCTGTTTCTTTCAAACCTGGTGTCAGAAGTGGTGGGCACTGTCGCTCCAGACTTACAGAAACATGGTTTGCTTTTGTAAATGTGGGGCTTGGGAATATAAGCAATTAGAATGGTTATTGTTTGCTTCTACAAAGTGGGGGGGAAAGCCCCAAAGTATATTTCATTGTTGCTGCTATTGTTGTATACCATCAAGCTGGGATCAACCCGTAGCTGACCCTCTGCTGGTTTTCAAGGGGTCGTTAATAGCAAGGGAGGAGATTGCCCATCTTTCTCCTGTGGAGCGACTATTGACGGAAACCTTGTGCCTTTGAGATTGTAGCACAGCTTCTTGTCACCAGGCCACCTGAGACAAAAAGGTGTGAAGATAAATGAAGATGAATCTGAGAATTTCTTTATAAAAAGATCTATGCATGACACTTAACCCCCTTCTAGGTTGTAATGTTAAGATACATTGTAAAAAGAATTAAATTTTTTGTTGACTTAATGCAAAGATATATTGTAAAGATGACTTAAAGTTGATTTTTTTATTAATTTTTATGAAAGTTTACAGAGACTTTGGATATTCATTCATTCATTGTTGCATTTTTCTCCCTGCCCAACCTGTCCCCCTCCACAGTTTGCTCTTCTCTTTGAAAAGTAAAAGAAAAATTCTTTCATTGTTACAAAATCCCTCCCCCCAGGTCCACTCCACTATGCAGCCTTCATTGTGGACTCCTGCCATGACAATAAAACCTAATCACTTATCCCTTTTAATCAATTCTCTCCCTCATCTGTTTCAATGCAGTATACATAGTTTATCCCATCTTTCTCAGTCTCCCCCCAACCCTGATTTCAGTCCCATTTTACAACAGTGGCACTATGCAGTATTTGTCCTTTGTGACTGAGATATGTCACTCAGCATAATGTCCTCCCGGGTCACCCATTTTGAATAATATTTCATGAGTTCCTTGTTTTTCAATGCAGCATAGTATTCCATTGTGTGAATATACCACAGCTTCTCTATCCATTTGGCTGTTGATGGGCACTTAGGTTGTTTCCAACTATTTGCTATTATGAACAAAGCATAGGTGTGCATATATCTGCTTGGGTAGCATGTATGGTCTCTTTAGGGCATATTTCCAGTAGTGGAATTGCTGGGTCTAATGGTATTTCTATTTGCAACTTTTGAGAAAGCTCCGTACTGCCTTCCATAGTGGTTGCACTGACTTAAAGTTGTTTTGATTTAACTATACTGGATCCTGTTATATTGAGATATATATTATAGATTGTGGAAGTATGATATACTTGATGGATATTGATGTAGCAATATTATTGAATACTGGATGTTATAATGATGGGACATATTGTAATTTAAAGGAAAAATATAAGCCATTTAAATATTAAATGAGTATTCAAAAGGAGAAAATTTTCCCTAAATGGATGCTTGTAGTAATAGCAGAATTTGGCATAGAATGTTGAGCTTAGCCTGAGAAAGATTGAGCCCTGTCCAATACTCTGAAGGGAGTTACAGTTGAAAGAAGTCAAACAGAAAAAGAGAGACTTTGCCAATAATAGAGAAAAAGGTAAAGGCAATACTTTGCTCATGATGACATGTGAGTCTACTCGAGGAAGAGGAAAGTGTCAGAGCTCCATTTCCAGAACATTTCATTACAAAAAGCTGGCATGTGTGCTCAACTCAGTGACCACTGGGCCCACTTGACGAGTGAAGGTAGGAGATGTGCTGCAATGAAATGATGGGCTGAGTTGGGACTTGTTCCCTCAGCACTGCCCACCTCACATGACGAAGGGCTAAGTGAAGAAATATTGGTGGTTTGTGGAGCAGGAAGAGCTGAGGGTCCCTGATGTGCTGACTTGATCCATGTGGACTAAGGTCGAGTGAGGGGCCAGCTGCTCTGAAGCACAGAAAGAAGTGTTTGAGCTGGCAACTGAGACCCATTTGGACCTAGCCATGGATGGCTTTGGGGGTTTGTTGACTGGAACCCAACTAGATGAAGAGAAGGTATTTTATTTTGAGAGTTATTGATGATTGCTGTTACTCCGCTGCCTACTAATCGAGTTACTTTGGAAAAGATTCGACTTCTCTGAGCTCTGCTCCTGTCTATAACTGCTGCCACAGGCCTTCTAGACCAGTGAGATTATGTATCTGTTTAGGGTCAACTGATGTCCTGATGGAGTCCTTGGATGGCGCAAGGAGTTAGCATGATCAGCTGATAACTGAGACACTGGTGGTTCAAGAACACTTAGAGGCTCCTAGAGGCACCGTGGAAGAAAATCTGATGATTACCTTACGTAGGACAGCTCTACCATGACGCATGTGGCGCTGCTGGGGTAGAAGGTTACGGGACAGCAGCTGGGTTGTGCCCTTTGTGTTTTGAATGTTATAGATTTCCTTAGGTGTGCAGAAAACAGGGCGTGTGCAATTTTGTTCTGTGATAGCCCATACTGAAGCCTCCTTTGAGGGCCCTTTGAGGCAAGCGTGGGGTGACTTCATTTTGTCACCATGTCACCTGGCTTAGGTGGAGGCTGCTGGATACTCAGATTAATCTGACTTTTACCAGAATAGGACTTACTCTAGGGAGTGAAGATGAAGTTGACCATAGGGCCAGCCACCTAGACTGGCCTGTCATCTTCTGGACCTTTGATTGCACGTGAGTACATGGGATTTATAAGTCTATAATTCTATTGGCGCTTGTTCCAGCAAACAGCATCCATCTCAACTTCTGCTAAGCAATGACTGTTGACTAAACAGATGCTGCCTGGCTGTGAGTTCAACTTTCTTTCAGGTACCAGGAGGGGCTGTGGGCCTATGTAAGGACAGATGGCATCACTACTAATGAGATGAGTTGGGGTGTGCAGGGAGGGCCCCACGAATGTGGGGAGTGAACTTGTTTCATTGAGCAGTTTCCTTTTGGCTAAGTTCAAGGGCTTTTCAAGTTGATGAAAAACACAGTCTAAAGAGCTCTGGGACAAAGAGGCAAACTAATTTATTATTTCTGCTCTTGTCACCAATGGTTTTAAAAGGAATATACACTCACTGAAGAACATTTTAGAAAAAAAAATAGAGTTTTAAAAGGAATAAATTAGACACATTCTAATTTTGCTACCCAGAAGTAATTACTGTTTACTTTTTAAATGAGTTTCTTTGAATGTGGTTTTGAGTGGCTGTGCGCACGTTTCTATGCATGTAAAGCAGTCATGCGGTGGGAGGGGCCCCGAATCCTGCTTTTCCACGGGTCCTTTTTCTGAGCCACCCCATAATCTTTAGAAACAGAGTTTTGATCTTCTCCTCCACATCTTGTTAGTAGAGCGAATGTTACCTTTAACACTTTGTACATCATGCTTTTTTTCATCTGTCCTGTCTGAATTTCTTAGGCTTATCTGTAATTTCTAATGAGTACATTTAAAAGTTTTTTTTTTAATGTCAATCTGGAGACTAAAGTGCACCTGATATAGGCTATTGTCTTTGCAATTACTTGCTATGCATAAGAGAGCTGAATAATGTCTAGGGAGTCTAGAAAGAGAATTGATGCCTTTGAGCTGTGGTGCTGGAGAAGAGTACTACATCTACTGTGGACTACTGGGAGAACAAACAGGTTCATCCTAGAGAGAATGAAACCAGGCTGCTTCTTGGAGGCAAGAATTCTGAAGCTTTGCCTGACATACTTTGGACATGTTGCAAGGAGGGACCAGTCGTTGGAGAGGGATGTCATGCTTGGGAGGCTAAAGGGACGCGAGAGGAAGACCCTCAATGAGATAGACTGAGGTACCTGGGGGTACATGTGTCAGAGGCAGTGCAATTGGCACAGAATAGAGCAGAGTTTAGGGCTGTTGTACATAGGGTCGCTGTGAGTCACAGGTGACTCAATGGCACATAACGGTAACAAGAATTTTTAAAAGTAATATTTCACATTATAAAAATTCGAACTATACAGGGTACACTGGGAGTCCTGTCTGCTTTCTCATTCCCTGGAGATAGTTGTGGTTAAGTGAAGAGTCAGCTCCGACCCTCAGTGACCCACGTGAATCAGGAGGAAATTCTGCGCCGCTCTTAAGAGTCTCAGCTGTGCTTAAACCCATTGTTGAAACGACTGTGTCAATCCATTTCCTGGATGGTCTGCTCGGTGGCTAAATCTCTCCTTTTCCGAGCATGGTGTCTTCCTGCAGGGACAGGTTCCTCCTGTTGACGTGTCTAAAGTATGGGAGGTGGAGTCTTTGTTTCTAAGGACACTTTGACTGTCCTTCTTCCGAGAGAGATTGGCTTGTTCTTTTGGCAGTCCGTGGGATAGATAGTCAATATTCTACACCGACAGCACAGTCACAGTCCGTGAGTTCACGTGCACCTTCTAATCGCACTGGGTGACATTTGGAAACTCTTACCCATGCACTGTGGTTGTGTTACTTATCATTCGGTCATCTCTGACTCCTGGTGGCTCCCACACCACAGAATGAAACAATCCTCGGTCCCGTATCACCTTGGTAATTGATTGGTGAGGTGCCTGGGTCTTGTTGAGACCCCTGTGAATTTGAGTGCCTTCCAAGCCTCCACGTGCACCTTCCAGCGTGATACTGGACCACATTCTTCTGTGAGAAATATGGATTTCAACAGTGGATTTTCAGCAGTATATCACCTGGTCTTTCCTTCTAGTTGTTCTTAGTCTAGAAGCTTCACTACACCTGTTCACCATTGGTGATGTGCTGGTATATGAAATACTGGTGACACAGCTTTCACCATCGCAGTAACACAGCAGCTGCCTCTACGTGGCAAGCTGTCACACAGGCCCATATGTGGAATAGACTCATATGCTCAAAACCAAGCTCATTACCCTTGAGTCTATTCCAGCTCATAACCACCCTCAATTGGTTTTCCACCCCTGTGGATCTCTGTGGGAGGAGCAGCTGGTGGATTTGAACTGCTGACGTCTCAGCAGGTCAGCACATATCTCACTACACCACAGAGTACTCTCACTACATCTGTATCACCTTCCATTACTTCCTCTCTATCTGTATGTAATTGTTGATATCTTTAGGTAGGAACTGACTCATAGCTGACCTTTACATAGGTTTTCAGAGGCAATAAATCGCAGAAGGAGATTGCCCGTTCTTGGAGCAGCAGGTGGATTTGAGTTGCCTGTCTTTGGGGTTGCAGGAAAAATCCCTCCCACTAGGCCATCAGAGCTCCACAGTTCTCGATGTCTATACATGTCCCTTAACTATAGGGAGCTCTGGTGGCTGAGTAGTAAGGAGCCGCCCCGGCAACACAAAGGCTAAAGGTTCAGATCTACCAGGTGCTCTGAGGGAGAAAGATGGGTAAGCTCTTCTCATGATTTACTGCCTCTGAAAATCGCCGAAGGGCCCACTATGAGTCAATTCTGACTCAGTGGTACATAAAAACAATGTCTGTATCTGTCGACCTTGGAGGCAAGGATTTTTTAAAAATTTTCTTTTATACTGGTTTACATACAAAGTTCATAAAGTTCATGTACATTCTTTTTCACACTGGACCTTTTTCTCTTCCTTTACAATCCCTCCCTTCACCTATCAAACTGTGCCACCCCATGTTTAAGCCCCTCTCCTTGGATCTTTGTATTTATTCTACAATAATGGTCTTTATACAATATTTGTCTTTATGAAACTGACTTAGTTCATTCAGCATAACGCTGTATTGTTCCTCCCATGTTGGGTAGTGATTTTAAAAGATCATTGTTCCTGAGTGATGCATAGTATTCCATTATGTGAATGTACTATAATTTCTCAACCCATTCCATTGTGATTGGGCATTTGGGTTGTTTCCATGTTCTTGAGACAGTGAATAATACTGCTGTACATTGGCGTGCAAGTCTCTGTGTCTCAGCTCTCATTCTCTCTGGTTATATTACAAACAGTGGAATAGCTGAGTCATACGGAATTTCTATGTTCAGCTTTTTGAGGAAATACCAAACTGCCTTCCAGAGTGGTTGCACCACTTAGCAATTCCACCAACAATGTATATGAGTTCCTATCTCACCACATCTTTTCCAACATTTATTACTTAAGGCCCTGCTAACCTTTGCCACTGATATTGGGGTAAGATGGCATCTCATTGTAGTTTTGATTTGCATCTCTCTTATTGTCAGTGTCTTGGAGCATTTCTTCATGTGTCTATTGGCCATCCAAATGTCTTACTCTGTAAAAAGTCTTTCCATGTGTTTTGCTCATTTTGTGATTGGATTATCAGTCTTTTTTCTTCTGGAAGCCCTGTAGGATTCTGTAAACTTTCGTTATGAGACCCTTGTGTGAGGCGACAAGGATTTTGAAGCTTCATCTCACATACTTTGGGCATATTGCCAGAAGGGATCAATCCTTGGAGAAAGACATCATACTTGGAAAGGTGGAGGGACAGCACAGGAGAGGAAGACCCTGGAAGAGATGGATTGATACAGTAACTGGGGTAATAGGGGCAGATGTGCTGGAGGCAATGAGATTGGCTCAGGAGAGAGCAGGGTTCAGAGCTATTGTACATAGGGTCACTGCCAGTCTCAAGGGACTCGATGGTACATAACAATAACATCAACATAGAGAATATGTATACATATTGGTCTTGCTTCTCTAGAGAACATAGCTTAAGACAGTGTTTCATTTCATCTCATTTTTTTCACTTTAAATATGGATATAATTTCAAGTCAGTATGCTATGAGATTTCTTATGTAGATGTGAAATTATTTCCTTAACTGCCCTCTTCTTCCAAATAAAGCAGTGAACAATATTATGCATTCATCCTTGACCATTTATGTGCATGTTTCTCCAGGGTAAATTTTAGACTAAACTGCTTCCTTCAGTTCTCTGGCTGGCTGCCTCTGTCTGACTTCCCACAATGCTTCCCGGGTTTTGAGTGTCCTCAGAAATGCAGGAACAGCCCATCCAGAAGCGCATCAATGCCTGAGTCACTGATGCTTTTACTCTCCCCTGTGAACATGAGTGTGCACTTTTACATGTCCTGAAGTTCATTGCCACTTGCCATTTTCTATATCAGAAATGGCTCTGAAGCTTGAATTATGTGTTTCTGGTTTGTCCACCTGACATGGACGGAGGCACCAAGAGCCAGACCTGCTGAAGTGGAGCCTGTGAGTCACAGAGGTGCCTTGTTGGGTTTCTGAGGCTGCCAACCTTGGTAGGAGCAGATGGCTACCTCATTTCCCCCAGAGTGGTGGGTGGGTTAGAACCACTGATCTTTAGGTTAGCAGTCCCATTGCCGAACCCACTTAATCATCAAGGCAACTACATGGAAAGAAGCAAGTAAAAATGATCCAATAGTTGTGTTTTCAAGGAAAGAAGCTTACTCCACTTCTGCTCATGGCTGTATTTTCTTGTTCATTGGGGAGTGTGTGTTTATGTATGTGAGTAATCTTTTCCCACATTGCTGTCTAGTGGACTTTAGCTCCTGATGTCTCAGAGTGGTTTTCAGTGGTTGGATTTTCAGGAGTGAATCCTCTTTGAATCTTTCTTCCAAGGTACTTCTGGTGAACTCAAACCGCTAGTCTTTCCATTAATGACTGATCTGGCTGTTTTCTGTTTGACTCCACCAGCTGCTCCATGGAAGAAGGATGGGCAAGCTCCTCCCACGTGATGTGCTGCCTCTGTAAACCTGCAGGAGGGTCAGCTCTGGGTTGGTACTGACTCAACAGTGCATGTCAACAGCACTGGGAACTTCTAAAGAACAAGTAGAAACCTGATGTCGTAGAGTTGATCCTGACTCCTAGAGACTCCGCCTGCATCAGGCCAAGCTGTGCTCTGTGGGGCTGGAGCAATCCCGAGTCCCCACTGGTTAGGTACCACAATCAGGAGCTCTGGATGCGACAGATCTTTCTCACAACGCAAATGTCATTCCAGCATCGATGGAGAAGGTCCTCCAAACCTCTGAGTTCCCATGTTTGACGAATCTGCTGTCTCTGCTTTGGATCTAGATGCTCATGAAGAGTTGTGGTGTTTCCAGCTTCCTGATGTCCGATGACATCAATGGGGCGTCTGGGCTCAGCTAGAAGGACATGCCTGACACGCAGCTCAGCTTCGCCATGTGCTGGGAGGGACAGTGGGGACATCTGCAGGCAGTAGTGCGACTGCCAAGTTGTGTGAGGCAAGGTGCGCTGAGGGTGATGGTTCACTTCCTGGGTCTCCAGGGATGTGGGTGATCAGTGGGGCAGTTTTTGTTGTTGTTGTTAGGTCTTGTTGAGTATGACTCAGAGTGACCCTATGAACAAAAATTTGAACCTGGTTCTATCCTGTGGCATCTTTACTCTTCCTGACACACAGGAGCCCATTGCAGTAGTCACCATTTCAATCCACCCGGTTGAGGGTCTTCTTCTTTGCCAACCCTCCACCCTTCCCAACATCATGTCTCTCTCCAAGGAATCGCACCTCCTAGCAACATGCCCACAGTGTGTGTGGCAAAGCCTCCAAAGAGCACTCTGGCTGGGCCCTCTCCAAGACATCTCTGTTTGTTCTCTTGGCCGTCCATGGGATGCTCGCAAGTCCTCAACGGGATCCTAGCTTCAAGAGGAGAAGGCGAGGCTGTGAAGGAGAAAGGTCTTCCAACACCTGACTGTCAGATACTCTTTCCTAGTAACTATCAGTCCGAACCGTTCCGTTCTATAGAGCTGTCCTGCTGGGACTCTCACCAAACCCACACATAGCTAAACCTCGAGTGATAATGTGTGTCCTTAAAACAAACACAACCACACAGTCGTACTTCTGGAGGGTCTTTGTTGCTATTCACCACTGTTAAATTAACTACCGCTAATGGAGTGTTAGTTATACCATAATGGTCTAGCACTGGTCTGTGCATTGTTGTACAGCGGTAACTCGTGGTTGCTGTGATGCTGAACATTGTTACTCTGATGTGTCAAATTCGATAACGGTTACTCATGGCGAACAGTGTTTGGTTGAGCTTCCCAATTAAAACCAGCTTGGAAGCAGGAGTGGCAGCCACTTCAGAAATGGCTTGCCTCCGGAAACTCTATGAACAGTGCTCAGGTCTTTTGTTCATAGGGTCGCTATGAGTCCTCTATGACTCAATGGTACTTAACAACAACAACAACAATGGAGATCAGATCTACAGCAGGATGAAACACTGCCCAGTGCTGAGCCGCCTATATGATTGTGGGTACGTGCATCTCCATCACTGCATCCATCCGTTTCTTTGGGGTCATCCTCCCTTTTGGTGGCCCTCTACTTGGACCGATTTGCCCTTCGTTGGTAAGCCATCTTTCCTAGTAGCACATTTAATAAGCAAGTTGAAGTCTCCAGCCATATTCTATGACCCATAAGGGTCTTATCAGCTGATTTCCAGGAGCAGATCACTGGGTGCTTCCTGCTAGTCAGAGTCTTGAAGATGCGTCAGGACCACACACATCACCTTGCTGGGATTTCAAATCCTGACGACATAAGCGTGAGCATCACAGCAATATGCAAAGCACTGCAGTGTGACAAAATGATGAACTAGTGGTAGTTTGGAGAGGTAATGGGTTATGATTAAAAATCTTATTAATATAAATTAGAATGATAAAGGGCTTTCTTCCTCGCGCTTAGTGCAGATTAATTGCACTAAGGTGGCGATTGCTTTATTTGGGGAGGGATGAGAGGAATTTATGAAACACAGAGAAAACACACTGACTCTGACCAAGTGCATGTCAAACCCTCGCAGTGTTGCGTACAGGGAAGTAGACGCCAGCAGAATGCCCCTCGGAGCAAAGATGATGACACTTCATGCGACTTGCTTCGGACATTTGATCAGGAGGGGCTAGGCCTTGGGGGCATCATGCTTGGTAGAGTGGAAGGCCATCACAAAAGAAGACCCTCAACCACGTGGATTGACACACTGGTTACAATGACGGGCTTTAGCACAAGGCCGAGATGGAGTAGATGGTGTGGGATTTGACAAGGCTTTGCTGTTACATACAGGGTCTCAGTGGATCAGAGCCAACTTGATGGCCCCTTACACACTGTCAGAGGTGCCACTTGTCTTCGTGTTAGGAAGCTCTGGAGGCATAGTTCGCAGTGTGTTGTGCTCTAACCCAGAGACTGAGAGTTTCTCGCACCTAGAATCCACCAGTGACTCTGACATGGGCAGTCTCTGCCTGTTATGATTAGCAGCCTCAGAAACCTTATGGAGGTTGCTAAGAGGCAGACCTGACTTTACTTCGGGGAGCTTTGTCTTCTGTTTGATGGTTAAGAAAGTTAAAGTGAAAGGGCGGTGGGTGGAGGAAGGGGCTTGACAGAGAAGCAGTCCACTAGCAGACAGTCATGACACAGAAGCTTCTGGAATGACAGGCAGAGGTCAAGGCAGTCAATCGTCTTCATCATCACCTCATGCAAACCTCGCTCCTGATAACATGTTGTTGTTAAGTGCTGTCGAGTTGTAGACGAGTCATAGCGATCCTATGAATGAAAGACCTGAACACTTGCATAACTTTCATCATTTCTCCAAGTTCATACAGGTTCCTGAGGCAAGCTTTTTGGATAACATAGCTATTTTCTGATTATATAGTCTTTCATATTTCTTAAACACTAAGTATGTACTTTTGAGCTTGGGTGTTGCCTCTTTACTCACATATAAATAATTTCTCAGTGTTGGTTTCTTTTCAGATGGCTGACTTTATCCATTACGTATGGATTCATTTCAGACTCTCAAGGCATTTTAGATTCTAAGTTCTTTGGATACCTTATTTTTCTTGCTATAATAACTATATTTCTTTAGAATAGTGGAATGTTGGTAATTTGATGGAGACTAAAGAAAAAGCCCCAGTAGTACAGTGGACTAACCTTTGGACTACTAACTGAAAGATGAGTGGTTCAATTTCACCAGGCACCCTGAGGGAGACAAATGTGACAATAGGTTTCTATAAATTTGTTGCCGTGGAGACCTTAATAGATACATTTACTCAGCCTCATAGAGTCACTGTAGGCTGAAATTGACTGGATGGCAGGGAGTTTTGTTGATATTTTGGAAGGAAAGGGACCAAACCACCAATAATGATTGCAAATTTTGGGCACTGCAAATGAGACTCAACCAAGAAGGTAAATGATGGTTAAGTCAACTCCATGTGTCTGCCCTGTGTGGACATGGTGCTTGTAGACCAGATTGGCTCCTGTGATGTTGCATGCAAAGCACTAGCAGTACTGGAATGACATCAGCTGTGAAAGTAGGTGAAGGAATTGACTGCTGTGTGTGCTCAGGTGTGATCTCCAGGCAGCCATCTGGTCAGCATGCTCCCTTTTTGCTCAACAGAGCAGCACATTTGATAATAATTCAGTGTCCCTACTTCAAGGGATAACTATACTGATTGGGTTAAAACATGCCGTGTTTTCCTTCTTCGTTGTTGTTTTGTGCTATGAAGTTGCTCAAAGTCCTACCAGCCTTATAGAAAGGCCCAGAAGGTTTCTAAGGCTGCGATTCTTTTCTCATTATGCTTGAAAATAATTACATGAGATGGTACTAATTGATTCGATATTACCTTATCCCCCTAGAAAGTAAGGATCTCTTGATCTACATGTGAGAAATTAAGGGAAAAGCTATGGAGGTTTTCCCTCGGAGCCAGCAGCTTGGGCATGTGGTTAGCAGGGCTTCCAGACCGGAGTTCTGGGATAAGTTTCTCCCATAGATTCTGTTATAGCAAATGATTCAATAAATGCACCTACTAGAAGAAATAAAGATGTTAAGGAGCTGAACAGAAAATGTCAAAGGGCAGAACTAGAAGACAAAGTGAAATGTAGTAAAATATGCAAACAACTGGAGTTGGAAAGATCAAAAGGGACGAACTTGCTTCGCAGTTTTTAAGCTGAAGAAACTGAAGAACAAATTCAAGCCTTGAGTTTCAGTGCTTAAGGATGCTGTAGTCAGAATGTTAAATGACCTAGGAAGCAGCAAAAGAAGATGGGAGGAGTATACAGAGGCCCTAAAAGAATTGGCTGACACAAAACAATTTCATGAAAATAACATACGATCTACAGCCTATGGTGATGAAGGAGGAGGTTCAAACTGTTTTGAAGGTATTGACAAACAAACAAACAAGGGGTCCCAGAAATTGATGGCCTACCAATTGACATATTTCAACAAACAGATGTTGACCTGGACCCACTTACCAGGCTGTGCCAAGAAATCTGGAGGACAACTAACTGGCCAACTGACTGGAAGACATCCATACTTGTTCCCATTCAAAAAAAAAAAAGGTGATCTGACAAAGTATGGAAATTATCAAATAATATCATTAATATCACATGTAAGCAAAACCCTGCTGAAAATAATAAAAAAAATGACTGGAACAGCACGTCAACAGAGAACTGCTAGATGTGCAGGATGGGTTCAGAAGAGGCTGTGGCACAAGGATTATAGCCAATGGTAGATGGATTGTTTTTTAACTAAAATTTTAATTGTTATTTTTAAAGAACGTTTACAGAGAAGTTTGATTTTCTTAGCTGAAAGCATAGAATATCTGTATTTTACTGACTATGTAAAGGTATTTGACTGTGTGGATCACAACAAATTGTGGTTGACTTTGAGAAGACTCAGAATCCCAGCACACTTTATTGTGCTTATACAAAACCTATACTTGAACCAGGAGGCACAGTCTTCAGAAGAGATCAAGGAAACACTGCAAGGTTCAAAATCAAGAAAGATGTATGCCAGGGATTCATCCTATCTCCATACCTTTATAATCTATATACTTAAAATATCATCCAGGGCCTGAGACTGGTATCATGATTGGAGGAAGATGTATCAACAACCTGCATTATGCAGATAACACAACCTTGCTGGCTGAAAATAAGGAGGACCTAAGGCATTTGCTAAAGAAAGTCAAGGACTGCATCCTTCAATAAGGATTGAAACTCAACCTCAATAAAACAAAGATTCTCACCACTGGCCAATTGGCGGCAGCATGATAGAGGGGAAGAGGTTGAGATTGTTAATATCTTCAGTTTGCTTGGCTCCACAATCAACACTGTTGGTGCCAGCAGCCAGGAAATGAAAAGATGAATTGCATTGGGAAAGTCTGTTGTCAGGGACCTCTACCGAGTACTGAGGAGCAATGATGTCAGTCTGGAGACTAAGGTGTGCCTGGTCGAGGCCATGGTCTTTGTTTACTTTCTATGCATTAGAGAGCTGGACAATGACTAAGGATGGATAGAAGAATTAATGGCTTGAGCTGTGGTGCTGGAGAAGAGTATTGAACATACCATGGACTGCTAGGAGAACAAACAAATTCATTATAGAGAGGGTGAGACTAGGCTGCTCCTTGGAGGCAAGGATTCTGAAGCTTCATCTGACATAATTTGGTCATGTCACAAGGCAGGACCAGTCCTTGGAGAAGGACGTCATACTTTGGAAAGTGGAGGGACAGCGCAAGAGAGGAAGACCCTGGATGAGATGAATTGTCTCAGTGCCTGGGGTAATGGTGGGGTAGGTGTGTCAGAGACAATGAGGTCGGTCATGATAGAAATCGCTATGAGTCCTGAATGACTCGAAGGCACATAACAACAACAGTAACAGCAGAGAGAAACTGTAAACTTTGAGGGGATTTCAAGAGAGACTGGAAAGCAGGAAGATTCCTTTTGGAAGAACCAGGTGCATGAACACTTAGGGTGTAAAAGCAAAGGGAAGGTGATGTCGTGTGTGCTTACTTGGAGCAGGGATCCTCGACCTCAGCACCATTGCTTCAGGCTGCACCGTTTCGTGTGGTTGAGACTGTGGAATGTTCGGCAGCAGCCCGAGCCTTCACTCCTCTACTATCTACTAGTGCTTCTTCCCCAGTTACGATGATAAAAATAAAACAACTCTCTCCAGACATTGCCACATACATTTTAGAGTGCAATATCTCACTTAGCGGAAGAGCACAGAGTTAATGGGAAATGAAGGAAGACTTTGATGAAAGCAGTGACCTTAAACAGAGAATGTGGATACTGACATCCTTCTTCAGGTGGGAAGAAAACTCAAGAATGAAGACTGAGAGGTGGCGCTGCATTTAGAAAGTCCTACTTTCAGTACAAATAGAGGGGTGCCCTTTGGGTAGATGCCAGCTCATGGTGACTCTGTATGACAGAATAAAACATTGAACAGAGAGTCATCACACAACCCCAGGATGCTTGAGTCCATGACTAGAATATCCATGACAATGCATCCCACAAAAGTTATCCTTTACTTCACCAAACTCAATGTCCTTCAACAGGGACTGATCTCTCCTGGTGCCAAATCCAAAGTACGCCTAGTACGTAAATTCCATTGTGACCTATAACACTTACGTGGATACATGTTCAGAAGTAGATCCCAAGCTCTTTTTTATAGTCTGTTTTAGTTTGGACGCGCCGCTGGAACGGCTCTGCCTAGAGTGTCCTGCACAGGCAGTGTATGTGGTAACTTCCAACACGGTAGCCACACAAAGGCCAGCGTCCTAGGAGGGCTGACAGGTGGGTGGTGGTTAAGGAAGTAAGGCGACTGTTGCCAAGAACATAGCTTAATGTTAAATGTTTTAAATGCTTTGACCCCTGTAATCTTCATAATAACTTATTTGACAACTATGAACATTGAAACTCCGAAATATCAGTAACCCAATAAAATTTAGTTTTGTGCTGTCATGGTTTCTACCAAGGCTTTTGGTCCATATGACAAATTTGTGTTTAAATATCCCGCCATATGCTTTTGTTCTCGCTCTTCTTGTCTTTTCTGGACCCTAGTCAGTGAATACAACACACAGCGATACTATAAGACAAAGTGAAATTGTCCTGTGGAGTTTCTCAATAGTTATGGAGTCAGAACGCCTCGCATTTCTTTCAAGGAGCAGTTGATGGATTCAAACCTCTGACCTTTCAGTGAGCAGTCCAATGACTGATCTGCCTCATTGTTATTACATACTCTCGAGTCAGCTCAACTGGTGGAGGTTCATATACAAGAGAACAGAGACCCTACTATGTGTTTATAGTCTCTTCTGGGCTTATACACACTGTAGTCTCTGTGTCAACGGGATTTGAGGACCTTTTCTTTCTCGCCACTCCTCCATTTCTCTAAGTGCTATGTCCTTCTCTGACCATTCCCAACAACATACCCAAGGTATGTGTTCAAATCTACCCTAGAATAGATAAAATCAGGCAGTGGGAAAAATGTGAATTGTTGTTGTTGTTGTGTGCCATCGAGTCGCTTGTGACTCATAGCGACCCTATGTACAACAGCCCTGCGCTGTCCCTCCACTCTACCCAGCATGATGTCCCTCTCCAAGGACCGGTCTCTCCTTACAACATGACCAAAGTATGTCAGACGAAGCCTCAGAATCCTTGCCTCCAAGGAGCAGCCTGACTTAACCCTCTCCACGATGAATCTGTTTGTTTTCTAAGCAGTCCATGGCACCTTCAGCACTCTTCCCCAACACCAAAGCTCAAAAGCACCAATTCTCCTTCTATCCTCCTTGGTCATTGTCCTGCTCTCCGATGCACAACAAGTGATTGCAAAAACCATGGCCTGTACCAGATGCACCTTTGTCTCTAGAGACACACCGTTGCTCTTGAATACTTTAGACAGTTCCGTAACAGCAGACTTTCCCATCGCAATAAGTCTTTTCATTTCCTGGCTACTGGTACCAAGAGTGTTGATTGTGGAGCTGAGCAAACTGAAGCTGTGAACAATCTCAATCTCTTCACCATCCATCCTGATGCTGCCAGTTAGTCCAGTGGTGAGAATCTTTGTCTTCTTGATATTGAGCCTCAGTCCATATTGAAGGCTGCAGTCCCTGACCCTCAGCAGGAAGTGCTTCAGGTCCTCCTCAGTTTCCGCAAGCAGGATTGTGTCATCTGCATAACGTAGATTGCTTATGGATCTTCCACCAATCCTGATGCCACATTTCTCTTCATAGAGTCCAGCCTCCCGGAACTGGCTGGGCCATACTAGGTTCTTTGACTACATCAATTCTTTTAGCTCAGATGATTTTTCCCAGGCAGGTACTTGACTAGCTCACCTCCCTCTGCTCTTTATTAAGACAGTCTCCTTTCTTTTCTTCAGTTATCTTCTGATTTATTGAGTCTGTTCCATTCATTGTCTGATTTCCTCTTGTAGCATCCAAATTGGTGACGGCTCTGTATTTGTTATTCTCACGGCTTCAGATATGTTAGAACACTGTCTGTCAAATAAATCCATTGCCATGAAGTTGGTCTCAAGTCTTTTGAGTTTTAGGATACAGAGGAACTACTTCACAGGATTCCGAGAATTCACTCTTTGTGGCAGTAGGCAGCTACGTCTTTCTTCTACAGAGTAGCTGGTGGGTTTGAACCACTAACGTCTCATTAATAGTTAAGTGCTGAACCACTAATCCAGTAGAGACCTTTGTCTAGCACATTTTTTTTATTATTAAATTTTATTAGTTTTAATGAACATTTGCAGAGATTTTGGGTTTTCATTCATTCATTGTTGCACTGTTTTCTCC
>NW_006399774.1:18420039-18424840 GCF_000299155.1 Elephantulus edwardii
GGGCTGATGAGCATGTCCAGGGTGTTACTTATTTCTTGAACCACCTTATTGGTATTCCATCAGTGCCTGGGGTCTTATTTTTTTGTCCGTTCTTCACTATTGCTTGGTTTTCTTCCTTTTGTTCTTGATCATGTGTTACTTGTAAAAATGTTTTGCTTTTGACAGATTCTTTTTGGTACAGTGACTTTGTGTAGCCTTCCACCCTCTTTTGATACTTTTTTGAATCATTAAGATTTTGCCCATAAAGTCCTTCAATATGGCAACTTGTGTTTTGAATTTACTCCTCATTCAGTTTAAGAAACACTGAGCATGTTCATTCATTTTGGTTTTCTAACTCCAGCTTTTTGCACATTTTGTTACAATAATTTGCTTTATGTTTTCGACCTGCTTTTTGAAATCTAGTTTTTTTCCATTGAACTTTCCCCATCTGTTTTATGGCCTTCTCTTCGTCAACGTTTTCTCCCCATTTATTTCATGTCCTAGTAGTAAGAAGTTTTGCTTTCAACACTAAGACACACGGTTTTAATACATCAGCTGCTCTGCAGGAGAAACATGGGCAGTCTTCTCCGGTGTCATTTAGAGTCTCCAAAAACCCACTGGAGGGTCAGCTATGAGTCGGTTCTGACTTGATGGTAAATAACAGTGTATTTCTAGCACAAATTTTAAAGTGTCGTCTCACATTGATTTGGTATTTTCCTTCCTTCCTAATTTTGCAGTTGTCTTTTGCTTTCTTCATGTATTAAATCTTAGATGTAATCCCACAATCATCTCATCTTTGGTCAATAGTGTTGAATGGACCAAATATATCCTTAAGATTTTTTTTTAAGATGGTTTTAAAGTTCATTTGGGATAGACTAAAGGTCTGAGGTGGTGTTCTTAAGTACTGTTGAGTTGGAACTGACGCACAGCTGGCCCTCCCGTGGGATTTCAGAGTCTGTAGATCTCCTGGGAGGGTCTCCTTACCTTCCTCCTGCCGAGTGGCTGGAGGACTCAAACCATGGACCTGGGCATTGGCAGAACAATTCCTTTCCACTAAACCCCCGATGTTCCCACAAAGTCCCTCAGGGTCCGAGTAGCAGCTCTAAATCCTTGCTCTTTATGCGCTTGAAGATTCACCTCCTTCCCTCCGCAGACACTGTGGCTCCTGCCACGTTATGGCTTCTGTGCAAATCTGCTATGATTTGCATATGACTCAAAAGTCAGAAGTTGTAGGGCACAGTTTACACTGACCCTGTCTCTTTAATATAACAGAGAGAAAACAATAATAAAAACCCCCCAACAATCTTATTCCTATAGACTCGATATGGGGATTAGATATTGTGAAATTAATTCTGTCTCTAAAACATGAATTGACTTGCTTAGACCATGATTCTCAGAATTATGTAATTATCCTAGCTGTTGTAAATTTTAACGTGTTTTATATTAATAATGTAGGATTAGAGGAAGCTATGCAAGGTTGTAATCTTCCCCATCATGTGGTCTGAGAGTCTCAATATTATGTCATCACCTATCCATTGTAAATCTTAACCTCTATGATATGAATGGAAGAATGAAAATTCCAGAACATCTGTGCTTATTCAAAACTTATACACAAACCAAAAAAAAAACCAAAACCAAAAACACTGAAACCCACAGTTGTCTGAACAAAGCAAAGAAACACTGGATAGTTTAAAATCAGGAGAAGTGTTTATCAGAGTTGTATCCTTCCTTTTCAATCTATATGTGGAGTAAATAATTCGAGAAGCAGAACTATATGAAGAAGAAGAAGAAGGTGGCATCAGGATGGGAGGAAGATTGTTCCACAACATGCATTATGCAGATCGCACAGTCTTACTTGAAGAAGAGAAGAGGATTTGAAACACCTTGCTGCAGAAAATCAAGGACTACAGCCTTCAATGTGTATTGGATCTCAACACAAAGAAAATAAAAATCCTTACCAATAGGCAACATCTTGATAGATGGAGAACTGACTGAAGTTGTGAATTACTTCCTTATTCTTGGATCTACAATCAATATCCTGGGGAGAAGCAGTCAGGAAATGGAAAAATACATCACACTGGGGAAGTCTGCAGGCAAGGACCTCTCCAAAGTGCTAAAGAGCAAGGTAGTCAATCTAAAGACTAAGGTGCACCTGACCCAAGTCATGCTTTTTTTCAATTGCTTTCTAGAAATGCATTTGAAATTTGGACAATAAATAAGGATGACAGAAGAACAAGTGATGCTTTTGAATTGTGATGTTGGAGGAAGCACCAGCTCTCCATAAATTGCCAGAGGAACAAACAAGTTTCTCTTGGAACAAGTGTAAATAGATGCTTCTCAGGGTCAAGGATGCTGACATACTTCTGCCTGTTGTCAGAAGGGATCAATTCTTGGAAAAAGATGTCATTCTGGGAATGATAGAGGATCAGCAAAACAGAGGAAAACCCCAAACAAGATGGATTGACACTGTGACTGTGACAATGGACTTGAGCATTTCAGAGATTGCGAAGAGGCTGCAGGCCAGTGCAAGGTCCAGGTCTGCTGATCACGGGATCCTTATGAGTCAAAAATCGACTCAGAATAACAAGAAGAGCAACAGCACGATATTAATAAGGCAATATCAGAGACAGTTACATAACGGCATAGTGGAGGTCAACCACAGAACACCCTCAACCACATAGCTCAGTACTGCAATTGCAACAGTGCCCTGGAGCGTGAGAAAGATTGTGTGGATGGCGCAGGACAGGACCTGGCTTTGATCTGTTGTTCACAGGGCTGCTATGCGTCATTTTAGGCTTAATGGCACCTACAAACAATGCAGTGATGTAATCTTTCCCCAATATGTAATCAGAAATGTGATTATCTAATCCATGAAGGGAAGTAGGGTGGGTAATTTGAGTTTCCCTGGGCTATATCCTGCATCACACTTTGTCTTACAAGAAATAAAAGGGGAGAGAAGTGAGCAAAGAAATGTCTTCAATACAACTAAGATCTGTAGCTGAGAGAGGAGAACATCATTCGGACCCAGTGTCTCGTCCTTGGGAGTTCCTGGAACCAGGAGTCCTAGAACCACAGCATCCCTATGTGGCTTCCGAGAGAGAAAAATCTACCCCATCCCCCCGCCCAAATCCAAACCCTCGAATTAGGAGTTCCAGCATTTTAAGCTGTGAGGGGGAAAAAAATTCATGTTTACAAAAGGCATCTACTTGTATCTTTGTCATTGCAGCGCTAGAGAACTCAGATAGAATTCAACACATGTTGTTAGGGGGACACAATTTAATTCATAACAGGACTTTATTATATTCTAAAGAGAATACTTTTTACATTATAAAACAGAATAATTGGCATCATTTTCAAGATCCATGGTGCCCCTCTTTGTCTGATGTTCAGTTTTAAGGAGGGAGCAATGTGGGTGAAGGACCAGCCTCTCTCATTGGTGCAGACCCCAAGCTTTCAGGACATCTGAGTGGCTGGAAAATAATTCCAGGAGGGTGGGGCTTGGGTTTGCATCAGAGAAATTCAGATTCTCATGACTGTCCCTCACTCATTTGCTCTGAGGTAAATTAAGTCTGAAAGAAAATGGAAACAACATCCACCTTTCAGCTGGCCATGGCCGAGAGGATGGTATGCATAGCACGCAGCTCACTGCCTGCCTCATAGCAGGGGCTTAATGAACCAGCACTATTGTCACTGTGGCATTCTATTTACCTTGCTGGCTTGTAAATACCTTGCATTATGTTACATTGAACCAGATGAAATTGTCTATATTTGTCCATTTTTTATCTATAAGTACAGCAAGTTGATATGATTCAAACTAATAGTAATTCTTATTCTTACTTGCTTCGCAGAGTTGAGGTGGGGCTGGAAGGATGGCATCTAGAATGTGTAGAGTCGGGTTAGGGCAGTTGAATTGTTGCAGGAGGACTTCGTGGGGAGACTTCCCACTCCTCCACGCTCCATGAGTCCTGAGTGGTCAAGAGAGCTTGAGGGTCAAGTGTGAGTGTCGGTGTGGAAAGACCACCTGCACACTCTGTGGGGGACAGTAAGTGCTCAGGACCTGCTGGTGGGGGCACCGAGGAGCTTCTCCCACGTGGTATAGGAGCAGAGAGAAGGAGCAGACTTTCCTCCCAAGATGAGAGGCTCCAGGCTTACTCTAGACAGTCTCTCTTCTCTCTCTAGCTCACTGTGAGGTTTAAAAGGTCAGTGTTCAATTCCTTCAACAATGTGATTCCTAGGGCATCAGGACCATCTTTCCTATTTGTTCAGCCTGTCTGCTTGCCTGAGTTGGAGGAAGACTCATTGATAACCTACGACATGCAAATGAGACAACTTTGCTAGTTGAAGTGAAGGGGGCTGGATAAAGATCTGGGTGGATTACACTCAGGCATACCAGAAAATCTTCACAACCGGCACAGTAAACACCACCACAACGAAAGGAGAAGGATTGAAGTTGGCAATGATTTCATTTTTCTTGAATCTACAATCAACATCCATTGAAACAGAGATCGGTAGGGAATCAAATCAAGTGTTAGGTTGGGCAAAGCTGTTGCAAACGATCTTATTAAAGTGTCAAAAACCAGTGACGCTGCCTGGAGGATTACAGTATGCGTGGCTCAGGCGAGGACATTTTCAATTGCTTCATCTGTTTGGGAAAGCTGGAAAACTGAAGACGTAAGATCTCATGACTTTGAATTACGCTACTGGTGAGGAACATTAAATAATGATAACTCTTAAAACAATTCTTTTTTTTTTCTATAATTATATTTTATTAATTTTCATAAACATTTACAGAGATTTTGGGCTTCCACTCATTCATTGTTGC
>NW_006399774.1:18424940-18432360 GCF_000299155.1 Elephantulus edwardii
TTGTTAGCCATCTGAATGTCGTCTTCGGTGAAGTGCCTGTTCATATCCTGTGCCCATTTTTCTATTGTTGCTAGCTATCTCCAAGTTGAGTGTGAGTTGAGTAGCTGACTCCACAACCCTTGAAGAACAGACCCGAGCTCTGTCCTATCCTGTGCCATCCTCGTCATTCCTGACATGTTACTGTTGTTGTTGTTATGTGTGGTAGAATCACCTGCAACCCATAGCAACCCTGCATACAGCAGCTCTGCAGCCTGCCCTGATCCACTCTCACTAATTCCTACACACCAGCGCCTATTGCTCAAGTTATTGTCTCCTCCCACCTCATCCAGGGTCTTCCTCTCCTGCACTGTCTCTCTATCCTTCTTTTTAAGCATGGTGTCATTCTCCTAGGACTGGTCTCTCCTAGCCCTGTGTCCAAAGCATATGAGACGGGAGCTTCAATATCCTAGCCTCCAAGGAGAATCTTGGTTTCACCCTCTCCAAGACAGACCTATTTGTTGTCTTGGCGGTCCATAGTATGTTCAAGACTCTTCTCCAGCACCACAACTCAAAGGCATCAATTCTTCTATCATTCTTAGTCACTGTCCAGCTCTCTGAAGCATACTTCTGATGTGCTTGAACCCATTGCTGCAATCACTGTGTCAGTCCATCTGGTTGAGGGTCTTCCTCTGTTTTACTGACCTTTACAAGCATAATGTCTCTTTCCAAAGAATACCTCTCCTAATGACTATGTCTAGCACATAGTACCAGTCCAAACAATTACCATCAAAGCGGCCTCAACCCAGAGTGACCTTGTGTGCACGACGGTGGAACTGTGCTCCCTGGAGTTTTCATTTGCTCACTTTTGGAAGCAAATTGTGAAGCCTGTCTTCTGAGGTACTTTTGGGTAGAGTAGAACCTCCAACCTTTTGTCTAGTGGTCAACTCTTAACTACTTTTTCCCCCTTAGAGACTACAGTACATAATAGAGGCTCACCAAATAATCTGAAATGAATGAACCTTGTTGGCTAAGGTGTACATGAAGGCCATGTGTGGAGGTCGAGACTCAACAAATAATCTGAAATGAACGAACCTCGTTGGCTAAGGCGTATTGGGACATGAAGGGCCTGTGTTGATGGTGCTTCCCTGTGCATGCAGATCATTGGACACCACACTGAGAACATTCTTATGCTTCCCTGTGTAGGTGACCACAAAGCCTTTCCATTGACACAGTCCCCCAGTGGGGTTCCAGAGCACAGACGATGAAGGGACCTGGGGGTCCCTAGAGCAGTCACGGCCCAGCAGCTCCACCATGTTGAGCTTGTCTTGGCTGGAAAAGAATAATCACATTTGGGCAGAATAAAAGTAATTACACCATATTGCTTAATATACCTAATAACTATTTAATAAAGGATATAAAAATTTCCCTGCTTTTCACCTTAGTAAATGTCACTCAGTCTATAACCTAATTACTTCAATTTTCCATTTAGAAAATGAATTCCTTTTGAAGGCATAAAAAAGCAGCTGAGAAATTTTCCTTTCTGGCCAAAGACTTTGGAGCTCAGATGAGTCCGCAGACCTGCCAGTTCTGCAAGGTCAGGGCAGAAGCTCTCCAGGGTGAATGGACTTCACTGTGGTGTGGCTCCTTGAGTCTGACCTGCAGGAGATCGATCTCAGCAGACACGAGCCCTTGCTTGCTCTCTCTCAAGTTGTTCTTTCAGGAAACCTGCCCGATACACGGAGACCTGAGCAGAAGCAGCAAGTATGGTGGGCTGGCACTCAAGGTCCTGTCTCTGCATCTAAATTTCTCCATGTAGAAAAAGGGATGAGAGAACAAAAGTAATCATGTCAAACACCTCGTCCTAGCTCAGTCAAAGCCCCTCAAAGTCATAGCCTCAAATTGGAACCAGCTAGCAGCCAAACTTCAGAGGCTGCAGATTGAAGTGGAGGAGACTGCCCATCTTTCTCCTGTGGGATTGAAGCGCTAGAGCGGTGCCACCTTTGCGTTTGCGGTCAACTCCCTGCTGCCTCTGCTTTGGAGTTCTCTAGTGCTGCTGTAGGTAAAAGACCATAGACGGGTGACTCACACGGACAGAAACGCACTTTCTCATTGTTTCCAAACTAAAACCGAGCTCACCATCCTGGAGTGGTTACAACCGTAAGCCTCTGGGGAAGGAGACTTTCCACCTTCCCCTGCAAAACACCATCTCGCAAAGAGTGCAACCAGAAAATCGGTTAGCAGCAGGGATGATGGGACCCTTTGCACACACTCTGGCCATGTCATCAGGTGGAGCCTGGCCCTGGAGAAGGACGCCATAGTTGGAAAAGTAGAAGCTCAGTGTCCAAGAGGAAGACCATCAATGAAGTGGCTGACACAGCAACTGCTGCGAGCCACAGCAGAGCAGGGCTGGTGGGGACAGTGCAGGACAGGACGGGCTTGGGCTCTGTTGTCCACGGGGGCGCAGTGAGTGGGAGCCAAGCCAAGAGCAACGAACAACGCTGGTGATGAAGCTTGATTTTGAAGGAAGGAAGTAGTGCTCGTTCTGAGCTGTGGTGACTTCGTGGTAAGGAATTGCACCGCCAGTGTGAAGCTTCACGGTTTGGATCCACAAGCTGCTCATTGGGAGAAAGATGACCAGTCTCCTCCCATGTGATTTTACTGTCTTTGAAAGCCCACCGCAGGGCCAGCTACGGGCCGGCTCCCACTCAGTAGTAAACAGCGAGAACAGTCTTGCCAGTGAAGCTCTGCTGCTGCATATGGTGAAGCACTTAACCACACTCACGGCCACTGGGTCCCACCAGCTGCCACAGGGAGAGAGCTGAGGCCGCCTGCTCCCACCAACCTGGCCTTGTGAGTGCCATGGCACTGCTCTGCTCCCTCCTATAGAGTCACCGTGAGCTGGAGTTGACCAAGTGGTGACAGGTTTAGCTGCTCCTTGGAGTCAAGGACTCTGAAGCTTCATCTGCCATGCTTTGGACATGTTGTAAGGAGGCACAGGTCCTTGGAGAGGGACATCATGCTTGGGAGGGTGGAGGGACAGCGCAGGGAAGGAAGACCCTCTAGGAGGTGAATTGGTTCAGTGACTGGGGTAATCAGGGTGAGTGTATCGGAGAGGGTGCAATTGGCACAGAACAGAGCAGGGTTTAGGGCTGTTGTACATAGGGTCGCTATGAGCTGCAGGTGACTTGACGGCACATAACAACAACAACAATTTAAAGAAACCTCAACCCCCCGCCCCCCGGACTTTTCCTAAGATCAGCTATCAGAATAGACCACATTTTATTAATTTTTTCATCTTGCAGACTTATCTTCAATGTGATTTTGTGCAACTTGAGATTCTTCACTTAACTCAGAGACAACCTTTGGGTGCGAAGTCTTGTTGACAAGGTACTTGCTTAGGGCAGTGCGCTTTCCAGGGCCCTTCACCAACAGAAAGACGATGGGCTTCTTCCGGCCCTGGGCTTGGTGGGACCTGTACACACACTTATTTCTTGTGTTTTCGCCTGGAAAGGCTCTTTGTTCTCTTAAGATGAGGCCTAGGAAAACACACACTCACACTCACACACACGCACAGCCACGGAGGCACTGGGTGAGGGGAGGAAGGGCAGATGGCAACTCCACACCCAGCAGTGAGTCAGCATCTCCAGAGGTGTTCCCCTGACCGGGGCGCTCTCCTCCTCAGGCAGCCCTATCTATAATAAAAGCAGGGCTTATGCCTGCTCCGGATGAGTTCACTGACTACTGGTGTTAAGCCCTTGAGAGCAGGATTTAAAAGGGAAACTGGCAAGCTGTTGGCTGGTTGGCATTATCAGACCTCTGCAGTCTCATTTTAAAAGTGACACATAAAATACTAATTACAAGTTTCCTTTGAGTGAGGAGCCTTTAATAGATCCTTGGCTTGGTGTTCTTTTCTACCCTGTGATAAAAATTGATCGTGACTCAATCTGAATAATACTAACTTTCCTTCTGTCTCATCTCTGCTCAAGGCAGTAAGGAAGAGCACATGGTGTAGAGTTGAGTGGCTCCTTGATGGAATAGAGTGGCTCTGAGGAGGGTATTACCACCCTGAACCCCATGGGGATGTGGAGGCCAGGTCTACGTAGAGCGGAAGCACTGTGATCTTTCCTAAAAGCTTCCTGCTCTGATTCCCTGCATGATGGTCAGGCTGGAGGAGAGCGGTGAGTGCATGTGTGGTGTTGGGGGAGAGAGTTCGATCAGGTGCTACAAAGCACTGATCACAGCTACCTCAGAGTAGCTTTCCAGGGGATTGATAGTCAACGGAATTCAATATTGCCTTCTCCAGGGTGTCTGGGTGTGATTAAAGATGTTACTGATGAAAATGCAAGACCCACCTCATCCTCTGTCCAGAGATGGGACCTTTAAACTCAGATATATCAATACCTTACTGCAGGTCACAACGATCCAGATACAGAATCCAATCATGGCGTTGCCACCGAGAGCAAACATTTCTGAGGGTATGACAGTCACTCCCTTCTTGGACTTGGGCACTACCAGTGAGGTAGATTATAAGTTGAGTTTCCTTTCAACTCTATAAACCCAAGAACTCACCCCAGCAGATGATAAGATGCAAAAAGATCAATACAGAAGGACGCGTGACATTGGGGTTTCTTGTTGACTTGCCATTGGCTCGGCCTCAACCACACTGCCCACAGCAAACACTTCTTTGTTCTTGTCAAGGATTCTCTAGTTATTCACAGAATAGTTACATATCAACACTCAAAATTGTTACCCCAGAGACAGTATTTCTCTGGCTGTTCAAATCCATTAGCAACAACTCAGAAGAGAGAGGGACGGTTTTTTCATTCTTTTGTTCATAGAGTTGCTATGAGTCAAATGACTTAAAGACAATCAACAACAGCATATTATATTATATTTAAGGTATTTATGGTATTATATTTATGATTGATATTATATTTATTATATTAATGATATTTATTATATTATCTTTATGATATATTCAGTAGGTTTATATTCATGGGCAATGAGTTTGAGTTTGATACTTAACTGTTTGGGTTTTTAAAGACTATTTCTTATAGCATAGGTTTTGTTTCAGTATATTGTTGCTGTAAAAAGAATATGTAAAATATATAAAGAACACATTTTATTGTCTGAAAATTGAGAGGTTGCTATTATTGTTGTTGGTTTGTGTCACTGAAGTAGAATTGACTCAACTCTCCCTCTGGTGGGTTTTCAAAAACTATCCTTTGTAGGGTCGCTATAAGTCGCCTGCCACTCGACGACACCCAACAGCAACAACCACATACAACATATTGGGGAAGACTGACCATCTTTCTACTTAGGAATGGCTAGGGGTTCAAACCATCTGTCTTTGAGTTGTCATTGCAATTCCTTAATCCCCAGACCGGCAGAGAGGACAGGCTAGGAGTCTTAATTCTGGGTGGGGCTCAGTTGTTGTTGTGTACCTTCAAGTTGTAGCAGACTCATAAACGACACTCATAAAAGACTCAAACTCCCATAGTTGGTTTTCAGGGGCAGTAAGTCTCACAGGAGGAGATGGCATCTTCTTCTCCTGTAGAGGAGCTGGTAGACTCGAACCACATACTTCTGTCTTGCCAAAACAATTCACCATCCAGGTGATAGTCTTCACAATCACTTGCTATGTGTCAGAAAGCGTGACATTACTAGGGTTAATAGACAGAAAATTGATGCCTTTGAGCTATGGTGCTGGAGAAGAGTATTGAATATACCAAGAACTGTCAAGAAAACAAACAGATTCGTCCTGGAGGGGGTGAGGCTGGGCTGCTCCTTGGAGGCAATGATTCTGAAGCTTCGTCTGACATACTTTGGACATGTTGCAAAAAGGGACCAGTTCATGGAGAGGGACATCATGCTTGGGAGAGTGAAGGGACAGTGCAAGAGAGGAAGACCCTGGATGAGATGGATTGATTCAGTGACTGAGGTAATAGGGTAGGCAGGTCAGAGACAATAATGTTGGCACAGGACAGAGCAGGCTTCAGAGCTATTGTCCACAGGGTCACTATGAGTTACAAGTGACTCGATAGCACATAACATCAACAACAACAAGCCACCAGAACTCCGTGGTGTGGCTCTAGGGGGCCTTGCTTCTGGCTGCTTTCTGTTCCTAGTTGTTGTTAGATGCCATTGAGTCCATTATGACTCATAGCAGAGAGCCTTTGTGTCGAGTAGATCTGAAACTTGCCCTGTTTTGCTTCATTCTCATTCCCTCTGTCAGGCTTGAGCCCATTGTACAGTCACCACATCAACCATCTAGTTGATCATCTTCTCTTTCATGGACTCTCTAACTTTAGTGGCTTGGTGTGCTTTTCCGATTGCAGGCCTCTTCTGATGGCATGCCCAAATTGTATGAGATGAAGTTTCACTTCCTTGCCTGTAATGAATACCTTGGTTGCATTTTCTTGAAGAAAGGTTTGTTTATTCTTTTGAGAGTCTACAGTATATTCAATACTCATCACCATCACAATTTAAAGGTACCTATTCTTCCTTACTGTTGCTTATTAATTTCCCAACTTTCAGCTGCATGAGAAGAAATTGACACTATCCTGACTTGGATCAAGTGCACCTTAGTTATTAAACTGTGCTGTTGCTTTTTAGCACTTTGGAGAGGTCCTTGTCAGCAGACCTCTCTAGTGTGACATGTGTTTTGATTTCTTGACTGCTGAACTCCTGGATGTTGATCGTGGATCCAAGTAAATGCGAATGATTCACAACTTCAAACTTTTCTCTAACAGGATGCAGGTCCCTACTGATCCCATGATGCGGATTTTTGTTTTCTTGATATTAAGATATAATCCACACTAAAGGCTGTAGGCTTTGTTCTACTTCAGGAAGTGCTTCAAGTCCTCTTTCTACAAGCAAAGTTGTGTCGTATACATAACAATGGCTATTGATGGGTCTTCTAATCCTGGTGCCACATTCTACATAGCATCCAGCTTATTGAATTATTTGCTCATCATTTATATTGATAAAAGGTCTTAGGCCTTGATCCAGTGGCTTCTGGGCAAAGTGGGTATACCTGCATTGTATGGGGCCAAGTTTAGTCTCCTGTCTCTCACTCCACACACATGTAAGCAAGATTCTGCTGAAAATTACCCCAAAATGATTGTAACAGCACATCAACGGAGAACTACCAGAAGTGCACGCTGGGTTTCGAAAAGGCTGTGATACTATAGATATTAAAGCTAATATTAGATGGCTCTTGACTGAAAACAGAGAGTAGCAGAGGAATGTCTATCTGTGTTTCATTGACTATGCAAAGGCATTAGACTGTTTGGATCACAACAAACTGTGGCTGACTCTGAGAAGAATGGGAATCCCAGAACACTTGATGGTGCTTAAGCAAAACTTATACTTGGACCAGAAAGCAGTCATCAGAACAGAGCAAGGAAACACTGCATGGTTCAAAATTGGGAAGGGTGTA
>NW_006399774.1:18437851-18438343 GCF_000299155.1 Elephantulus edwardii
TTGCCATTCCCTATCACTCCTCCCTGAGAGAGATTTCACCCTGAGTCATAAGGAAAAGGGGACGGCGTATTCTCTTAGCTACTTCCTGCTGAAAAGGGACGCTGTGGGTTTCAGGGTGAAGATCTTCACCCTGAAAAAGAAAAATTCTTTACCCCATTATTCTAAGCCAAATAGTTAATCTTTGCCATGGGATCAGATAATCTGGGCTTTCTTTCATTGTGTGATGAGGTGGTTTGAGACAGTGATCTTTCAGTTAATAGTTGAGTACACTTCGTGCCACAGCATCTTAAAGCGTGGCTGTCACACGTGAGGATGCAGAAAATCACGCTCGTTTCCGCCTTGTTTATCTTCCAATCCGGCTGCTGAACACCCTGCCGTTGGCTCAACTCAAACTCACAACGATCCTGGGGGGTCAGGACTTCCTTTAGAGATTCCAAGGTTGTAAATATAGGACTAGGTATTCTATTCATGACACGATTACAGAAAAAGAAA
>NW_006399774.1:18438461-18447307 GCF_000299155.1 Elephantulus edwardii
AGACTGGGTTGAGGGGTAGGCAGGGAGGAAAATATGCCACAATGAATGAGTGGGGGAAAATGAAATGGAAAGAATGTGCTGTAAAAATATATGTTGCATTAAAAATCATTAATAATTAAAAAGAAAAATAAACAAACAAAAGGTTGTAAATATTTAAGAAAGCAGGGTGCTTAAACTTTCTCCTGACTGACTGGCTGGTGAGTTCGAACCGCTGATCTTTGGGTTAGCATGCAAGTTCTTGAATCATTGCACCCTGCGAGTACCTTATGTTACAAATACCGGACTCAACGGGAGAGGTTTTTATTCAGTCGTATGTGCATGCGTGTGTTCAGGAGGCACACATCTGGGTTGGAATCAGGGGCGCTGTGAGCTGTGTTTAGAAGGTGCACCTGTAAGCAGGGTGGACCTCCCTGAAAAGTTCCTGCAGAATCGGTGTTGACTCTTCGGAGGGGGCAGATGAGATGTAGCTCCCCAGTGCCTTCTGTGTCCGAATCAATTCTGGGTCACCAGATACCACTGTGAGCTTCAGTGATTGGTGACCTTAATAACTTGGGTAGAAGTCCTTGTGAAGGATCTTTATTGTTCCACACAAAACATGGAAATGACTTCTAATTTTTGTTCCCAGACACTGATGACGTTTGTGTCCAAGATCACTACCCAGAAAACATCCCCCCTTGGCCTCTGAAATGGGTATTTGTTAGAGTGAGGCTGCCCTGCTGTTGCACTCAGATGTTCATTGCTTAAGGTCTACTCAGACAGGCGTGTGTGGTTGATGCTTTTCCACAGAGGGATCCAGGACTCCAAATCCTTCCCAGTTACAGCTCTGTTATCTTTTATAGAAAGTTTCTGGGTGGTAGCAATAGTTGACGGGTTTGCCTGTTCACCTGGAGGGTGGATTTGAATGCACCCAGAGGTGCCTCAGAGAAGCCTTGCTCGTTTACTTGTGTAAAATCAGCCTTATGGAGTGGAGTTCTGTGGCTTGACGAGGTGGAGTTGATTCAAAGGAAGCCAACTTGAAGCTCTTTATATTCACATGAAAAGGGTATAGAGGGGCCACGAAGACACACAGTTTATTAATTCAGCCTAGAAAAGACCTACGTTCTTTCTGCTCGCAATTCATCATGGTGATTCTATGGTGTAATGGTAAGCACACTGGACTCTGAATCCAGAAACCCAAGTTCAAGTCTCAGAGAGACCTTAGTGCTAGGGAACTCTGGTAGTGTAGTCCATAGCGAGCTGCACTGCTAATTCAAAGGTGTTGCCTTTCTGTTGGCTGGCTGAATCCGTCAGTGACTCTGTGGGAGAAAGATTTACTTCCCTCCTTCCTTCCCTCCCTCTTTCCCTCCCTCCCTTCCTTCCTTCCTTCCTTCCATCCTTCCTGTGCTTCACAGCCCCTGAAAACTACCAGAGCATCATCTACGAGGCAGTCCTGACTTACTGGCAATGAGATTTCAGGATCCATCAGGATTGAGGTTCTGTGTAGATGTGAGTTGTTGTTGAGTGTCGTTGAGTTGACTGATTGTAGGTCTCTGTGTACGACAGAACTAAGCACTGTCAGATTCTGCGCCATCCGCGCAGTCTCTGCTTTGTTCGGGTCCACTGTCGCAGTCACTGTGTCAATCCATCTCATTGACGTTCTCTTTTTCACTGACTCTTTACCAAGCATGATGTCTTTCTCCATGGAATGTTCCTTCCTGATGACATCCCCAAAGTGTATCAGACAAAGGCTCATCATCCTCACTTCTTTTATTTTATTTTTTATTTTATGTTCCCTTGCTTACAAAGTTCATATACATTGTATCCTTCATTCACATTGTGTTTCATACAATCATTCCCATTCATTGTTTTACAAAATCAATATCACTGAACTATGCCCACCAACATCCAGTCTTTCCAGATCCATGCCGGATCTTTCCCGTTTCCTTTGCCTACCCCTCCCATCCACTCACCAAATTGTACAACTCTATGATTTCCTCTCTGTTCATCGTCCCCCCTCTGCTCCCATTATCCCCCACCTTGGATCCTCATGCACGTTTTACTAGTTGTCTTGCTATTTCTACAGTAACAGTTTTGTGCACTATTTGTCTTTATGAGACTGAGATAGTTTACTCAGTATAATGCTTATCAGTCCATCCTAAGTTATGTAGTATTTTTTAAAAGCACTGCTCTTGAGTTCTGTGTAGTATTCCATTGTCTGAATGTACCACAGTTTATCAACCCATTCAACAGTGGTTGGACATGTGGGCTGTTTCCATGTTCTTGTGATTCACCCTCATTTCTGAGGAGCACGTTGATCCCACTTCTTCCAAGATCAAAACTTTCCCCCCATAGTGTGTGGTGTGTTAAATAGTCTTTGTCTATGTCACAAGTAAAAGCATCAATTCTTTGGTCTTTTCCTTATTCCTTGTTCAACTTTCACACGCATGTGAAACATTTGGATACACCATGCCTTGGGCGAGGCATCTTTGTTCTTCTTGTGACGAAGGAACATTCTTTCTTTCTTTTTTAAAAAATTATTATTAAATTTTATTAGTTTTAGTGAATATTTACAGAGATTTTGGATTTTCATTCATTCATTCATTGTTGCACTCGAAGGAACATTCTTGTTCTTTTAGGGATGTGAGGAACTGGAAATGTGGATCCTGCCTTAGAAACATTGCTACACTGTGGAAGTGAATCTCCAGTCTCTGCTGGAGAGCTGGTTGTCTCCGCCACAGGAGAAATTAAGCCTTATGCTTCATTGCCTCTCATGAATCAAAATAGCCTAATGTTACAAACTTAGATTTTTTTCAGAAGTAATCTAAAGAACATGACGTTTTAAAAAGATACTTCTTGGTTTTCTTTTCTTTTTTTTTGTTTTCTTTTCTTTTCAACTGTGATTTGGTTGACTGAGGAAAACCAGTTTCCCATCCACCAGATCGTACACAGTTTGATTCATGGTATTTCTAGTGTGTAACATTCGACCATGTAACATTCCTCTTCTCTCCCGCTCCCTGTGTTCCCTGCCTGATTCTTCCCCCTTTCTCTTCTAGCCTGGCTTCTGGGCTTTGCCCCTGAGCAGATGATCAGCCTGTGATGCGCAGAGATTGACTGTTCTAGTAATGCCTCTCTCCTGCTATTTCTGCGCGCCTTGTAAATCTGCCTATACTTTGTCATATGGGTGACTTCTGTTTCAGACCTGAAATTTGACCAGAGGCTGCAGCTTTGAGGGTCCCACCAGTCCCTTGCTGACCAGCACAGCTGGCCTTTTTTATGGTTTGAGTTATGTCTGAACTTTTCCCTGCTCTGTCTGGGATCTTCTGAGCTGATCCCTTCCAGAATTATCAGCAGTGGTAGCTGTGCACACCTACTGAGAAGACGCTGCTGCTTGTTGGGGAAGCTGCCTTCTCAGCAGTAAACTCCAGCCTGCAGAGCGGGTCCCTCCCTGGCCTCGCAGGCTATGCCCAAGTGCAGGGTCTATGTGTGGCATCACATGCCTCACAGCACGGTCAGTGTCCATCATGACAAGCTTCACCCGTAGTGTCTGTGATTTGTACTGACATGGTGTCATTCGGCCGTTGTAAGTGTCAAGTTTGGTTCTGTTAGAAGTGCTGTGAGAGGAACTCACTGTGAACGCAGCTCGAGGGCCTTTTCCATCCTGCAGGGCCAGGCCAGCAGGCAGGACTTTATAGCACAAGCAGACGCGAGCCCCAGGCCGCTTTTGTGGATAGTCTGAGCAGAGACGGAAGACCCGGGGTGCAGGGGCACACACACGTACGCGGTCACTCAACAGGAGCACGGAAGAGTTGATTCTTTGGTGTAGCAGCACGTGGAGTGGTTCTGGAGCCCGCCCACCACCCTTGAGTTCATTCCTTTGCACCCAGGGTGATACTTCATCAGGGTCTTGTTGCTGTTGTTGTGGTTGTTATTGTTGTTATGTGCTGTCGCGTCGACTACAAATCAAAGCAACCCTGTGCACAATATCTCTGAACTCTGCTCCATTCTGAGCCAATCTCGCTGTCTCTGATGCACTTACCCTCATTACCGCAGTTATTGTGTCAATCCTTCTCATCGGGGTCTTTCTCTACTATGCTATTCCTTGACTCTTCCAAGCACGAAGTCCTTTTCCAATGACTGGTCCCTCCTGGCTAGGGATGGAGTCTCAAAATTCTTGTTGCTATTGCTATTGTTGTTATTGTTATTGTTAGGTGTCCTCTGACAGATGAGATGGTGAATGTAGAAGACGAGGTGGTGCTCTCAGGAAGAAGGGGTACTGTATTTGGGTGTGTGGGGTCATTGTGTCCCTGATATTGCTGCTTGTTTCCGCATTTGTCTCTCTCTGTCTCCCTTCCTCAGAGGGACTGGAAAGGCAGTTCCTGTAGTAAAACTGACCCTCACTCAGTGGGGAGGCCCAGGGTGTTGGCATCAAGCACTCTGAACCCCGTTCTCCACCATTCTGCCCACTTTGCCTTGTGTCCTCACATGAGGTTCCCAGAATTCCACTGTCGACTTTCCTTGGTCAACATCATGATAGAAGGAGGAAGGGTAGAAGCTGTCAGTGGTTTTATCTTACTTAGCTCAACAATCAACAACTCCCTCAGTACTAGCAGTCAGGAAAACAGAAGATGAATTCCACTGGAGACGTCCCACTGTTGGGACCTCTCTAAAATACTTAAGACCAGTGAAGTCAGTTTGAGGACAAAGGTGTGCCTGATTCAGGTTAAGGTCTTCTCAATCACCTCCTACTCATCAGAGGGCTGGAAAATGACTAAGGATGACAGTAGAAGGGTTGATACCTTTGAATTGTGGTGCTGGAAAAGAGCACTGAATATCCTGTGGGCTATCAAAAGAACAAATGGATAGCTATGTCTTGGAGAAAGTGTGGCCAGATTGCTCCTTGCAGGCGAAGATGACACCGCTTTGTCTCTCGTACTTTGGGTATGTAGCTAGAGGAGTCTATTGGTTGGAAAGTCTGAAGATCAACGAACAAGAGGAAGACCCTCAAGGAGATGGATACACAGAGCCTGCGGCAGTAGCCTGGATTGTGTCAGAGATGATGGTTATCTCACAGGACAGGACAGGGTTCAGGTCTGTTGTTCATAGGGCCGCTGTGAACTAGGGATATTGTTGCTGATGTTAGATGGATCTTGGCTGAAAGCAGAGAATACCAGAAGAATGTCTATCTGTGTTTCATTGATTATGCAAAGGCATTTGACTGTGTGGATCATAACAAACTGTGGCAGACTCTGAGAAGAATGGGAATCCCAGAACATTTAATTGTGCTAATACAAAACCTATACTTGGACCAAGAGGCAGTAGTCAGAACAGAGCAGGGTAACACTGCATGGTTCAAAATTGGGAAGGGTGTACACCAGGGATGCATCCTGTCTCCATACCTTTTCAACATGTATGCAGAGCAGATTATCCGAGAGGCTGGGCTCTATGAGGAGAATTGTGGCATCAGGATTGGTGGAAGATCTATTAACAATCTGCGTTATGCAGATGACACAGCCCTGCTTGCGGAAACTGAGGAGGACCTCATGCACTTGCTGCGAAGGGTCAAGGACTGCAGCCTTCAGTATAGACTAAGGCTCAATGTCAAGAAGACAAAGATTCTCGCCACTGGACCAATTGGCAGGATCAGGATGGATGGCGAAGAGATTGAGATTGTTCACAGCTTCAGTTTGCTCGGCTCCACGGTCAACACTCTTGGCACCAGCAGTCAGGAAATCAAAAAGCGTATCGCGATGGGAAAGTCTGCTGATAGGGACCTCTCTAAGTTACTCAGGAGCAACAGTGTCTCTCTGGAGACTAAGGTGCGCCTGATACAGGCCATGGTATTTGCAATCGCTTGTTATGCATCAGAGAGTTGGACAATGGCTAGGGAGGACAGAAGGAGAGTGGAGGCTTTTGAGCTGTGGTGCTGGAGAAGGGTACTGAATGTACCATGGACTGCCAGGAAAACAAACAGATTTATCTTGGAGAGGATTAAACCAAGCTACTCCTTGGAGGCAAGGATTCTGGGGCTTCGTCTGACATACTTTGGACATGTTGCCAGGAGGGACGGGTCCTTGGAGAGGGGCATCATGCTTTTGAGGGTTGAGGGACAACGCAGGAGGGGAAGACCCTCTTTGAGATGGATTGATTCGGTGACTGGGGTATTCGGGATGGGTGTGTCAGAGGTGGTACGGTTGGCGCAGGATAGAGCAGGGTTTAGAGCTGTTGTGCATAGGGTCGCTATGAGTCGGAAACGACTCGATGGCACATAACAACAACAACAACCAGCACCAAACAGCAGCAACAACATTTTCCTCAAGGACTCCTGTGTGTCGGTCCAGCAAGGAAGCAGGAGGCAGGTGTGGGAATCAGCAGCTCTGGGGCTGGGAATGTCACTGGAGTGGCCGTGGGGATATGGAGGTGCAGAGAGAAGAGAGGGGACTGGAGGGACATTGATAGATTCTACTTAGCAAACAGCAGGATGTGCACAGAGGCATGGTGGCCTTTCCCTGGGCGGATTATCTTCATAGAGCTTTGCTGCGGCAGGAAGGCGAGGGCGAGGAGGGGGACCGAGAGGGAGGTGGCGCTGAGGCAATCAATGTGTCCTTTGTGCAGGCTGACATTTGAGGGGCTTGTTATCGGTGACTGCTGGCAGCTCTATCTTCAGTGTATCTCTCCAGCTGCCAGGCGCTGCTGATCGGCTTGGCGCTGATGGCACCGAGAGATAGGCGCCTGCTGCATGTGGCCACCACTGTCACTCCACACAGCTGGCACTTAGTCGATCAGTCCCAATGCAGGAGGAAGCCCTGGGGAGCCCTGTAGCCTTGTGTCTGAAGGACTTGGGGTTCCTGCTTGTGACTGGAGAAACAGCAGAACAGAAAACCACCCCCAGCAAGCGATTCACTCTGTAAAATGTGGCAAAGCAGCTGAGACCCACAAGGACAGCACTCATCAGGGAGGCTCTCTACATTCCAATGGGACAGGGCTCCTCAGGCCGCATCCTGGGACCCTAGCCCTGCGGGGACGATCTGGGTGCCTGTCAGGTACCCCTTTATTAAGGAACAAAATTAATTAGTGGTGAGTGTCTGGCTCTGCTCTTCCTTCAAAATCTCACCTCTGTCCAGGTGTACCCTGGCAGCCTCTCTCCCTAGCCTGTTCGTACAACCCATGTCAGAATACCCAACAGGGAAGAGACACACAGGCGGACCCTGCCTCCTAACTAATCCATAGGGAACAATTGCGTATCTTTTTGAAACATCAAAGATTCTGCTTCTAGTTATGGCTGAAACCCAGCCCACAGCACCTTCATCCAGAGTAAAAATATGTTTTCAAAGTGGGATGTTGCTAGGAGAGGCTATTCGTTGGAGAAGGATGTCATTCTCGGAAAGGCAGTGGGTTGACAGAAGAGAGAAAGACCCTCAACCAGACGTTGACACAGTGACTGAAGCAACGGGCTCAAGTATGTCAGAGATGATGAGGACGGCACAGGGTAGCACTCAGCCCACATCTGTTGTTCTTAGAGTCACTGTGGGTCACACTCAACTTGATGGCACCTGACAATGACAACAACAAGAAGCAGAGAAGAGGTGCCCAGTGGACAAGGTACGCATGTGTTTACTTGTACTCACGTAGTCTCTGTGGTGAACAATTATACACGAGCGTGTTTGCTACCAGTTAGTGAGGAAGGACAAGCCAGCCTGTGCTTTCTTGTTTATTGGGTATCCAGCCGCTTTGCTGTTGGGACTGTAGAGTCAGAACTGACCCATAGCTGACCCCTGGCAGGTTTTCAAAGGCTGTTAGTCACATGAAAGGAGATTATCCATCCTTTCCTCTCAGAGCAGCTGAGAGCCTCAAACCACATGCCTTTGGGATTGCAGCACAGCTTCTTAGTGCTGGGCCACCAGAGCCCAATATGAATGTTCAACAATGGAATCATTGTTCTTGTTTTTCTGGTGCTTTCAAGGGCTGCTCCTGTTTCAGGGACCATCTGTCTAATCTATGCAGTGAGCAAAACCAACCAGCTGTCGTCATACTGGCTCTAAGTCATGGGGACCCCCGTACCCCCAGGTGTCAGAGTAGAACTGTACTGCTCACGGTGTCCAGTGGCTGGCTTTTTAGAATCAGATCACTGGACCTTTCTTCTGAGGCACCTAGTAGGGGACTCGAACCACCAGCCCTTTGGTTAGTAACCAAGCATGTTACTGCGCCCCTGCTCAATCTCACACCATCTTCACAATCTCTGATGTGCTTGAGCCTGTCACTGCGGCCACTCTGAATCCACCTATTGAGGGTCTTCCTTTTCTTTTCTGACCTTCTTTCCCAAGCAGGTTCTTTCAAAGAACTGTTCTTTACTGATGACAAGCCCACAGCATGGGGGGGTCTAAACCTCTCCAGCATTGCTTTGAGAAGCACCATGGTCGCACTTCTTCCAATCTAGATTTGTCTGTTCTTTTGACAGACTAGGATATATTCAATATTCTTTGCCAACATAGTAGTTCAAAGACAGCAATTCTACTTTAGCCTGCCCTGCTCATTGTCCAACATTCACATGACTATGAAACAGATTAAAATACCCTGAGTCAGTTGTATTTAAACTCAACTTCAGCAATGTAAAGAGGTCCTTGATAGGAGGTTGTCTAATGGACTGAGAGTTAGAGAAGCAAAGGACAAGAAGCATTTCTCCAGCTGAAAGGACTGAAGAACAAGTTCAAGCCTTGAGTTGCAACACTGAAGGAGTTTATGGGCAAAACACTGAATGATGCAGAAAGCATCAAAAGAAGATAGAAAGAACCCACACAATCAGTTCACCAAAAGAAAAAAAGAAAAGATTGACTAGTTCAGTAACTAGCATATGACCAAGAACCAATGGT
>NW_006399774.1:18448887-18473396 GCF_000299155.1 Elephantulus edwardii
AGATTGGATGCATCCCTGGCGTACGCCCTTCCCAATTTTGAACCATGCAGTGTTTCCTTGCTCTGTTCTGATGACTGCCTCTTGGTCCAAGTATAGCTTTCTCATTAGCATGATCAAGTGTTCTGGGATTTCCATTCTTCTCAGAGTTAGCCACAGTTTGTTATGGTCCACACAGTCAAATGCCTTTGCATAATTAATAAAACACAGGTATACACTCCTCTGGTATTCCCTGCTTTCAGCTAAGATCCGTCTAACATTAGCTACAGTATCCCTAATACCATGTCCCCTTCTAAACTCAGCCTGGATTTCTGGCAGTTCTCTGCTAATGTGCTGTTTCAAGGAACTGAAGAACAAATTCAAACCTCGAGTTGCCATAATCAAGGATGCTTTAGACAGAATATTAAATAAAAGATCCAGAAAGTATTAAAAGAAGATGTAAAGAATATACCTATATTGAAAGGAATTGGCAGACACAGAAGAATTTCACAAAACAACATATGAGCAAGAGCCTATGGTGATGAAGGAAGAAGTTCAGGCTGCTTTGAAGGAAATAGCAAAAAATAAGGCACAGGAACAGATGGTATATCAATTGACATATTGCCCTGGATATGGTCACCAAGTTGTGCCAAGGAATCTGGAGAATAACCAGTTGGCCAATTCACTGGAAGAGATATATATTTGTTCCCATCCCAAAGAAAGTTGACCCAACAGAGTGTGGAAACTATAGAACAATATGCACTGATTTCACGTGCAAGCAAGATTCTACTGAAGATTACCCCAAAACAAAAAGATTACCTCCACTTCTAGAAAAGAAAAAAATCAACCATTGCCACAACTGGACCGATAAGAAAGATCATGCTAAATTAATAAAAGGCTGATGTTGTCAATTATTTTATTTTCCTTAGATCTACAGTTAACACTCATGCCAGCAGCAGTCAAGAAATAAAAAAGACATACCACATTGGGCAAAAGTGCTGTCAAAGACCTTCCAAACACCCTAAAGAGCAGGGATGGCAGTTTGAGGACTAAGTGTCTGAAACAAGCCAAGATCTTTTCAATTGCTTCATGTTACCTTCGAATGCAGAGTTGCTGGTGGAGAACACCCAGCTCTATGAAGCAGAGGCGGGGGCCGTGAAACCTTGTCTCACATACTTTAGGTGTGCTGTCAGGCAAGGCCAGTCCCTACAACCAGTTGTCAAGCTTGGAAAGGTGGAGAGTCAGAAAAGGAGAGGATGACCCTCCCAGAGGGGGGCTGACACTGTGACTGTGACATTGGGCTTGAGCACAGCAGAGACCAGGAGAATGGTGCAGATTTAGGGCTGTTGTACAGAGTTGATATGGGTTGAACTCCATGGCACCTAACAGCAGCAACAACGAGCATGTGATTTCTTGCTTATGTTTCTATGCATTTTGGTTATGTAGGCAGTGGTTAGACAAAGCTGTGGGCAGAAAGAAGACAGACCAGCCTTGTTGGGGAATATTGTGGAGGAAGGGAAGGCCTCTGGCCAGGACAGATCACTTAGCTCCAGATAAATGCAAGCCTCCCAGCGGCCTTTAATACGAGATAGAGAAAGCTCGCCTGTGTTGGGCTATTCCAGCTTGAGAAAGCTTGCCACCTGGGAAGACAGCTGCCATGTCTGTTGAGCTGGGAGTGGTCCTCATGAGGCTGAGGTTCTCCTAACCAATCCGCATGTTCTATGTCTGTAAGCCCACCCTATCCTGTCTTCCTGTTTACTTGTTTGTATGTAAGTGCACTGCAGTCCCCAATACAATTAAGCTGGATTGGCTCTCTGAACGGCTCCCAGAGTGGTATGTCTCCGTCGTACTTATCCCCATCAGGGTGTTGTTGTTTGTTGCAGGCAAATGGACAGCCACACAGCCTAGCTGGAACCTCTCTGCTCTGAGGGAGGGAGTCAAAGAAGCTGAGACTTGTGGGGAGTTGTCCTGCTGTGGACACTTTGTCTATGGAGGTGTTTTCTCAGTGTCCCTGGCTTCCTCTTAGGGACAGTAAGAACGACCGATGCTGCTGTGTAGGATGTCCAATGACAGTGTCCATTCAGAGTGCTGCTCGGATTTCCTCTCACCTAGAGATTCTTACACTGTTATCCAGAGTCCCTGAGTGATGCCAGTGAGCCTGGATGCCAGCTGAACGTCCTTTAGAAGAAACAGAGGGCAATTTACCTTCAAAATATTGCCTGGAGGCCCTGTAGACCCAGGTCTTGCTCTGACAGGGGGTTGGGGGTCACCTGGAGGCTCTGTGGACAGAGGTCCTGCTCTGACAGGGGTTTGGGGGCTGCCTGGAGCCCTGTGGACCCAAGTCCTGCTCTGACAGAGGATTGGAGGCTGCCTGGAGGAGGCCCTATTGGGCCTGGTTCTGCTCTGACACGGGATTGGGGACTGCCAAAAGCTGGAATCGACCTGATGGCAACTGCTTTGGGTTGCTGAGGTGTTTTGTTTTTTTTTAGAGGTAATGAATCCATTAAAATGGTCATTACTGGTGAAATTAACCAATTTTTGCCTAATGTGTATTTTTGCTATTATGTTGTCTATGAAAAGCATCATTTAACAATTAAAAGAAGTTTTACAAGTCCAGAGAGAGTGATATTCATCATCTCTATTATCTGTTTAGCTACAAAGGATTCCTTGCCAAGTATAATTGATTAGCTCTGCATGCCCCATCCTGAGGTAAGCACCTCTCATTAGAGGCTGGTAGGCCCTTATGGGGTGGCTTGATTGTCACAGTTTTTTGGGGTGTTTTCTGAGGTGATTAAGGATATACATCAATAGCAAGATAATTAATAGAGAAAAAAAGACCAGATGCTTGTTTTGCTGGTGTGTGACCTCGGCATTTCCTTATTTTAATTTTTTATTCCCTCCCACATTTCTACCCGTTTAAAGAAAATTAATAAACAGAAGGTTTGGGATGGGGGCTGTTATTGAAATAAGGGGGGGGGAAGGATCGATACTAACTTGGGTCCCAGGCGTCTGACATCCTTGGAACCTTGGGCTAAGGACACAATTCCGAAAGAAGAAGAAAAACACATAACTGCTTATGTGTGCCCAAACCAAAGCCACAACAGGACATTTGGCATTTCGGATGCATGACTGTGGTCAGCTGAGAGCAAGGCATGCTGGGCTTTGGGGTCTGGTTTTGGTTTGGGACAATTGTTCACAATGCCATGGGCTCAGGCAAGCCTAAGGCCATCTCAAGGAAGCTGTGGTCCCCATGTCCTTCAGGCTCAAGGACAGTGGGGGCATTGGGATCCTTCTTACTGGAACAACCCCGAGGGCACAGTCAGCAGGAGGGGAGAGCCTGTGTCTGCAGGTGGAAGAGGAAGACAGACTTCTGGAGCTGCTTTTGCCTGTGAACGCTCATGTTGGCTGCCCCAGAAGTAGACCTTTGCTGTTCACACCTGCCCCAGGTCCCCATAGGATACCCTCAAGTCCCTCTCAGTGCTTCTATGCCTCCTGGGCCGTTCAACTTGATCCACATTTGTGGTATCTGCCCTTCATGGGCTTGTGGTCCTTTGAAGTCAACAGGTGTGGATCAGCTCCCAGCCAGGAGCGTGGGCAGCAGTACATGACTCCTTAGAGCTGGGTTTGTGTCTTCTGCCCCGTGTGCGTGCTGAGGGCCCAGGAGCTTGGGCCAGCTCCTCTCTCCTCGCGTGGCCACTCACCCACATGCTATCCTGAGAAAGAACTCATCAGGGGTCTCTAATGTGCAGGTAATTAGTGTGATGGGAGGAGGTGAGGCTGCCACTGCTCAGAGCTGGCCCTGGAGAGGGCTTTGCCAACAGGATGGATGGTGTGTGGACAGTCAAACTTCCTGATGACCCGCATGCCAAATCATGATGCCGAAGCTTCCTGCTGGACAGTGGGTGCTTTCACAAACATAAAAACACACATATCATTCAGAGGGCAGCAAAATTTGTCTCAGACATGCCGAGCTCCCCTTCCTCAGAAAGACGAATGGAGCCTTCGCAGATAGAGAAAATGACCCAGTGTCCCAGCCTCTCCCTCAGCGCAATGAACATTATGATTGATGACAGCCTGGGTACTGGTCCCCGGCCCCACTCCCCTTTAAAAGAAAACACTGAAATTCATCAATCCTAGAAAAATTTAGCTTATTCTTAGTCAGGAAAAGTGCGCCAGGCACCACAGTTTCACAATGCATAGAAAAATGGCTAGGACATTAAGAGGAGATGAAGAATGAGAAGGATTGCTTTGAGCAGTTCATTATAACCTTCTAGTTCTTAGCTGCCAGGGATCTGCCTGCCTGCCTGTCTGTCTGTCTCTATCTATCTATCTATCTATCTATCTATCTGTCTGTCTGTCTGTCTGTCTGTCTGTCTATCTATCTATCTATCTATCATCTCTCTATACATAATCTATCATTTATCTATTATCTCTATCTCTCACTCTCCCTATCTCTCTATTACCTATCATAATCATCTATCATCTATCTGTATATTATCTATTTATCTATTATCTACCTATGTATTATCGCTCTCTCTATATATAATCTACCATCTATATCTATCTATCTATCTATCTATCTATCTATCTATCTATCTATCTATGTTGTTGTTTACTTGCTATTGATCTGGCCGCAACCTATAGCTGCCCCTCCAGTGGATTTTCAGACGAAGCAAGTTGTACAGGAGGAGAGACCCTAGCCTCCTCCCCAGAACAGCTGGTGGATTTGAACCAAGTGCCTTGGATTGGAGCACAGCTTCAGATTGCTAGACCATCAGAGCTCCCTTTTATCTGTCTAGCTACATGTATACTCTAGTGGCCACGTCCATGGAATGTTGGGCCACTAATCCAAAGGCCACTCGTCTGCCCTTTCACCAGCAGCTCCATGGGAGAAAGAGGGACACTCTCCACTCTCCTCTCATGCTATTTGCAGTCTCAGAAACCCAATGCAGGGTCAGCTATGAGTTCATTCCGAATAGACAATAATGAGTTGGTATATGTCAGTAATCAGAGAGAGAGGGAAAGAGAGAGAGAGAGAGAGAGAGAGAGACCCCGTTCTGGTGACCTAGTGGGTCATGATTTTTGAAGAACACAAGCCTGGATGAGATGGATTGACACAGTGACTGTGGCGATGGGACCAATGTGTCTGCAATGGTGAAGGGGGCTCAGAACAGAGCACAGTCCAGACAATGTTCATAGGGTCTTTATGAGTCTTAGTTTACTCGATGGTGCATAACAACAACGACAACAGCAGCGGGTAAGGAACTGCACTGCAATCCCAAAGGCATGTGATTAGAATCAACTATCGGCTCTGTGGGAGAAGGATGGGCGATGTCCTCCCAGGACGTTTGCTGTCTCTGGAAACCAGCTGGAGAGTCAGCTCTGACTGACGGCACACAGAAACAATAACAGAGTCAAGTGGGGAGGAGTTGCCCTGCCCACCCAAAGGTAGGCAGTTGGAATCCACCAGGTTCTCCACAGCAGGAAGATGGGTGATCCTTTCCTGTGCAGTGTACAGACTCAGAAAACCCAGTAGAAGGTGAGCTATGAGTTTAGTCTGACTTGAAAACAAGTAACAACGTCAACAAATACACGCGTAATAGTATGTAATCACGTTTGCCTTTATAGCTGCATTATAATGTAAGGAGTGCCATCCACTTCCTAAATATCATGCCTCTGGAAAGTCTTTGAACTTTGATAAATGCCAATAGTTGTAGAGGGGCTTCAGGCCTTTTGTTCATAAGGTCACTATGAATCATGCTTGACTCGAAGGCAATCAACAACAACAACAACAACAACAGCAACATGTAGTGGAGGTAACACTGTGCACCTCTGTGCGTGTATCTCTTAAGCTCCTGTCTGCATCTTCTCTGTTTGGTGATAGTGAGCTGATCACTACTTTACTAAATATTGTCTTTTCTTTCACCCAACTTAGTACGCGTCTGCTATCTTAAGCACAAAAGCCACTGCCATCCACTCGACTCCGAGTCAGAGTGACCCTCATTGGGCTTCTGAGGCTGTAAGTAGCACCAGAGGAGTTTTCCCATCTTTCTGCTGGGGACCTGTGGGGAGCAAGGACCTGCCAGACGTCTAACCTCAGGCTTCGCGGTGCAACTTGCTGGGGACTTGCCTCCAGAGCTTCCTATTTAGTCAGTCACTTCCTCCTAAAGGTTACACTTCTTAAGGGAAGGAGAAAAAAACATCAGAATCATCAGCAATAGAGTTTCTCTGTAGAAAGAATTTGATCCCAAAGTTAAACTGTCAGTACATCCTAAGGAATTGGCAAACTCCTTGCTCCTGAGCTGCGCCGTGCACGGCTTTTTCGAGGGAGCCCCAGAGTCTGTGCAGTCCCATTAGCTGAATGAGTATCAGAGGGCAGATCTGCTGCTTTGAGACAAACTGTCAAATCCAGGCTCAGCTACAGATGCTTGAATAAGTCACCAATGTGGAGCAATGGTGACGGGAGGGAGACAGAGAATCCCATGACTGATAAAGATAGGAATTGTCATTGTGCTTTCTCTCTTCACAGGGCTGTGGTCAGCAGCCAATAAGGATAATGCACTTTGAAAGTGCTTTGCCAAGAAAAAGGCATTATACAAATGCTGTGTTTTATTAGTGCTATTAGAATTAAGAGGCAATTACTTATCCTGGCTTCCAGCAACATAAACAAGATTTGGCCCTGGTTCCTTCTGTCACCTTTGACATCTCTAGTGGATATAAATGTCCTTCTGCCCTTCAGACTTGAATCAAGCAAATGCACCCCTGAGTAAGTCGCAAGCCACAGTCTGCGGGCAAAAGCTGTGGGGACGGAGAGCAAGAAGGAGAGTGAGAGGGAGCTGCCTGCCCAGCATGGACGTTGAGGCAGTTGTATATTGTTGGCTGTGCTTTGTGTCTGTGTACTGTGGTGGTTTGTGTATTGCTTTGATGCCAGAAACTATGCTGCCATTGTTTCAAATACCGACACGGTGCCTCATGGTGGACCGGCCACGGGAATTGCAGAGTGAGACAGATGAGGAAGGAAGACCTGATGGATGGCTTGCTTCTGTGATGTGCAGTCCAGGAGGAACCAACTCATAGCTGACCGTGCAGTGGGCTCTCGGGGAAGTCGAGTGACCCTCTCTCTCCTGTGGAACAACTGGTTGATTTGAACCTCATGCCTTTGGGTTGACAGCACAGCTTCTTCCCACTAGGCCATGAGAGCTCTCAAATTAGCCAATGACAATCTTATGGATCACAGCAGAATGTTGTTGTTGTTGTTGTTAAGTGCTGTCTAGTCGTAGACGACTCATAGTGACTCTGTGAATGAAAGACCTGAGCACTGTTCATAGAGTTTCTGGAGGCAAGCCATTTCGGAAGTGGATGCCACTCCTCTTCTGCTTCCAAGCTTGTTGGTTGTTTTTGTTTTTGTTTTTGTTTGTTTGTATTTTTGTTTTGGTGGTTTTTTTTTGTTTTGTTTTGTGAGAAAAATTTCTATTTGGAATTAGCCAGCTGGACTCAGTTTAGATGATCCCAATTTTATTGGCAACATCCAAAGCATCATAGTCAGGAGCAAGTCGAACATAGGCTTTCTTCCCTCCATCAGGCCTAATCAAAGTGTTGACCTTGGCCACATCAATGTCATAGAGCTTCTTTACAGCTTCTTTAATTTGGTGCTTGTTGGCCTTGACATCCACAGTGAACACAAGTATGTTGTTATCTTCTATCTTCTTCATGGCTGACTCAGTGGTCAGGGGAAATTTGATGATGGCACAGTGGTCAAGCTTGTTTCTTCTGGGGGCTTTTCCAGGGGTATTTGGGCTGCCTTCGGAGTCTCAGCCTCTTAGGCTGGTGGGAGGTGGGTGACGTGCGGATCTTCTTTTTTTTTTTTTTTTTTGGCTGCGGACGCCCTTCAGGACGCCTTCTTGGCCTTTAATGCCTTTGCTTTGGCTTCAGTTTTGGGAGGGGCGGGGGCTTCCTTCTTTGCTTTCAGCACCATCTTCGTAGAAAGGCTTCCAAGGTTTTTTTAATCGGGAAGCTCCACCAAAACCTGTCCACCATGGGTGACCATTATCACATTTGACACATCAGTGTCACAGTGTTTATCATCACAGCAACCATGAGTTACCTCTGTACAGCAATGCATAGTGATATAATACATAATAGTATGTCCTGAGACATGAGTCTTTTACATTGGAAGGTGTTCAAAATACACTATGGCCCCAACCCTTGATTCCAGAATCCTATAGAATGGGCAGCCGTATGGCCTGTTGTACGGAAGGTCGCCAGGAGGCGGTTGACTCAGCAGTAACCAAGAAATTCCGCGTCACTAGCCAGCCAGTGATAGGGCCAGCAGCTTTAAGGTATTCATAGTAGTAGGTCTGGACATAAAGCAATCTCGCTCCTCTTTCCAGCGCTGGTCAAACATAAGTATGTGCAGGAAACCCAGAGAGAATCAGGCACATGGGGTAGGTCTGGGGTGCAGTTCCTGCTCCTGTTAGGTGCTCTTGTGTTAACCCGTGTTCAACGTACTGAAGACCTGCCTGGGCTGGTGCCATTCTCAGAACCCGTACCCTGTCAGTGCCCATTGCTGCAGGCACCGTGTTACCCGCCCAGGGAAGGAGAGGGTCTCCCTCTTCTCCACGGACTTTGGGTCTCCTGCTTCATGTCACCACCCAGTACAACAGGGTGAACTGTTGACTGGTCCCGCCTCATCCTCTTCCCCAATGGGGGCTATGCCCAGTGTCTTCGCTGTTACGCCCTGTGCTGTCTCCCAGCATTCGCTGCTGTTTCCACAGGATGGTTTTGGAGGTGCTTCACTAGCCTTTCTCCTCAGTCTGGGAGCACTGAGGGAGCTTGTCCCCCACGAGCGGCCCTTCTGCCGCCTGAAACACCAGTGACACAACTTCTGGCACCTTAGTAACAAACACAGAACCACCACAGGCAAGCTGACAGCTGAGGGCTGGATGGACACGAGAAACCGCTTAAAATAGACTGCAACTCAGATTCTAACATTAGGACAAAATGCCCAGCAGCAACTCTGTAACATCAAAAGTTGCGAAGGGTGAGCGAGGACTGGCAAAGTGGGGCTGGCAGGACGTGGAGGAAGCCTGGCCTTGTCCCGGAAATGCTGCACTTTCCAAAGAGGCCTTTCACCTTCATTACTTTGTGGGAGTCTGGTGGAAGGGGGTCCAGACTTGCACGTTGTTCTTTGGTTAATTTTTCTTGTTAGAAAAATGACTTTGCCTTGGAATAGTATCAGATCCTTCATGGGTTATTGCTGTGATGTGTCTCCAGCATCCACTGTAATCTATTTTTAACTCTCAGGGTAGCCTTGGCCACTTCAGACACTTTGGAGCTACTTTCTGGCTGGCTCCAGGGAAAAAGCTCAAGGGCACCCAGAGCTCAAGTATAATAGCTTCCTTCCCTGGGGCATGGCCCTGACATCAATCACGTTGGCGGTACAGTCTACAGCCTGTGCTCTGTGACTTACAGCCTCTGTGATGGACGCACCGGTTACTGAGGGAGGCTGCCCTTGGTGATGAAATATTCAGCCTAACTTTACCATGCTTTAAAAGGATGCATTTATTTTCAAAGAACAGAATTGTCATTAATGTGCCATTTTAATCATTGGAGAATTTCACTCAAAGAGCTGAGAAGTCAATATTATTGTTGTTGTTGTTAGATGCTGTTGAATCAACCACCATTTGAACTGACAGTGTGAACAACAGGTCTGAACCTTGCCCTGTCCTGGGCCAGCCTCGTTATCTCGCCTCGGCTCGATCCCGTGTTACAGTCCCTGTGTTAATCCATTTCATTGACATCATGCTAAGAAAATAGAGGGTCTGCAAAAGAGCAACCACCATTAGCACATTTGGGACATGTGTATTTGGAAGCAGGAGAAGCATCCACTTCCTGAACAACACGCCTCTGGAAACTCTATGAACTTTGAGAAACGATAGTTGTTGAAAGGCTTCAGGTCTTTCATTCACAGGGTCTCTATGAGTCATGCTCAACTCGACAGCAATTAACAACAACATATCTGAAAATACTATATTTGCAAGCATTGGAACGATAAAATGGAGTTTCCTCCAATTAAGCTTAGGCTTCTCGTTACCGAGTCTGCACTTGGCCCTGCTTCCTTCCATGTTTGCTACTCCACATACAGAGCTGAGAACCGCCCTCCTGTCCTGCCAGTTCTCCATGTTGGAACCTGACGGTGCAGTGGGTTATGTGTTCGATGCTAACTAGAAGTTCGGTGGTTTGTATCCACCAGCCACTCTGTAAGAGACGGATGGGTAGTCTCTCCTGGGAAGACTGACAGCCTCAGGAAGCTGGTGGAGGGCCACCGGGGCCCAGAATCAACATGATGGCAGTGTGTTTGCATCATAATTTGGACATGTTACAATGAGGGACCAGTCCTTGGAGAGGGACGTCATGCTTGGGAGGGTGGAAGGACAGTGCAGAGAGGAAGACCCTTGATGAAATGGATTGACACAGTGACTGTGGCAATGGGGATAGGTGTGTTGGAGACAATAAGATTGGCAAGGGATAGAGCAGGGTTTAGGGCTGTTGTATACAGCGTCACTATGAGTCGCAGGTGACTCGATGACACACAACAACAACAACAACAACAAGATCAGGTGAATTGAGTCTAGGTCTTACGGACTCCAGACAACTGTGAGAGGTGAATGCTTAAGTTTTACCAAACTCAGGAGCAGACTGAACATTTGAAAAGTGTACATTTTCCAGCCAGCTTTCCCGATTCATGCTTGGCTTGCCCAATTTCAGCACTGAAGTTCCAGGTAGGCTTATTGTCCTCAGACGTCTTTATGTCATCCTGGAAGGCTTGGTCTGCTGGGAAAAAGGAACGACCACAAGTTTCCTAGATGGGCATGATGCTTGGACAAGTGGGGGGTCAGCCGAGGAGACAAAGTATCTCATTGCAGCAGACTCCCACACAGCAGAGGTGGTGAGAATGGGCAGATGAGGCACCGTTCATTCCGTTCAGTAAGCTGGGAGAAATAGGAGTTGGACCCAACCTGAGGACCATTTAACAACAACATGTCTCTGGAAGGGATGCTTTCTGCAGTCTTGTTTGAATTGAATGGTGTCTTCCTTTGGGACTGTCACTTCAGCTGCCCCTCCTTTTCTGTAGGCACCATCAGGGCTTCTCAACCATCACCCAAGTGGAGTAGAAGCGTCATCCACCAGAAAAAGCTGCAGTGGCTGGCGTTCAGTGTCCTTGGTGGAGGTGTTAGAGTTATGTATGGAACCGCAGCAAAGCATCGATACACAAATGACTAAATGTGTTACATCTCCAGGCTGCTCTTTGATGATAGTGCTGGAGAGAAAACCGCTCATGCTTCCTTTGGTTCTGGGTGAAGGTTTAAGATGTGGTTTATGACCCTTGGAAGTGGGTATTGTGAACGGAGAGGCGGCCTAAATCTGAATTACGGCAGCACAAACTGCAACAAAAAAGCCAGCTCGATGCTGTTGAGTTAATGTGGATGGAGGCAGCCACACACGTTGCAGGGGAAAGTGTTCCACAGCGGTTCCTCGGCTGACATCTGAGAGGATGTTCACAAGTACCCCACAGCGCAAGGGTGGAAAAGCCTTGTGATCGGCTCTTGTCAAGATTATGGCTTGTATTGTGTGCTGAGTTGGGAAGGCCTAGTGGCCCACAGGTAAGGAATTGTGCAGCAAGTTTACAAGTATGCGGTTCAAATACACTAGCTACTCCATGGGAGAAAGAGGAACAACCTTCTTCCATGTGATTTGCGGCCTCTGTAAACGCACCAGAGGGTCGGCTTCCAGCCTGACAGCATGCAGCAGCAGCAAGAAGTTGATTCTGGCTGGGGTGACCCTACAGGACAGGATAAAACGGCTTCTTGGAGTTTCTTCAAAAGCTCAACTCACACTCTGTTGAGTATTGCTGTGAATTCATAGGTGACCCTCCAGTGAATTTTTCAGAGGTGGTAAGTTATATGGGGATAGATTGTTCACCTTCTTCCTTCATATCTGCTGGTGGATTCGAGCTGCCAGGAAGGCACCGCCCTCTGGGTAACAGCACAGCTCTCAGTGGGCTGCACCACCAGGGTTTCTTGGGTTATAATGTTTTGGGAAAGAGCTCTGGGAGTGGAGCCCACAGTGAGTTCTGTTGCTAACCCAATGGCCAGCTGTCTGCAGTGGTTCGAATCCACAGCAGCTCTGAGGGAGAAAGATAGGCGATCTCCTTTGCTTCTGATTGGCTGACCAACCTGGTGGATCACATGCCTCAGAAAGCTGGTGGAGCATTGCCAGGAGGATGCACTGACTTGACAGAAGCTGGTCTTGAATTTGAATATTTATATGGTCTTTTCTCCCACGGAGCAGATGGTGGGTTCGAACCAGCCACCATTCAGTTAGCCACTGCGTGCTTTAACTACTGCATTACCAGTCAACAAAGCCCTATAGAGAAGTTCTATAATATGCAATGTCCCACAGGTTGGAATTGAAGCAATGGCAAGGGTTTTGGAAGAGGAGAAAGAATGAAGAGAGAAGAAAAGGAGGATGAGGAAGATGAGGAAGAAGAGGGGAGGAAGAAGAGGAGAGTTGGGAGGGGGGAGAAAGTCTTTCTTCCATAGATCACTGAATGGATTTGAGCCATCAACCTTTTGGTCAGAAGCCAAAAGCAAACCATTTTTGCACGTGGGATGTGATATGGCGGTCCATATGGTTCTTACTACATTCACAGAGTGGAGTGGACTGACAGAAGGCTGCTCCAGTACATTGGACAGCATGCTAGCCTGGCTGGTCCTAGAAATAGTCAGGGGGCACCCAGGTACCGAGGCCATAGCAGCAATGACATCATAGACGGGGACTTTGGAGCACTGAGCCATGTGTCTGGCTAATCTCGCTGCTGCAGCTCCACAGGCTGCCCCTTATCCTCAGCGGGGACATTCACTTAGTGCTGAGATAGACAAAACGCAGCATCACTCTCAGCGGTCAGAGGGTTGAAATGAAATGAAAATTGCTTCCCCACCCCCGACAAATGGAGAGAGGAGGCTCTGAAGAGTTATTCCTTAATGCATAAAACCAATCTGTGGTGGTGTAATTTTATAAGCTTTCAAGATGTCAAGTCCGTGAAGAAGCATCCTTAGGTGGCCCCTGGGCTGTCTCAGGCTCGGGTCATTGCCATGAGAACCCCTAACCCACTGGCTCCATGAGTCATCGAGGCAGCGTTGTTGTGCAAGCTTGTATTCATTACAGAGATGTTTAGTTTTATTTTGTACTTTGCTGCTTGGAATCTCAGGTTCTACCATCTTGCTGAAGGCTGGTCATTTTTCCTCAGCTTTGGAGAGATATGATCTAAAATGTGAGCTCATGAGCAGACCAGAAAATCTGTAGGTTTTTAGTTGCCTGGTTCTTGACTGTTGTTAGTTGTTATGTGCTGTCGAGTAGCTTGCTACTCATAGCGACCCTATGTACAACAGCCCTAAACTCTGCTCTGTCCTGTGCCAATCGCACCATCTCTGACACTCCCATCCCGATTACCCCAATCACTGAATCAATCCACCTCATAGAGGGTCTTCCCATTCTGCACTGTCCCTCCACCCTACCGAGCATGATGTCCCTCTCCAAGGACCGGTCTCTCCTCACATGTCCAAAGTATGTTAGACGGAGCCTCAGAATCCTTGCCTCCAAGGAGCAGCCCGGCTTGACCTTTTCCAGGATGAATCTGTTTGTTTTCCTAGCAGTCCATGGTATCCTCAATACTCTTCTCCAGCACCACAGCTCAAAGGCATCAATTCTCCTTCTATCCTCCTTAGTCATTGTCCAACTCTGATGCGTAACAAGTGATAGCAAAGACCATGGCCTGTATCAGATGCACCTTGCTCTCCAAAGACACACCATTGCTCTTCAGTACTGTGGAGAGGTCCCTAATAGCAGATTTTCCCATCGCAATACGTCTTCTAATTTCCTGGCTACTGGTGCCAAGAGTGTTGATTGTGGAGCCAAGCAAACTAAAGCTGTGTACAATCTCAGTCTCTTCACCATCCATCCTGATGCTGCCAATTGGACCAGTGGTGAGAATTTTTGCCTTCTTGACATTGAGCCTCAGTCCATATTGGAGGCTTCAGTCCTTGACCCTCTGCAGCATGCACTTCAGGTCCTCCTCAGTTTCAGCAAGCAGGGTTGTATCATCTGCATATCACAGATTGTTGATAAATCTTCTGCCAATCTTGACCCCACATTTCTCCTCAAAGAGCCCAGCCTCCTGGATAATCTGTTCTGAATACACGTTGAAAAGGTATGGAGACAGGACACATCCCTGGAGTACACCCTTCCCAATTTTGAACCATACAGTGTGTTCTTGCTCTGTTCTGACGACTGCCTCTTGGTCCAGGTATAGGTTTCTCATTAGCACAATCAAGTATTCCGGGATTCCCATTCTTCTCAGAGTCAGCCACAGTTTGTTATGGTCCACACAGTCAAATGCCTTTGCATAGTCAATAAAACACAGATAGACATTCCTCTGGTATTCCCTGCTTTCAGCTAAGATCCATCTAACATTAGCTACAATATCCCTAGTACCACGACCCCTTCTAAACCCAGCCTGGACTTCTGGCAGTTCTCTGCTGATGTGCTGTTCCAGTCGTTTTTGGATAATCTTCAGTAGAATCTTGCCTGCATGTTCAATGAATGATATTGTTCTATAGTTTCCACACTCTGTTGGGTCACCCTTCTTTTTTCTTAAATTCAGAACAAAGTCTGTATTACGTCTTACCCAGCAAAGTTCAGGGAGGGTATAGAAAGCAGTTTGGGGCCTCTGGTTTATCTAAGGAGCCGATGGTATCATGTTTTATCAGCTGGGCCGCTAACTCAAATTGCGGGTCTTCTAATCCACCAGCTGCTCCAAAGGAGGAAAAGGAGCGTTTCCCTCTTGAAAAGATTGCTAGCCTCGGACACGTAGTAGAGAGTTGGTTTTTCTTTTCTTTTCCTTTTCTTTTCTTCTCTTCTCTTCTCCTTTCTTTTCTTTTTGAGATTTTAATGAAAGTTTATAGAGAACTTAGATTTCCATTCACTCATTTCCTCCCTGCTCTCCTACCCCTAGTTTGCTTTTTTCCTTTGGAGAAAAAAAATTCTTTCATTGTTATACAGTCCCACCCCAGTCTGCTTTACTACACAGCTCTTACGTAGTAGAGAGTTGTAACAAATCAGATTTGACTCAAAATTGTTATTTTGCCTTAAGTTCTTAGTTATTTCAAACAGCTAATTTTTAAAAATTTCTTTTGTGTCCTATATTTGGACCTGTTGTCCTTGGAGAAAGATACCCCACTGGGAAAGAGAGAGGGCCGACGAGGTGGCCTGACACAGTGGCTATGTCTGCAAGCCTTAACACGCAGGAGATGTAAGGAGGCGAAGCTCTGATCTGTGGGCCCCAGGGTTGCCATGAGTCCTCTCTAACTTAATGGCACCAGACAAAAGCATTGGCTTCTGCTTCTGTCACCATCTTTCACTTCATGCTCTGTGACAGCTTGTGTGTCTTTGTGATGGTAGAAGTGACCTCATGGTTATTTCACGCACTGGCCAGGCCAGCCTGAGTGGGGAGTTTCAGCAGAGCTTCTAGGCTGAGAAAGACTGGCACAGCCTGGAAGAAAGGTCTGCTGAGCTACATGCAAAGATTAGCCGGTGAAAAGCATCAGTGGATGCATCAATGAACCCAGACATATACGAAGATGCCACCTGACTAGGTGATGTTTTGTTCTCTTGTACATGAGATTACCGTGAGCTGGAACCAATCTAACAGCAGCTAACACACTGTGTGTTATTTGTTTCCTAGGAACAAACGATGACAATATGATCCCCTCCGTAGTTCAGTAGTTGTTTACTTTGTATGTGAGTGTGTATGCACATCTACACAAGCAGTGGAAATGTCTAGTCCTTCAGAGATGAGACTTCAGTCCTACAGATATACAGCTGTGTCAATCTCTTTTGTGATATAGATAGATAGATAGATAGATAGATAGATAGATAGATAGATAGATAGAAATTGTATTGACACAGAAGTTAGTGATGTTCAAAGGCATGTTAGCTAAATAAAGACTTTTGTATGTTTTACTGTAGTGAACCTTCTCTACTGGAAAAGAAAGAAATTACAGGATTAAGGCTTCCCATCTCCCTATCCCCCTTGCAGTGACATGAATGTTTATTTCCAAGAAAGTAGTCAGGAAGTAAAGAGATGCTCTGCACAGGAAAAATCTACAGTTAGGAGCCTCTCCAAATGATTGAGGAGTAATGATGTCAGTTTGAGGATTAGGGTACATCTAATTCAGGCCATAGTCTTTCTAATAACTTACTATGTGTCTGAGAGCTGGACAATGAATAAGGATGACAGAAGAATTGATGCTTTTGAGCTGCGGTTTTAGAGAAGAGCACTGAACATCCCATGAATGGCCAAAAGAACAAACAGATATGTCTTCAAGAGGGTTCAGCCGGAGTGCTTTTTGGAGGCAAGAATAATGAAACGTCACCTCACACACTTTGGCCATGTTGCTAGGAGGGGCTATTCCTTGGAAAAGGACATGATGCTGGGAAGGGTGGAGGGTCGGGAAACGAGAGGAAGATCCTCGACCAGGTTCATTGACAAGGTGACTGCTGTAATGGGTTCTTGCGTGTAAGAAAATGTGAGGACGGCACAGGAAGGACCGAGTTCAGATCTTCTGTTCGTGGAGTCACTATGAGTGATACTTGACTTGCCAGCACCTAACAACAACAACATCACAAGAAGAAGAAGTAGAGATTGAGGAGCAAGCTCTAATCTCTATATTGAAGTGAAACACTGATTTTCAATCATTAATAAGGCATAGAGTTTTAGGTCTTTTAAGAACAAAATTCTGTTTTGAACTAAAATCTATATGACATCTTGTACATAAAATGGGTTAAAGTGGCATTGTTGCTGATTGAATTATAGCCCTGTCCCCTTAAAATAGAATCTCCCCCACATCATAACCTCTCTCTTTGTGGTTTTAATCCCATTTGGAAATGGGTTGTCTTTGTGATGTTTTTGTTTGGTGTGTCCCATAGAGTTGGAACTGACCCATAGCTGACCCTCTGGTGGGTTTTCGGAGGTAGTTAATTGCACAGGAGGAGATTGCGTATCCTTCTCCCATGGAGCAGCTGGTGGCCTCAAACCACGTGCCTTCGGGACCGCAAAGCAGCTTCTTGCCACTAGGCAAGCAAAGCTCCCTTTTGTGAGGTTGTTGTTGTTTGCCGTCGAGTCAGAACTGACCCATGGCAGACTTTCCGGCAGGATTTCAGAGACAGTTAATCATCGCGTGGGGGGAGACTGCCCATCCTTCTCCAGCGGAGCAGCTGGTGGTGGCCTCGAACTGTGTGCCTTCAGGATTGCAGTGCAGCTTTGTGATGTTAGTGAGCTAATACCTGAGTAGAACATATCTTGAGTCAATCTCTTTTGTGATATAAATAAATTAATTAAACAAGTGAATCGAGCTAAGACAGAAGAAGATAAATTTCAGGTCACAGGGAGATCTCCAAGGAACCAAGAAAAAGAAGTAGAAAAGATGCAGAGAGACAGCTTTTCCTTAGGGTCAGCTCAATGCTTTGAGTTAAGATTTCTAGCCTCTTTAAATGTGAGAAAGTAAATTTCTGTTTCTTAAAGTCACCCCTGTATAGTATTTCTGTGATAACAGTGCTATATGCATTGTTATATATTATGTTTTAAGGATTACTATATGGCAGATAATACATACAACTGATTTTTAAGTTAAACTTAATAAACTTCATCATAAACTGACTGATGATAATAGTAATTATTTGTTGTTGGCTAGTGGTTACATTTTATCTAAAAGACATTGGAGTGTTTGTGTAATTTTTACGTATATATATTTCACAGTCATAAATACATTTCAAATAAATGATTTTCAGACTTTACAAAAGCAATTTTTATTGATAAAGTTCAAAGACGAACCTTCAGTTTGGATTACACGTCAACATCAAGAAAACAAAATTACCACAGCTAGGCCAATAAACTTCACCACGATAGCGAGGAAGAAAAGACTGAAGTTGTCAGCAGTTTAATTTTGCTTGGTCCACAATTAACACTCAATGGGAACAGTAGTCAAGAAATCAAACTGTCCATTACATTGGTCAAATCTGTTGCCAAGGACGTATTTAAAATGCTAAAGGGCAAACAAGAAACTTCAAAGAATAAGGTACGTCTGAAACAAGTCACAACGTATTCAGTTGCTTCATATGCCTATGAAAGTTGAGTAATGTATAAGGACGATCAGAGAAGAATTTACACCTTTCAAATGTGATGTTGGTAAGTAATACTGAATACATTAAAATCTCAAAATGCATTGATATTGAACAAGAACCACTTCATAGCTGACCCTCCAGTGGGTTTGTGGAGACTGGAAATTGCAGGGGAAGATACTGTACGTTTTTCTATCTCAGATCTGCTGATGAACTTGAACCATCAGAGAGGGACTAGCTATGGTTTAGGTGTCCAGCTTCCTAAAGATCGTATCACTAGAGCTCCCTTTGCGTATGCTGAGGACTGCTAGAAGAATGAAGCTCTCTTTGATGAAGTGATCCTTAGAAGTGGAGATCGGGAGACTTTGTTTCATATATTTCGGGCATGTTCCCAGGAAGACTGAGATTGTTAACACCTTCAATTTGCTTGGCTCCACAATCAACAATTTTGGTAGCAGCAGCCAGGAAATCAACAGACAAGTTGTACTGGGAAAAGTCTGCTTTCAGAGACCTCTCCAGACTACTGAAGAGCAACACTATCAATCTGGAGACTAAGGTGTACCTGATCCAGACCATGGTCTTCACAATGACTTGCTATGAATCAGAAAGTTGGGTAATGACTAGGGATGATAAAAGGATAATTGATGCCTTTGAGTGTGGTGCTGGAGAAGAGTATTGAAAATACCATGAATTGTCAAGAGAACAAATAGGTTCATCCTAGAGAGGGTAAAACCAGGCCACTTCTTGGAGGCAAGGATTCTGAAACTTTCTCTGTCATACTTTGGGCATATTGCAAGGAGGGACCAGTTCTTGGAGAAAGACATCATGCTCAGGAGGGTGGAGGGACAGCAGAAGAGAGGAAGACCCTCAATGAGATGGATCGATTCAGTGACTGGGGTAGTGGGGTTGGGTGTGTCTGAGACAATAAGGTTGGAACAGGAAAGAGCAGGGTTCAGAGCTGTTGCACATAACGTTGCTTTGTGTTGGAGTTGACGCGACGGCACATGACAACAACTTTCTTCTATGTTTTTAAACAGGGGGTGTTGGATTTTGCCAAATGCCTTTTCGGCATCAACTGCTAAGATCATGTGGTTCTTGTTACTTGCTATGTTCGTGTGTCTACACATCTTTTTTAAGGGCTCACTGTGCCTTCCACGTCATAGTGCATTTCCCTAATTATGAAACATGGGTAATGAAAGCATTTAGCTCTCAAGACGGTTTTGAGGTTTAAATGGGCTGATACATACAAGGCTCTAAGGACAGGGTCTTGCACTGGGTGGCTTCTTAGTGACTATTAGATTTTCTTATGGTTAGACAATGAAGGAGACAAGGCCACAGAGAGGGCAGGGTGAGGGGTTGATCCCTGATGCCCATGGTGGACATGACCCAGAGCTGGACATGTACTTGTGCTAAGAGCCAATTTGGCAGGACAGAGCTCAATGATGGGGCTGACTCTGGACTCCGGGTCCCCTGAGGGCATGTGGCCACATCTTTAGTGACCGAGTGTCGACTTCTCATGATACCAACCCTCCCTTGGCTGAGCAGGGAGGTCCCCAAATTGTGACTATGATGTGGTCTCAGTGGAGGAGGTTCCAGTCCAGCCATGGACACCTCAAGTGACCAGCACAGGGCTGGCCTCGGGGACTGGAGTGAAAGCAACCAGTGCCAGGTGGAGCGCAGGAGCTGGGCACATCAGTCTCAAGAGTCTTGGTATTCAGTCCAGAACCCAGGGAAAGGAGAAGCCCGCTGGCCAAGGGCTGCTGAGTGGGCAAGTGAGTGTCAGAGTGAGAGAGTGTTGATGGCCTCTAGCAGCTAAAGCTCCTGTGAGAGGCCCGAATCAGCCACCCATTAATGGAAGAAAAGGAAAGACAGGAAGAGAGGGAAGAAAGAGGCAAGGAAGGAGGGAAGAGGGAAGACATAGGAAAGAAGAGGAGGAAGCAGAGAAGGAAGGACTAAAGGAAGAAAAGTCCAAGAAGGAAGGAAGAAAGGAGAGAAAATAAAAGGGCAGTAAAGAGACAAAGAAAGGGAACAACAACATAAGGAGTGAGGAATGGAAAGAGAACAAGAAAGGAGGGAGGGAGAGGAGAGGTGGGAGGGAAGACTAGAGGGGAGGAGGGAAGTAGAGGGTGAGGAGGAAGGAGAGTAGGAAGTGCAGGGAATGAGGGGAAGACGTGAGGGAGAGAGGAGAGAAGGAGGAAATGGAGCGAGGAAGGAAAGAAAAGGTCCCATAAACTCCTCACAGAGAGGCAGGCACGCACACTGGGAGCGTCTGCCAAGGACCCCACGCCTGCCTCACTGCTCACATTCTCACCAGACTGATCCGTTCCTGCTGGACACCTGAGCTGGAGGAGTTAAAGAATAAAAGCCAAAGAACTAGCTCGGCATTTCTAAAGTTAAAGGAATTAAAAAGCAAATTCAAGCCTCAAATTGCAATGCTGAGGGATGCTACGGGGAAATTTTTTATGATCCCAAAGCGTCAAAAGAAGACGGAAGGAATACACAGAGTCACTGCACTGTAAGATAGTGGTTGACACTGAAATGCTTCAGGAAGTACCATACACAGAAGAGCCAAAGGTAATGAAGGAAGAAGCTGAAGCTTCACTGAATGCACTGGCAAATAATAAGCCCCCCAAATTGATAGGATACTCGTTGACATGTTTCAATAATTTATGCAGCCCTGGATGTATATGCTCACCAGTCTATACCAGGAAATTTGGAGGGCAGCTGTCTAGGCAATTGACTGGAAGAAATCCCATGCCCATTTGTTGCCATTTCCAAGAAAAACCCAACAGGATGTGGAAATTATTGAATAATATCATTAATATCACATGCAAGCAAAACATTGCTAAAGATCATCCAAAAATGGCTAGGACAGTACATTGACAGAGAATTTCCAGATGTTCAAACAGGGTTTAGAAGAGGCCGTGGCATCAGGGATATCATTGATGATGTCAGATAAATCCTGCCTAATAGCAGAGATACCAGAAGTATGTCTGGTTTTGTTCTATTGACTATGCATAGGCATTTTCTGTGTAGATCAAACAAACTATGGCTAACATTGAAAAGGAAGGGAATCATTGAACACTTTATTGTGCTTATGTGAACTCTTTACCTAGACCAAGGTTGCTGTCTGAACAGAACAAGGGACTACTGCGTGGTTTAAAATCAAGTAAGGTGTACGTCAGGGTTGTATATATCTATTCAGATCTTTCTCTATATCTATTCAATCTGTATGCTGACAAAATAATTCCCGAAGCTGGACCCTGTGATTAAGATTGTGGCATCAGGATTGGAGGAAGAGTCTTCAACAACTTGCACTACACAGATGATACAATTGTGCTTGCTAAAACTGAAGAGGACTTGAGACACTTACTGCAGAGGATCAAATACCGTAGCCTTTAATATGGATTGCCTCTCACCAACAAGAAGACAAAAGTCCTCACCACTGGTCTAACAGGCATCAGGATAGATGGAAAAAAAGGCTGAAGTTATCAATGACTTCATCTTACTTGGATCCGTAATCAACACTCTTGGTACCAGCAGTCAAGGAGATCATGAGACATACTGCTTTGGGAAAGTCTGCTGTCAGGGACCTCTCTGAATTACTAAAGAGCATGGACATCAGTTTGAAGACTAAGATGCATCTGATCTAGGTCATTTTCTTTTCAATCACTTGCTTTCCTTCTGAGTGCTGGACAATGAAAAAAGATGACTGAAGAATAACTGAAATCTCTGAGGTGTGGTGCTGGAGAAAAGTACTGAACATCCCATGGATAGGCAAAAGACAAACAGATGTGACTTGGACAAGGTGCCGTCAGAGAGTTTCTTGGAGGCAAAGATGTGAACATTTGTCTCACGTATTTGGACATGTTGCTAGGAGATGCTATTCCTCGGAGAGGAGTATCATCCTTGGAAAGATAGAGGGTCAGTCAAAGAGAGGAAGACTCAACAAGAACAACGGGCTTAAGTGTGTCAGAAGTGTGAGGATGGCACGGGATAGGACAGGGTTCAGATCTGTTGTTCACAGTGTCGCTGTGAGTCATCCTTGACTTGATGGCAGCTAACAACAGCTTGATACCCGCACACACACCCCCTGGGCTGTGATACCTGCACGCACGCCCCATGGGCTGCACTGTGCTGGGCCTTCTGGACTTTGATAGGGTCAAGGTTAGGGACAGATGGTCAGGTAGACTGAGCACCGGTGTGCACACAAACTTTTCTGCTCAGGTGTGTGGTGCCTGGGAAGATGGAGATGTGTCTCGGGCCTCAGGCCAGCACCCAGAGCTCTCACTGTCTTGCATTCTCAGCACTTGGCATGATTTCTCACTTTCTCATCCAAGAAGCATTTATGATCTCCAAAGCCTCTACCGGCTCAGATCCTGGGAATGCTGCATATTCTGAGCTCTTCCCTGGAGGAGGCCGTTATCCCTGAGGCCAGAGGACGTGCAGGGGTCACTTTCAAGAGCTGATGATGAAGACGGAGGCTGAGGGCTCGGTAGAGGCTGGGCTTCCCTTCCTGGGATTGCTGACTGCCATCCGACCAGCCAGGACTTGTGGTGACGCCACACACTTCAGATGAAACAGCGTCCAGCCCTGCACCATCGGAACAGCCATAAGCACGCTCGAGTCCACCGTGGCCGGCATTGCGCATCTGGGTACCTTCCCCTCTGGGGCCCACCTTCCAGAATTCTATCAGACTCAGAGGGTTTTAGTGTCTGATGTCAGAAGTATGTTGCCAAGCCTTTCTTCTCAGTCTGGAAGTTCTACTGCACCCTGTCCATCTCAGGCAGCCCTGTTGGGATCAGGAATACCAGCTGCAAAGCTTCCATCTTCCAGCAACATGCAAACCACTGCAAGATGACGCAGGGACAGATGGGGCTGGTTCTGTGGAATCACGCAGACACCTGCGGGCCACCCCAGCTGAGAAGAGCTGCTCCCCTAAACGAAAGACATTAAAAATAAACTCAGGGGAATAGGAGTCTAGGATGCTTTCTAGAAGACTGAAAGAAAGAGACAACTGTGAAGGGATGTTCCTGACCTCTGGGAACAAAAGCACACAGCCCGCAAAGCCACGTCTGGAGCCACGTCTGCTCTCGGCTCTTCACTGGTCACCAGCGGGGTTGGGGGGGTCACTGGGAAACATTCGGACGTAGGTTTCCAACAGCCAGAGTCAGGATTTAGACTACTCTTTCGGATACCGAAAAGCAATTTGGGATTCAGGGAGTTAAAATTCCCAGCAGCTTCTAAGTATTGTTCCCCAAAAATGAATAATAAAAGATGATTTGGCCATTTAGCCATAAATAGAGGCATTCAACGGCACAAGAAATCATGGCGACAGAGCAGGGAGGCGGAACGGCTCTGAATTATGTATTCACGTGTCATGCGAGAAGAAAAAGGGCTCAAGAAGCAGCGTAAGGAAAATAAATAAAAGCACATTAACGGTGCGTGCGTCCCATTGGGTCTGTTGTGTCAGATGTAAAACAACACAGAGCTGTTTGCAAGTTAACAACATTTTTAATTTTGCAGCTGTCTGATAGACCATTATAGACCAGATCAAGGTGTGAATTGAATCTGGACTGAGATGTTGATTTTTTACATCCACATTAACTATGATACATTTGCAAAGAATTTGCAAGGTAAGACATGGATGAAGTTATTAAATTAGAAGTGAAAACTACCTCAGCGTGATGATGTCTTTCAAGGAACAGGGTGCTTTATTGGGCCCTCTGCTCAGTAGATGTTGGGAGAACTTTCTCCCAGGTCCTGCTGCAGAGCTGCCCGTGGTTAATAAGCTTAAGCTTGGGCCTTAACTTTCCATCTGCGAAGTTCATAAGGCATATTTTTGTGTTTGTACTATTAACAACATCATTGGCATTGCGGAGGATGTGTGTGGGATAGAACACCTCCATGTCTGTGACGGGATACTTTTTTTGGGGGACACATCAGTCTCATTTCTCCCCTTCTGTGTGGGACACCCAGTTTTGAATCTGGCCAGTCCTTCTTGGGCACAGTGTCCACCCATCTGTCCATGGAGGCTTGTGACAATGAACAAATAATGCAGAACAGTTTTTAGAAGAGCTTCCGGTCTCAGAAAGACTAGGAAGAAAAATGTGGAGATCGTTCCAAAAGGTGAATCCAGGAAAGCCCTGCAGATCACAAGGGTCCATCTTACAGTCTCTCCTGAGGACAAAGGAGGACCCCACCCTGCAGCCCATCCGCAGGGCAGGGCCCACGGGCCCACCCTGATGTCCACCCACAGTGCAGGACCCACCCTGATGTCCATCCACAGAGCAGGG
>NW_006399774.1:18474202-18506796 GCF_000299155.1 Elephantulus edwardii
CAGGGCCAGGCCACATTTGATCCCACTGCCAAGGTCATTACAGTGGGGCTGACTGGGCGGCAGCTAACGCCACAGCGCGTGGAGGTGTCTCTTCCTCATATTACACAACCACCCCAGATTTTCTGGAAGTCAAAAGCTTGCCTTTAAGCACAGTGCTGCAGAACTGAATGGGCTGTCTGTTGTTGCTGGAGTCTCAAAAATCTTATTAGTGTTGAGTTGTAAACTATTCATAGCTGATCTTCTAGCAGGTTCTCAGAGGCTGTAAATCACACAGGAGGAGATTGCCCATCTTTCTCCTGAGAAACCACTGGTGGATTTGAAATGCCTGCCTTTGGGCTGACAGTGCAATTCCTTACGCACTAGGCCACCAGAGCTCCCTGGTTGGAATAAATCACTGGGAATTGCAAATTTCAAGGAGCACACAATGGCACATGTGCATGGGAGGGTGGCAAGCTTGGCAGTGCTGTGCTCAGCTGAAATGCGCTAGTGGTGAGGGATGAGGGGTAGGGCGTTTGGAAGGCAGAGGCAGAGTATCCAGTATCCTTTTGCCCAGGATGCGGGTGTGAATACAAAGAGTTCTGAGAGATGCATGCCTCCAGCCCAGCCCAAGTTCAAGGCCCGGGCGTGTCAGTTCCCACATGTGGTGGCTTGGGCTGCATGACAAATGTTCTCCCATGGATAACTGGCTGTTTGTAGAGGCAGCTGGAGGCCCTGGACATACTGCAGTGTATGACGGGTCGGCCACACTCTTCTGGACGCAGAGTTCCTGGATGGAGGAGAGGGTTCAAACATCAGGCTACAAACTCCCAGGCTGCAGGTGCAGGTCCACCCAGGAGTGGCCCAGAAGAAAGGCCTGGCAATCTACACAATTACATTTGGGACAGAAACATGCTGAGTCCAAGTCTGAATGTGGCCTTGTCCATCATCTGGTTATGGACAACCTTCCTGATTGTGGGGAACAGGATCCAGTAAACACAGAATCGTCTTATAAACACCACACTGTGCGGCTTGATGGCATAATTTTCTGGGGTTGGGAACATGTCCAGGCTGCGGGAAGAGGGGTGTCATTACCACGAGATATAGAAACAGCTGTGGGGCTTGAACTGTGCGATGTGACACAGCGTGACATGATAAGTGCACTGTTTCTGTTCCTGTTAATTACTTTTCTTTAAGCCAACCACTTTGTTTCCTGGATAAATCCATGTTTTGTTTTGCGTATTTTATCCCTCTTTTCAGAAACAATGAAGTCAGAGGTTTATGTTTGTGTACAGTTGAGTCTTACATTCACTGTTTAGTCAGAGCTCACCCTCTGCCGATCCTCCAGTGGGTTCTCAGAGGCTGTAAAACACACAGGGAGAGGGGGCCTCGCTTTCTTCCTCTGGAAGAGTCCCTGGCCTGTTTCAACTGTGAAGTAGGCCTTTTACACACATACAGGAATTTGTGAGCAGCACAAATAAAGCACTGGGCTGTGAACAGACGGGTTGTAGGTTTGAGTCCACACAATGGTACCTGTAAAGTACTTTTAAACCTTGTGACACATTTCTGAGAAAAATCACTCCTCGACAACCGCATGGGACACAGATTCTAAAACACTTGGCGTTATCATGGGCTGAAGTTGAACTCGATAATAACTAGTTTATAGACAACTGTCAGTCCACTTACCAGGACATAACTTAATGCTTATCCCTGCATACCACAAACCTCTAAGAGAACCAACAGGCCTGTCCTAGAGAGGGTGAAATGAGGTTACTTCTTGGAGGCAAGGATTTTGAAGCTCCATCTCACATACTTTGGGCACAAGGCCAGGAGAGACCAGTCCTTGGAGAAGGACATCATGCTTGGAGGGGTGGAGGGACAGCACAGGAGAGGAAGACCCCGGATGAGATGGATTGACACAATGACTGTGGCGATAGAATCAGGTGTATTACAGATGGGGAAGGTAGCTCAGGATAGGGCAGGGTTCAGAGTCGTTGCTCACTGGGCCGCTATGAGTTGCAGTTGACTTGATGTCACGTAACAACCACAACCACCACAACATCTCTTTCTGCCTGCACAAGACAAGATTCTATATGCCACATGAGCAAAGGTGGAACACACTTGGTCGTTGTATCCAAAAGGACTAAATCAATCAACAGCTGAACTGATTTCAGGAGTCATTTCCTTGCAGGAGACACTACTTAGACAGACCCTGCCCCAGCAGGTCCTCCTGCGGACAAGCCCGGTGCCGCTGCTGATAGTGAGAGGGAGACAGAGGACAAGAGCTGCGGAAGAGCAGACCTGTGAAGTGGTGAAATCACAGGGAGTCTGCTTTGTGCTCGCCTCACACTACAGGGGAGGCTGGAGTGCTGGTCAGACATTCCCCACCACGGTCCACGTTCGTTAAGACAGACAAACAGCAATGATGGCACCCAACGTGACTCAGCCCAATAGTTCTGTAACAAGTGTAATGCCGAGTGTTTGGCCCAAGTCACACATAAAGACTACCGTTTTTAATGCCTGGCATGGAATCGCCCTTTGTGTACTTGAAGCCCCTGGAAGTGGGGGTGGGGGGTGAGAAACGTAAAATGCGATTGGTTTAATTCGAACAAAAACAGCAAATACCTCATCTGAAAAGTTTTACTCACCCAAGAAACATCCTGAAAGTTTCATTTAGCTGACTAAAGCGAAAATGCAGTAAATAACTGAAGGGAAATTGCTAAGAAACGCTTAAGGAAGGCTTAGGTTAGCTGCTTGGGGACTAGTGAAATAGCAATTAAGTTTATAGAATGAAGGGATTAAAAGTAACGCAAATGAAAAGTAGAAGGAAATGAACTCCACTCTAATCTCTAAAAATGGCTTAACTAAAACGCTCATTATAGGGTGGGTTTTATGAGGCACAAAGAAGCTGCGAGGATTAAGGAGCTGGGGTTGAAAAGGCAAGGGGGCCGCATGTGACAGTGCGGGCGGACGCTGTGTTGGGTCCCCTGGCCAGCCGCAGGGCCTCTGTCACCCTGCCCGAGACAAGGCCACTCCTCTATTTTGTCATCAGGATTGTTAAAGAAAAAAAATACATTGCCAGTAATTAATTACTGGGTGAAAAGACAGATCTATCTTTACATATATTGTTGTTGTTGTTGTCAGGTGCCATTGATTTGAGTACGACTCATAGTCACAACTGCTCTGAACCCTGTCCTGTGCCATCTCACACTTCCTAACACTAGAGCCCGTTGTGACAGTCACTGTGTCAATCTACTTGGTTGAGGGTCTTCCTCTCCTTTGCCAACCCTCCACCATTCTAAGCATCATGTCCTTCTCCCAGGAATATCCCTCCTAGCAACATGCCCGAAGTATGTGAGACAAAACTTTATCATCTTTGCCTCCAAAGAGCACTCTGGCTGCACCCTCTCCTAGACCTATCTGCTCATTTGCCGTCCATGAGATGTTTGACACACTTCTCCAACACCACAGCTCAAAGACCTAAATTCTTCTGTCATTCTTATTCATTGTCCAGCTCTCTGATGCATAGCAAGTTATTGGAAAGACCATGGCCTGAATCGAACACATCTTAGTCCTCAAACTGACATCATTACTCCTTAACAATTTGGAGGGGTCCCTAACTGCAGACTTTCCGAGTGCAATGTATCTCCTGATTTTCTGACTGTTGGAATAGAGGATGATCATTGTGGATCCAAGTAAGATAAAGTTTTTGACACTTTCACTCTCTTCTCCATCCATCTGATGCTGCCTGCTGGTCCTGTGGTAAGAATCTTTGTTTTCTGGACACCGAGAAACAATCCATACTGAAGGCTGTAACAAGTGCTTTAAATCGTCCTCACTTTCAGAAAGCAAGGTTGTGTCATCTGCATAATGCAGATTATATCCCTCTAATTTTAATATCACATTTCTCTTCACAGAGTCAAACTTCTCAGATCATTTTCTCAGCATACAGATTGAACAGCTGTGGAGATTGAATATAACCCTTCTTAATCTTAAACTATGAAGTGTTCCCCTGCGCTGTCTGCACAACAACCTCCTGGCTGATATAATTAATACCACATGCAAGCTAAATACTGCTGAAGATCATTCAGAAATGGCTAGCACAGTACATAGATAGGGAACTGCCAGAAGTTCAAGCAGAATTTAGAAGAGGCTGTGGCATCAAGGACATCATTGCTGATGTCAGATGGATCCTGGCTGAAAGTAGAGGACATCAATATATTGTCTATTGTGTTTTATTGACTATGCAAAGGCATTTGACTGTGGATTATTACAAATTATGGCTGACATTGAGAAGTATGGGAGTCCCAGAACATTTAATTCTGCTCATGCAAACCCTATACCTGGACCAGGAGGCTGTTGCTGTGTTGTTGCTGTTGATTGCCTTCAAGTTAAGCATAACTCATAGCCCACAGACCCTATGCACAAAAGGCCTGAAGCCCCTCTACAACTATGGACATTTATGTAAGTTCATAGAGTTTCCAGAGGCATGTTATTTAGGAAGTGGATGCCACTCCTTGCTTCCAAGTTGTTATAAGATGTGTGTGTGTGTGTGTATAAAGTAAATATATATGTTGCTGCAAAGTGTCACTGAGTCAGAATTCATTCATAGCTGATCTTCCAGTGGGTTTTCAGAGGCAAGAATTTGTACCCAAGGAGATTACCCATCTTTCTCATGCAGAGCAGTTGCTGGATCCGAACCGTGTTTGTTTGAGATGGCAGTGCAACTCCTTACTACTAAGCCACCTTAACATGAACTACTCCTTCCCCTTATGCATATGTTGTTGATGATTGCCATCAAGTTGAGCACGACTCATAGCGACCCTATGAACAAACGCCTGAAGCTCCTCTACAACTATTGTCATGTATCGAAGTTCAGAGAGTTGGCAGAGGCATGCTGTTTAGGAAGTGGCTATATCAGAAACACTTACCACTGAGATATAGAGTACAGGTGCATATGTAATACAGATATATGGGTAATCTTCTCCTGTGTGTTTAACTGGCTCTGAAAACTCACCAACGAGTCAACTATAGGCCAGTTCCATACAACATAATACTGACATATAATACAGGTGTATGTATAATACATATATGCTGAGTAATACATATGATACAGGCATAACCCTACTACCATTAGGTCAGACGGAGCTCAGGTGGCTTAGTGGTAAGGAATTATATTGTCATCCCAAAGGCATGTGGTCTGAATCCAGTAGCTGCTCCAAGGGGGGCAGTAGGGCCCTCTCCTCCTGTGTGATTTAAAGCCTCTGAAAACCCGCTGGAGGGTCAGCTATGGGTCAGTGTCAACTCACTGGTACACAACAATCATCAGGTCAAGTCCAGCTCATAGCTGCCCTCTGTATCAGGTCTCTCAGCCCGTAAGTCTTTCTAGGAATTGTTGTTGTTGTTATGTGCTGTCGAGTCATTTGCGACTCATAGCGACCCTATGCACAACAGCCCTAAGCCCTGCTCTGTCTTGTGCCAATCACACTGCCTCTGACACACCCATCCCGATTACCCCAGTCACCGAATCAATCCATCTCATAGAGGGTCTTCCCCTCCTGCTCTGTCCCTCTATCCTACCAAGCATGATGTCCCTCTCCAAGGACCTGTCTCTCCCATTTTTCTCCCTCAGAGAATATGAATCGTTCCCTTCTGGTTAGTGGTCTGACAGGTCACATGCTGAGAGGCTGGGATATATATGTGCTCATGTCGTTACATAGAACCAAACCCGAACCTATTACCAATGAATTGGCTCCAACTTACAGTGGCCACACAGGACACACAGAACCCCTCCATCAGGTTTTCAAGACTCGTCTTTGTGGAAGCCTACTCACATGCCTTTCCCCCACAGGAGACTGGTGAGTTCAAGTGCATGTCCACAGATAGTGCCCTGTTTCCAGCATATCAGCCCTACATCAAACTACTTAAGAACCGCATGATTTCTCAGCTTGCTCATCTCATTGATGACATGTGCTGTGAGCAATGGTGCACTGCATGGTTTGCTAAGGTTACAATTTTCTTACCATCCAACCTCCAAGGACAAGTAGAGATTGGGATTATAAAGATATTCATAATAAAAGACAATGATAATAAAGAAGAAAATGAAGTACCTGACTCATGTCAGAACGGACACAGCAACACAACTGATGGGATAGAGCCCCGTCATAAGGACTTGTGTCTAGGTGGTATGTATTTATTTTTAATGTCCTTTTCTGTTAGAAGATGGTATCACATCCTATGACAAAATATTCCTTGGAAAAACATTTCTGAGACTCTGGAATGAAAAGAAGCCGAACAGGCACGTCTAATCTTCACCACAAGGCATTTCCATAATGGAAGCTCCCTGCTCCCGAGCATGTGCAGAGAGCTGAGGGATTTAACATGAAAAGACTCTGACACTTAATGATTTATGGCGGAGTCCCTCCTGGAGCAGACCCGGTATCTGCTCTTTGCAGAACATGACCGGGGCAACGGGCGCTGGAACCTCATTTACTTGTACCAGGCGCCTAAATTGTCAGAGCTTCAGAGATCAATGGGATCTTGAAATAGACTCCGTGTCCCCAGAGCAGTGGGTGAGGCCCAGGGGCCACCAAGGCGCTGCTCCGAACCTTGGTTCCCCAGCCCGCGGCTGGGTTTAGACCAGCCCGCTGTGCTGAGAAGCCCTGGGAGAAGGCGTTTCAGCATCTGCAAGCCCTCAGCTCTCCCTGTGTAGCTATTTTGTTGTCTTGAATATTTCATCATCCAACACTCATCTTCCCTTTGATTTCCTAAGTGTTCTGATTAGGCAAACCCCTCGGTGCTGAAGGATGGGAAGCTGACGCACCACCCAGTGGATCCTCGGGAAAAGCGATTTCTGCGGTTGGAGACTATGTTGACCGCATGTGTTACTTTATCACTTCCAGAAATCCGCAAGAGAATCCGCCATTAAACAGACGATCACAACTGGATCTAGTCAGACTCTGATCATTTGGAAGATGTGTTAAAACAGACTAAGTCTCGACCTTCTACACTCTGTAAAAAGGGATTTGCAAAGTGGATAGCTTCAGTTCACTCAAGAAATGTGTGGTTTGAAGGAGGGAAAGCATTTAGCCAGTACTTATTCGTACAGAAACATCTATGCAAAACTCTACTGTAACTGTTTGAAAGCCTTTTATTAGGCTTTGCGCACTTTCACAGAGCAGATTGCTATTCCACCCAAATGCTGTCCATGCAAATATTGTTTCATGGCATTGATTAGAAAACCTGACATTTTAGCGTTCCTCTTTCTACTATCTCTCAAAGGGAGCTACTATCCCTACTATCTCAGCAAGGGAGTGCTGGTGGTCTAACGGTAAGAAGTTGTTCTGCAATGTCAAAGGCAAAGGGTTCAAATCTACCAGCTGCTCTGTAGGGAAAGATGGACCATCTCGTCCTGCCTGTGAAGAGCTCCTGGAGGGTCAGCTCTGCGTCAATTCCGGTGTAACAGCACACAACCCCCACCACAGCCCTAACAGCTGTCTCTTTATAGTGATTGCTTTTGTCCATCTCTCAATCTTCTCCAACTTTTTTTCTTGAACAAATAAATTTTAAACTTTTAAAGTTGTGATTACACTGTTATCTAGAAGTTGCAAAATAGCAAGTTTTCAAGGTCGAATTATTGAAGATTCATGGAATTACCTGTTGATGGGGTTATTATGGGTTTTGACCCCATGAGCAAAGCAGCGCTGTCCGAAGGGTGTCCCAGGGGGTCACGCTCTTCTTTCCTGTGCGTCGCACACACACACAGTCACAGCAATGGGCCCGAGCTCAGCCGACCATGTGCACGTTGCCGGGCTGGGCTGGGCCCCTGTGTAGAAAGTCACCGTGAGCTGGAGACAACTCAACAATAAGCAACATCTACAACAGAGCAGCAACACACTTAAGATTTATTTTAAGAAAATAACTACGTACTCTCTTTAGTTCCTTCTGTGTGGCCAAGGAGAGGCACATAAATAGGACAAGAGGGTGTGCTTGAGAGAGTACCCAAAGCTTTGGCCTCCTTGATGCTCTACTGATTTTTTTCTTTTGGGACCCCTCTCATGTCCTGAGAGAGCTGGTCATATCGTTTGGCCCTGTTCATAGCAGAGAGGTGAAGTACACACATGGCAGACAGTTTCCTGGGTTTTGTGTCTGTCTCTTTTCCTAGGGCTGAAATAGCAAGGCCCCATGGCATAGATGGCTTATAGAAAGATAATCTGGACGCCTCATAGTCTGGGGCTGGTGCTCTGAGTGCAGGGTTTCTGCAGGACACTGCTCTCATTGTTCCCTGATCTCCTCCACCTTCCAGAGTCTATGCGTTTCTGGACATACCTAGATGCATCATCTTCACGTGACGTCTGTCTTCCTCTGGGTGACTTGACTGCTGTCCCTTTTTAAAAAGATAGCATTCAGGAACTTGGGCCATCAAAGACAGACAATCTATCCAAACAAGGGTGCATTGATTGTTACAAAGGCCAGGATTTTAGCATTGCTTTTTGGAGGCACCATTTAATCTAGAGCATGGCCTAAAAGCCTAAACCCTAAGCCAAAACCCTACACCAGGCCAGTGGCAAGAAGAAGCTTCATGAGTTAGAGCAATTCCCCTTTACGAGTGGGAAAGCCTTTGGATTGAATGGGGGAAGCAAGGTGATGCATGGTAGTTAGGAGCTCCTCGAGAAAGAAGCCAAGGATGATGAGGGCCAAGAAACCTGCATTCCAGCCCTGCAGAAGAGTCAACAGGAGCAGCAGGGCCATGGAATGGGCAGAAGGCAAGTGCCAGCAGATGACAGCTGCAGACCACATGTGGGGACGCTGTCCCAGCCGGCACGGGAGCCATGCGTGCAGCTCTGTTCTTCATGTGTGGACAAGACAACAGAGGAAGCCTGAACCTGAGGGCTCAGTGGGTCTTCAGTGCAACAGTGACAGTCCACGTGGAACAGCTCAGAAGACAACCACTGGGAGAGAAGCTATGGGAACCAGATTCCAGCTTCTGCCTTATGAGGACAAAAAGTGTTGACAATGGAACAGACATTGACTTCTAGACACTTGGGAAAGTAGTTGGGAAGTCACTGAGTTGGCTATGTTTTAGAAACCCCAACAGAATTAAAATCAAAGATATGTTTCTGAAGCTGTAATTTCCTCCATTTGAGTTTGTGAATGTTGCTTCCAGACCACAGCATATGCCTAAGTTCTCTCAAACAGATCTTTTCCTCCTTTGTTTGGGGTTTTCCAATACTCAGCGCTTTTTTCCTGATGGGGTTACTAATTGATAACTTACTGTTATTATTTTAATAATTTCCATTTTGATATACACACTCTGGAAGTCACAAGTGTGGAACAGAACAGCATTTCCAGCTCGAGTTCCATGCCCAGGACCTTCAGCATGCCCTGGGTCGCCACTCCTTCTGTGGTTACCTTGCCGTTCTCTGGGGCTCCTCGCCATCCCATGGCCCTGAATTTGGTAGAGTGGCCACCCGAGGGTCTTCTGAAATGGGCAATGGTGCCCTGCTGTGGTGATTGCCCCTTTGTTCTACCAAGACAATGTGACCATGAAGGTATGAATGAAGAAGGGCCTGACTCATCATTACATCCGTCCATAGACCAGCGCCATCAACAGAAATGTAATGGGGGCCACTTACAGAACTCAAACCTTCCATGGCTGTTGTTGCTAGGTATTGGTGATTCGGTTCTAACTCAGAGATATCCACCTTCTGGACAACAGAAAGGCATTCTGCCCAATCTTTCACCGTCCTCACTGCAGCTAATGTGTCGGTCCATTTGGTTGAGGGTGTTTTTCTCCTTCCAAGGCTCTCTGCTTTACCAAGCATGATGTCTTCTTCAGGGTCTGGCCTGAACACACACATACACACACATCTCTAGAGCCTGATAATATATCAAATGGAATATTCTGACATACTTCTCTTTTGATAGATTTCCTCATTCTTCTGGTCATATGTAGGATGGTGACAGATGAAATTGATTTTGATAGTATATTTCACTTATTCTAAGAGATTATAAAGGATATTCTAAAGATTATCATTTAAATAGATCTTTAACACAAAGATATTTTATCTTATTTCTGTTACACACCTTCAAACTCATGTATTTTATACTTGTAGGATATTTAAATTCAACTAATAACTTTGTAAGTACTTAGCTATCATGTGTGGCTCCTGCATATCTTATCTACCAGCATATTTGTTACTCTGAAAACCATGTACAGTTCTCCTGCCTTGATGTTGCACTTGCTAATCTAGCTTTCCTGGTTACCATGAGTCCATGTGGCTACTTTGGACGAGAATCTGAGTAGGATGCTGATAGACCATGCACACGATGCTTATCCCTGGCAATGGACTTGGATCTGCAGCTGTGCTCTAGTCTTAGAACTTATAAATTCATCCTTCAAAGAGGTCTCTGCTAAGCTGGTACCCATAATTCATTATTTTTCTTTTTCTAGTTTTTATGCAGACTTAAAGCAATGCTGAGTGGTGTAAATGATTATGATCTGGGCGACAAAAACCAATATTGGTGATTTGAGCCCACCTCAAGGTATTTTTAGTATGTCAGGGATTGTGGGAATGGCGGAGGATAGGACAGGGTTCAGATTTGTTGTTTGATCACAATGGGTCCTACTCAACTCGATGATGCTTAACAACAACAACAACAACAAGAGTATCTTCACACAGAGATCTGGAAATCTGCTCACAACAGGTAATAGTCATTAAAACTCCCCGGGGTCTAGTTCAGTCTGTACATATGGGGCCTCAGAGTTTCTTCAATCGCAGCTGGACTTCACATAAGCTTATCTTCGCTCCCCAAAGACGTCACTGACAGGGCCTCATTCCACATTCCTACAAGTGTGAGTTCTTCGATTTTACAAGTTGTTAGCTTACCCCCAGTAATCTCATTGCCTGTTCCCTGGAAAGATTCTTTTCACACAGGCAATCTTTGTAAAATGAGGGGTAGTTGACTATGAAAATATTTATGCTCTCGCCACTAATGTTTGCTGCCTCTCAGTATTTAGAAGCTTCATTGTCTTTCGCTTTCACAGATTGGACCTATTGTAGATTCAGAATTCTGTGTAATTTCTCTATCTAGTTACCTCAACTATCCTGGCCTCTGATACTTCATTCCCTATTAATGGGGCTGCTGCAATTTTGTGGTGTTTTCTTCTTAGTTTGTTTCTTTGATTTATTGGCACTGTTTAAATCCCTGTTTCACATGAAATTCTTCTTTCTGATTCCATTTTACTTCCTGTCCCCATCATTTCATTCATTCATCTATAAATGTTGACATTTGTTAACGACAAAGGTTTCCCAAAGGATGGGCTACAATTCACACCACCTATTAATCAACCAGACAGCTGAACGAGATTCACATCTTCAGTCCTAGCTTTCTCCAGATGTTGATGCATCATTAAGCCATCCTGCAGTTGACTGAAGAGTGGAGAGTTCAAACACACCCCAAAAGGGGATCTAGTCCTGGAAGGTCAGTCAGGAAAGCCTCATAGAGCACAGGCTGTTCTGACACACATGAGTTCTCTATCAAGTGGTCTTGATTCAAAGACAACTTTTTCTAAACGCTCCTCAGTCCCACGTGAGCTTTCAGTTGCTCTCTCTAAATCACACTGTTTGCGCTCAGTGCGTGCTGAAACCCCACAATGTAGAGGAGAAAGGCATTTGGGAGCTCTGGTTCTGCATCTTTGGGGATTCTTGCCTCCTCTTTATTCACTGGAGGGAGCACAGGGGGCAGGGAGACCTCATGATGTGAATGACACCCGTTGCATTTTCCCTCGGGGCCTCTAGGAAAGGTTTCACCTAGACAGCACAGGAATAGGATGCTTTATAAATCTTCTGCATCTCTTCTCAGGTTAATTACCAGGTAGTGTCTACCTGTCTGAGGGATTTTTCTCAGGTGCAATGGTGAGATTTTGGCTCAGGATAGCAGGGTTCAGAGCTATTGTACACAGGGTTAATATGAATTGCAGTTGTCTTGACAGCACATACCAACAACAACAACAACAACAACATCTATGCCGCTACATATTTTTAAATCCAGTTTGAATGTGCCATGAAGGTTATACCTGTGAATCTCTTCCAGCTTGTAAAATGGCATTGAAAACTTGAGGTAACTGGACCAAAGAAGTAGGCTAGGCAGAGGACATGGGACTGGAATAAAACAAAAAGTGAGGTTAATAGGATAAAAGATACAAAGCTTGTATTAAAAAACGCTGGTTTGGAGCATCACCTCTGCCTATTGTTATTATTGTTGTTACGTGCCTTTGAGTCACTTACAAGCCATAACAACTCTATGAACAATGGCTCTGAATCTTACCCTATCCTGATATCCTGAGCCAAACTCACCACTCTGACACACTTAACGTCATTGCCACAATCACTGTGTCAATCCATCTCATCCAAGATCTTCCTTTTCTATGCTGACTTTTCACCCTTCCAAGCCTGACATCCTTCTCCAAGGACTGTTCCCTGCTGGCAACATGCCCAAAGTATATGAGATGGAGCTTCAAAATACTCGTTTCCAAGGAGCAACCTAGTTTCATCTCTCCAGGACAGATCTATTTGTTCTCGTTGAGAAGACTGGGAATTCTAGAACACCCAGTTTTGCTCATGTGAAACATTTAAGTAGACCAGGAAGCTGTTGTCCAGAGCAAGGGAACACCACAGGATTCAAAATTAAAAAAGGAGTGTGTCTTTCCCCCATAACTGTTCAATCTACATATGGAATAGATCGTTTGGGAGGCTGGTCTATATGAAGAAGAAAGTGACATCAGGATTGGAGGAAGACTCATCAACAACCTAATATAGATGACACTGACTTGATAGACAGAATTGAGGAAGAGTTGAAGCATTTGATACAGAAGGCCACAGACTTCAGCCTTCAATATTGACTACATCTCAACATCAAGATCAAAGATCTTCACCACTTGGCTGGCAGTATCATGGTAGTTGGAGAAAGAACTTGCCTGTTAGTAGCCTTGAAAGATCTCTTCATTGTTATTGATCCCAGTTTCATGACTGACTAGATTGTTTGGGGCTTTTTGTTGCTGTTGTCCACTGCAGCTTAAATGACTGAGCACACGCTGGGCTGCGACTGACTGGGTTTTGTCTTCTACTAACTGTCTAGACTTCAGCAAGCTACTTCTGTTTATCTCAGTTTCCTCATTTGCAAAAGGAGAACAATAACAGCAAGCATCTTACAGGATTATTATAAGGATTGCTCTTATTCTCTTAATACGATAATACTGGATGCTGTAGAATCTATTCTGACTCAGAGCAGTCCTATAGGGCAGAATAGAAGAAATGCTTTAGAAATTTTCTTGATGGTAACCTTCACAGGAGCAGATGCTCAGAGATCTTTGTCCAATGTAGTCACAGAATGGATCCAAACCAACCTCATTTTGGTTATCAAACGAGTGATTAACTTTGAGACTACTTGTTGTTGTTGTTGTTGTGTGTCAGCATGTTGACTCATACCTGCCCCTGCCGTGGGTTTTCAGAGGCAATGAATCACATGGAAAGATTACTCACTCTTCTCCCACGGAGGAGCCGGTGGATTCAAGCTACATGTGTTTGGATTGGCAGTGCAACTCCTTATCCATTAGGCCATCAAACCTCCAGGTCTCCTTATTTTGAAGATTAAGTGCACTAATTCATTGAAAATATTTTTCTTATGCTGAGTTCTCTAGAAGACTAAAGCCAATTATACACGCACACGCACACACACACACATACACACACACACACACACACACACACACACACATATACTTGCCTTAGAGAGGTAACTTGTGGTTGCTGTGAAGCTGAACACTGTGACACTGATGTGTCAAATGTGTTAATGGTTACACATGGTGGACAGTGTTTGGTGAAGCTCACCGATTAAAACAAGTTGGAAGCAGGAGTGGCATCCACTTCTGTAAATAGCTTGCTCCGGAAACCTTATGAACCTGGAGAAAGGACGAAAGTTGTACAGGAGGCATCCAGGACTTTCATTCATAGGGTTGTTATGAGTCGCCTATGACTAGATGGCATTTAATAACAACAACACCAACAACAGCATAGAGAGAGCAGTTGGCCTAGCGGACAGAAAGTCATGCTCCCAAGCCAAAGGTAGATGACTCTACTCCGCGGCCCTCAGGCCTGTCTTTAATTGTTTTTGGTGAAACATTCTTCTAGGTCATGTAACCCTGGTCTGTCCACTTGCTGTACAGAGGTAACTCGTGGTTGGTGTGAAACCAAACACTGTGACATTGAGGAGTCAAATGTGACAATGGTTACCCATGGTGGACAGTGTTTGGAGGAGCTCCCTGATTGAAACAAGTTGGAAGCAGGAGTGGCATCCACTTTCATAATAGCTTGCCTCCAGAAACCCTATGAACCTGGAGAGAGGACGAAAGTTACATAGGTGTCCAGGACTTTTGCTCATAGGGTTGCTATGAGTTGCCCACAACTCAATGGCAATTAATAGCAGCAAATATATATGAGAGAAATGGCTTGCAGAGGCTGCAAAGACCTAAGCCCGAGGGTCAAGCATAAGAATAAAGTGTAATAACAAAGGCTTTTCTTGACTTATTGGTTGATGAGGCTGAAAAACCCAAGATCGGCAGTTCAGACGGCAGGTCTGGTGGCCTTTTTGACAAATCCAGGAAATATGTCAGGCCACTGGCTCAATACCACAAAACTGGAAGTATTTTGGTGAACAGACAGAAGCAGGACCCCAGAAAGCAAAACCCAAGACATATTTGTCAGATAACCATGTCCATAGAACTACATATTCCACGCAGGCCACACCCATGAAGAATCTCTCTTGGAACTGATTGGCTGCTCATAGCTGATCATATCATGGAGGTGATTGCATTATACAAGGTCTTACCAAGATATCAAGGGACTAACTATTCACAACTGCCCACGGAGAGAATCGAGCAGTGAATTTGGCACACAAACTAAACTATTATAATATGTAAGACAATGTTTAGCATTTTAGAAAAATTCAGAATTATTATTACATGAAAAAGGCAAGTAACTACGTCAAACTCACTAAGTCTTCTGAGGTTTAGGCAAATGTCACACGTTAGGAATCTTTTAGTAGCAGGAAGGGACTTGAAACTGCAGGCTCTTTACCGTAGGCTCCTTTGTTGCATAAACAGCAAAGGGCTCACCTGACAAAAGACATTGATGGGATCTCTGGTGGCCTTTTTGCTTGGAAGTCAAGCTGCCAATTTAAAGGCACAATGTTCTAATCCACCAGCTGCTCTACAGAAGAAAGGTGGCCAATCCCTTCCCATGTGATGTACAGCGTCTGCAAAGCTGCTCGAGGGCCATCTGTGAGTTGGTTCCAACTTGATGGCATTGAGTGGAGCTGAGTTTGCTTTTTGAACCAGTACAGGAAGATCTTAATTTGTTCATAGCGTTGCTGTAGGTGGTAGTCGACTCAACACCTCCTAACAATAAATAATCCCTCCCTTCCCAGTTCTCGTTACCATCAAGAGCGATTCTACCTGTGCATAAACCTTTTCTTAGGTTGTTTTTTTTTTATTTAAAATTTATTTTAATGAAGGTTTACAGAGACTTTAGATTTCCATTCAGTAATTGTTGTACTTTTCTCCCTGCCCACCCTTCCCCCCAATTAGCTTTTCTTTTTGAAAAGTAAAGGAAAAAATTCTCATTGTTATTAAATCCCTTCCCTCAAGTCCATTCCACTATGCTACCTTCGTTCTGGACTCCTGTCATAACAATAATATCTAATAATATATCCCTTTTAAACAGTTATCTCACTCATTAGCTTTTTAAAATGTATGTTTTGTTTTTAAAATTTATTTTAAAAGTTTTGTATTGGTTTACTTCAAAGTTCATATATATTCTGTTTCATGCTATTCTTCATTCATATTGTGTTTTATATAATCATTCCCATGCATTATGTTTTAGAAAATTAATTACCATTGGACTTTGCCCATCTTTTCAAATCCCTGCTGGACCCTTTTCATTTGTTTCATCCCCTCTCTTCTCCCACCGAACTATGTAATCCCGTGGTTTTTCCCCTACCCATCCTCACCTCTCCACTCTTATCCTTTTCCCCGTGGGCCCCCATACATGTTTTACTAGTTATCCTGCTATTTGTACAATAATGATCTTATGTATTATTTGCACTTATGAGATTAAGTTAGTTCATCTAGAAACTCCACATGACCCAGCTATTTCACTACTATGAATGTGTTGTCATTTCTTCAACTTCATAGAGTTTCCAGAGGCATGTAGTTTAGGTAGTGAATGCCACCCCTGCTTCCAAACCTGTTTTATAACTGTCCACATTGGGCAGCTATTATGATATTTAAAACCCCATTGGTACAAGGTTCAGCATCTCAGAAACCCAGGTTACTTCATACTGCACATTGACAAAGAGTGATGTGCAAAGTGGAAGAGTGTTCCTCCAGATACAGCAGCACTAGTTTCACTTAGCAGTAGTTAAGTGTTGTTAAGTTGAATATGACTGAAAGTAAGCGTTACACAAAAGATCTAAAATCTGTTCTAAGACTAACATCAATTCTGTACAGAACTCTGTTCTATACCATCATTTCTGTATATTTATAGTGTGTAGAGAGTTTGTAGAGTTTCCAGAGGGATCTAGTTTAAAACGGAAGTGAATGCCACTCCTCCTTCCCAACAATGAATATACCCCAAGGAAATTAGAACTGAGATACAAATGGAGATCTGTACATTGATGTTCATAGCAGCATTAGTCACCATCACAGGAACACAAAAACAGCTCAGATGTCCAACTATATGGAATTGATTGAGAAATTGTGGTACATTCACACAATGGAATGCTGTGCAACACTCAGGAATGAACAGTGATTTTGAAAATTACTACATAACTTGGGAGAGACTGGAGAGCAGTGTTCTTAGCTTTTTATCATAGTGAATTCCAGGATGTTGCTGAGAGAAGGAGGTGTGAGTCCTGGGGTGTCTGAGAGACATGAAAGTGATGACGAGTCCTGGGTGTATCACATAAAGCCTCAGGGTCAAGTTTTACCCTGTATTTTTTTTTCACCTTTGATTCCCCCCCCACACACTTGTATGAACCAGTTATTTTATTTCATTATTTAGGGTTAAGTATTTTGGTTTGTATTTTATGTCACATATATCTAAAGGCTACTAACTCCTGCTGATTGTGCATGAAGCACCCAACTTGTTGGAGGACTGAAGATGCCACTTTGTGGGGATTGACAAAGTCTACACAAAGAGATCAGGTGTAGTCACCCCTTGTCTTCTGAGGGTTTTAGTCCCGTCTCTACAGGGCCCAGCAGACTGTCTTCCTTTTGGCTCCTCCATCAGCTTTGTTAAGATAACATACGTCATTCTGTCTCCAGTGATTGCTTTTGGCAAGGTCTCGGTGCTTGTTGGCATAAAGTAAAAATCTGTGATATTACGGTATAGTAAGCCGCTAATCAGCATCTAACTTTCCTGTGGGAGAACAAATCAAAGCGATATCATTTTGTTCTTTGAGCTTTCCAAACTACCTGACATTCCATGGTATGAGGCAAGTTATTTCCAAAAACACAAAGTTTAGAGGGAGGCTGTGGGATAAGCCATTCAGAATGTGGTTAAAATCCTATATCTCCTCTTTTCTAAGGATATAACCTCCTTCAGATGCTAAATACCCCAGGGGTTCAGTTTCCCTTACAAAGTGGCTTAATAATGGTAACAGCACCTCACCAGATAACTACCAGCTGTGCAGGCTGGGCTTGAAGAGGCTGTGGCACTAGGGCATTATGGTCAATGCTAGATGGGTCTTACCTAACAGTAGGGAGTACCAGAGGTATGTCTACCTGTGTATTGTTGACTATGCAAAGGCATTTGACTATATGGATCACAACAACCTATGTGGCTAATTCTGAGAAAATGAGGAATCCCATAACACCTGACTGTGCTCATGCAAAACCTATGTTTGAACCAGGAGGCAGTTGTCAGGACAGAGCAAAGACACACTGCATGGTTCAAAATCAGGAAAGGTGTATGCCAGGGATGTATTCTATCTCCATACCTATTCAATCTGTATGTGGAACAGATCATTTGGGAAGCTGGACTCTATAAGCAGGAATGTGGCATCAGGATTAGGGGAAGACTCATCAACAACCTGTGTTAACCTTGCTTCTTGAAACTAAGGAGGACCTGAAGTATTTACTGCAGAAGGTTAAGGTCAGCAGCCTTCACTATGGATTGAAGCTCAACTTCAAGAAAACAAAGATTTTTACCACTGAGCCAATTGGCAGCATCATGATAGATGAAGAGATTGAGATTTCTAACAGCTTCAGCTTATTTGGCTCCACGGTCAACATTCTTGGTACCAGCAGCCGGGAAATCAAAAGAAAAATTGCATTGAGAAAATCTGATGTCAAGAACCTCTCCAGAGCACTGAAGAGCAATGATGTCAGTCTAAAGACTAAGCTGGACAATGACTATGAATGATAGAAGAATTGATGTTTTTGAGTTATGGTGCTGGTGAAGAGTATTGAATATACCATGGACTTCTGCGAGAACAGCTTCGTCCTGGAGAGTGTGAAACCAGACTGCTTCTTGGAGGCAAGGATTTTGAAGCTCTGTCACATATAATTTGAACATGTTTCAAGTAGAAACCAGTCCTTGGAGAGAGACATCATGATTCGGAGGGTAGAGGGACAGTGCAAGAGAAGATCCTGGATGAGATGGATTGACTTAATGATGACGGTAATGGGGACTATTAAATTGGCTCAGGATAGAGCAGGGTTCAGAGCTGTTGTATATAGGTTTATTATCAGTCAGAGTCAGCTTGAAAGACATAATAACACAACAACAGATCACTGGCAATAAGAGAGATGCAAATCAAAACCACAATGAGATACCATCTCACTCCAGTAGCAGTGGCAAAGTGTAAAAGGACAGGAAGTAATAAATGTTGGAGAGGATGTGGTGAGATAGGAACTCTTTTACATTGTTGGTGGGATTGTACAGTGGTACAACCACTCTAGAAAGCAGTTTAGTGCTTCCTCAAAAAGCAGAACATAGAAATTTCATATGACCCAACTATTCTATTGCTTAGAATATACCCGAAGAAAAAGGGAACTGAGGCTCAATGGAAACTTGTACACCAATGTTCATAGCAGCATTATTAATTATCGCAAGAACATGGAAACAGCCCAGATATCCAACAACAAATGAATGGATTGAAAAATTATCGTACTTTCACACAATGGAATACTATGCAACACACAGGAGCAATAATTTTGTAAATTATTATCGGACTTGGGAGGGACTGGAGAGCAATGTTGAGTGAACTAAGTCCCACAAGGGCAAATATTGTATAAAACCTTTCTTGTAGAGTGAGTATGAGGACCCAAGGTGGTGGTGGGAGAGTGGAAATAAAGGGGTGAGGATGGGGTATAGGGTGTTAATCATAGGCTTGCAAAATCCAGTGGGTGGGTGGGGTGAAGAAAATGGGAATGATCTTTTGTGAAAAACAAGGAATTCAAACTTTGTAAATAAATCAGAGTAATAGAAAAAAATTTAAAAAACAAGCAGAGATTTAGAAAGAAGATGGAATATGCTAATGAATGTCAGCTCTCAGCAAAGCATCACATGTGTTTTTTGTATATTATGGATATATTCTGATAGAAAGAACATCTTAACATTTTAAGTTATGGCAATGGCTTATCAAAGTTTTGAAATATCTCTTTATTCTTTGTGGACTGTCTTCCTAATAAATCAAATTAAGTTGGTATAGAATTGCTGGCATAGATCTACTTGTCAACTAAGCTTTTCTCATTTAAAGTTTGGAAATGGTACATGTTAGTGTGTAAATTCATACAATCTGAAACCGGTCAAAGGCAGTCATTCTCTTGCAATCTTGCCGTGTACCATTCTGTAGCTCATATGTGGTCACGCTGGTAAACTCTGGTAGTTGGGTGGACAGTCACACAGTAGCCTGCAGGATGAGCCTGCTGCCCAGGGCTCCGAGCTCCCACCGAAGTGGACGGCTGTGTCCGCCCACCGTGGCTCAGCTGCTACGCTGTGGGTCATCACAGCCCAGCACTCACTGCACAACCGAGGCTTCTTGTCATCCGGATAATTAGAATGGACTCATCCTGACATTGTTGACTAAAGCGTGTGTGTAAATGTTTGTTCACTTGGCCGTGCGGAGGGTGTGTGTGTGTGTGTGTGTGTGTCATATGAACAACTGTGATTTCCCTAAATAATGTATTATGGAATTCAGAAAAAAAATGCTGTAAACATAGCTGTCATTAAATGTCCCTGAGTCTGTTCTGAACCCACACGGTGAGGACAACTGCCCCACTGGTTTTTCTTGAAATCTGTGCAGAAGCAGGCAGCCAGTTCTTTCTCCTGCAGAGTTGCTGAGGGGTTTTGAAGTGTTAACCTTTCTGTTAGCTGTTATCCTTACAGGAATGTTCAAGTGCTTAAATCTAGTTTAAATGAACAATTTCAAGATCATGGCTTCTGGCACTGTCTGGTTTTGGTGTTGGTGTTTTGTTTTGTTTTTGCCAGTAGAGGTGTGTCACCTCGAGAGCTCATTGATCTGTCAACATTCATGCCCAATGAATTAGATTTAAACTCATCATTTCCGCAAAGTGAAGGACTTACACTTCAGTTCAAGGATATATCTTAGCATGAGGACAATCGTTTTGTCATTCTTAATTGTTATTGTGTGCCACTAAGTAGCAACTGACTCATATTTGATCCTCCAGCAAGTTTTCAGGAGCTATAGAGCACAAGGGAGGAAATTGCCCACCTTCATCCCATGGATCATAATTTGTTCAGTAATTTCCACATTCTATTGGATCACCTTTTTTGGGAATGGGAACAGATATGGATCTCTTCTAGTCGGTTGCCCAGGCTTCTGTCCCCCAAACTTTCTGGGATGGATTGATGAGCACATTCAGGGCTGCCTCTGTCATTTGTCAATGTGCATTGTCAGTGGGTATCCCATCAATTCCTGGGGCCTTATTTTTTTGCTTATGCATTTAGTGCAGCTTGAACTTCTTCCTTCATTACCATTAGCTCTTGATCATATGATTCTGAAATATTTTGATGTCGGCCAGTTCTTCTTGGTACAGTGGTTCTGTGTATTCTCTCCATCTTCTTTTGATACTTCCTAGATCTTTCAAGATTTTGTCCACAGTATCTCTGAGCATTGCAACTTCAGGTTTGAATTTGTTTTTCCATTGTTTCTGCTTGAGAAATGCTGAGGAAGTTTTTTCTTTTTATTTTCTAATCCTGAGTCTCTACACATTCTGTCATAGTAGTTTACTTTGTCTTCTTGAGCTGCCCTTTGAAGTCTTCTGTTCAGCTTTTTTTCTTCAACATTTCTTCTGTTTTGGCTTCTAGACACTTAAGTGCATTTACAGGGTCTCTTCTGACATCCTTTTTGGTTTTTGTTTTTTCTTTCTCTTCTGCCTGTGTAGTGACTTTTTGCTCTCTTCATAGATGGTATCCTTAATCTCATGCCACAGTTTATCTGGTCTCCAATCACTTGTGTTTAAGCCTTCAAACCTATTCATAAGAAGATTATAAATTCAGATGGAATACACTCAAGATAATGTTTTGGTCTTCATGTACTTGTTTTCATTTTCTTCAGACTTAATTTGCTCATGAGCAATTGATGGTCTGCTCCACAGTCAGCACCTGACCTGGTTTTGACTGCTGCTATTGATCTTCTCCAATGATTTCTTCCACAGATGCAGAAATTTGATTCCTACACAGAAATCTAATGTGCTTGCTGAAAGCAAGGAGGACTTGAAGCACTTGCTGCAGGCAATCAAAGAATACAGCCTTCAAAATGGATTACATTTCAACAGCAAGAAAACAAAAATTCTCACCGCTGGACCTATAGGTAATATCATGATAAATGGAGAAAAGATTGAAACTGTTAATAAATTCATCTTACTTGGATCCACAATCAGTATCCTTGTTGCCAAGTCAGTGGATCAGGAGGCGTACTGCTCTGAGAAATTCTGTAGTAAGGGATCTCTCCAACTTATTGAGGATGAAACTTAGTTTCATCCAACTATGGTCGAGGATGAAAGTGTGCCTGAGTCGAGCCATGGCCTTCTAAATTATTTGGTGTGCTGTGAGGGCAGGCCAATGAAGAAGGATGATAGAAGAATCGATTCCTTTGATGTAGTGTTGGAAAAGAGTACTAAACATCCCATGAAGTGTCAAAAGAACAAATAGATATTTCTTGGAGAAGGTGCAGTCAAGGTATTCTTGGATGCATGATAAGAAATCTTTGTTTTGCATCCTTTGAGCTTTTTGCTAGGGGGATCCATTTCTTGGAGACCGACATCATGCCTGGGAAGGTAGAGGAGTGGTGAAAGACAGGAAGACTCTGAACCAGGTGGATTGACACAGTGGCTGTATCAAGTGTGTCAGAGATGATGAGGCTGGCGCAGGATAGAACAGGGTTCAGATCTGTTGTTCATAGGATTGCTGTGAGCCGTACTCGACAACAACGTCCTGTGGAGCACCCGGAGGAGTTAAACTGCCTGCATTCATTCGGCAGTGCAGCTTCTTACCCACTAGGCCGCCAGAGCTCCACGGGTGTGAGTTAGTAGGCTCCAGCTCAGAAGGACCCTGTGACCATCCAGAGAAGCCCGCTTGATCCGGCACTTTTCTCACAGTTTCAGTCCTCTTTGCACACCAAACACGCTGTCCTTCCCCAAGGACTGGGCTCACCTGACAACGTGTCCAGAGGACATGAGGCCAAGTAGATGCCCAGGCTTTTTTCCTGAGATGCCTCTGAGCGAACTTGAGCCTTTGACTCTTCAGTTAGCAACGAAGAGCATCAATGAACTGGGACTCCAGTCGGGTTGTGACCTTCATTCTAGTCAATTGTGTCAATCTCATTGAACTTCTCTTAAAAGACATTGACCTCACTGGTAATGTAAAAGGGTAAAAAGAGGGGAAAGCAGTCTGGGATATAATAATTTGGGAATTCTGTGGGATTTTCTTCTAGAATAGATTCCCACTAAACACTCAGGTACATACATCCTGTTCTTAGATGAGAGAGTTAAACTAGAGTTAGGGCTGAGATTCACCAGTGCAGGCTGAAGGCTCTAAGCGTTAATACTATGAACTTTTGAAACTTATCTGAGGCAGGACATGGTCTATTTTTGTACACGTCCCACTTACACTGGAAAAGAATTTGTATCCTGAAGTTGTTGATCCTAAGAATCTACATATGTTTAATATTCTCATACAATTGTTGTTGTTATGTGCCATTGAGTCACGTGCGACTCATAGCGACCCTATGTACAACAGCCCTAAGCCCTACTCTATCCTGTGCCAATCTCACTGTCTCCGACACACCTACCCCATTACTCCAGTCACTGAATCAATCCACTTCATAGAGGGTCTTCTTCTCCAGTGCTGTCCCCCAACCCTCCCAAGAATGATGTCTGTCTCCAAGGTCTGGTCCCTCCTTGCAACATGTACAAATTATGTCAGACAAAGCTTCAGAATCTTTGCCTCCAAAGAGCAGCCTGGTTTAAGTCTCTCCAAAGTGAACCTATTCGTTTTCTTAGCAGTCCATGTTATATTCAATACTCTTCTCCAACACCACAGCTAAAAGTCATCAATTCTCCTCCTATCCTCCCTAGTCATTGTCCAACTCTCTGACACATAGCAAGTGATTGCAAAGACCATGGCCTGTAACAGACACACCTTAGCCTCCGGAGTGACACCATTGCTCTTCAGTACTTTGGAGATATGTGTTTAATAGTCTCATTTGTATATGAAAACTGGTCAGTATTAAGGAAGACCAAAGAAGGATTGACTTTGAATTGTATCATTGGTAAAATATATTGAATAATGTCATGAATTGTCAAAGGAACAAACAAATTTATTTTGGGAAAAGTGCAGGTAGGGTAGTATTTAGAAGCTCAGATACTTTGGGTATGTCCTCAGGCACAGCCAATTCCTAGAGAAACAGATCATACTTGGAAAAGCAGAGGGTCAGCAAGAAAAGTGGAAGATCTTCTATCGGGTAGATTGATGAAGTGACTGTGGGAATGGGCTCACAGAAAGCCATGCTTGCAAAGGATGGTGCTTGACCTATCAATGTTCTGTTCTGTTGTACATGGGCTCACCACGAGTCAGAACTGAAGTGAGGGCACATAATTGGAAGAATTACTGCTTTTGAGTTGGAGTAGTTGGAGAAGAGTGCTGAATAAGGTCCTACAGGACGCCAAAAGAACAAACAATACGTCTTTGGAAAAGTGTAGCCAGAGTGCTCCTTGGAGACCAAGATGATGCAGCTTCATCTCTCAGAACTTGGACATGTTACTAGGAGAGGTTATTCCTTGGAAGGGACATCATGCTTGGGAAGGTGGAGGGTCAGTGAAGGAGAGGAAGTCTCTCAATGAGATGAGTTGACAGAGTGACTGCAGCAATGGTCTGAAGTGTGTCAGAGATCATGAGGATGGCACAGGAGAGGGCAGAGTTCAGATCTGCTCTTTCTTGATGACACTTAACTACAACAACAACAATTACAACATGAATGTACATGTACTACATCAGTTTACTAAGGATGCAGGTCTTCCGTATCCTACTGATATTTTTGTCTGGCCTTCCTATGAGTTAATTGAAAGCAGTGTGCGAAAATCTCCCCTTGTAACTGCAACCTCTTCTCTCCTTCATTCCTTACTTAGATGCGGGTGAGTCTGTCCACCTCTGCTCACTCGTTTTTCTACTGCTCATCCTTCAATGCTCTTGTTGAAACTTTTGAGACAAGATGTTCTACACTTAAAGGCATGAAGTTGCTTTGTTCAGTAACAGGTGTGTTGGTGTGTGGAATATGTTGAGACACTCTAAGCCTTGAGGCCATGATTGTTATGATGGTTAATTTTATGAGTCAGCTAAGCCAGTTGTTTGGCTAGTGTGATGTAGCTGGCGGTTTGGCCAAACACGAGCCTAGTTTCTAATGAAATAGACTCATTTACTTTCAGTTCAGATGGGGGTAGGAGAAATTTCATAACTAGTCACTTCTAAGTTATAATAATAACACAGAGACACATAAGAAAGGGGGAAAAAAACCTATATGGTGGTTATCTACAAGTCAAGGAACCAAACAATGACCGGCATTTGAAATGACTATACCTTGTGAAGATCTTGATTTAAACTATTAGACTCCATGTTATTGTGTGCCTTTGAGTGTACCCTGAACAGACCTGTAACTGACTCTCCAGAAGCTTTTCAGAGACAGTAAATCTCATGGGAGGAGATTGTCCATCTTTCTCTCTCAGAGCAGTGGTGGATTTGACCTGTGTGGCTTTAGAATTACAGAGCAGCTTCTTATCACTAGGCCATGAGAGCTCTATTAGGCTCCATGCTGTGAGAAAATGAATTTCTGTTTCTTAAAGCCACTCATTTGTGGCACATTTACATGACAGTACAAGGTACCTAAGACAGTTATGAAATAAAAAGACAAAATTAAAGCTTTCAAAGAATTTAACAGTTAGACACTGTGCTCTGTTGTTATCAAAGTTAGTGTGTTTTAAATATTTGCCTGATATAGTCTGCAGGTACTTCTACAGCCTCTTCTTTGGTTTAACGTCACTGACCCCCTTTTAGCCACTGCCGGGCCCTGGGTAGCTTGTTGCTAGTTGATGTTAAGTTGGCTCTGGCTTTCAGTGACTGAGGCAAGGGACCCTGTGTGGCTTGCACCGGCCTCCACCACTTCTGAGTCCGAAACATTGTGGCAGCCACTGTGTTAAGCCATCTCATTGATGGTCTTTTGCTTTTCCACTGACCTCTTCCAAGTGTTATATCCTTCTCCAGGGATGAAGTTTTTCCATAATTGCTTCTGGGGAGAATTTGAGAGAGCATATCCCTGGTCATTTGCATATTCTACACACCCTTCCTGGTACTCTGCCTCCCCTTCACGCAGGTCTCCTGCTTCCCACACATTCTTTTAAGTCTAGTTAAACAAACCTTCATTGAGGAAGGCTGCTTCGACCACTTTCACCCCTTTCCCTCTGTTCTCCAGGAGCCCCAGGCCCTTCTGCAGACTACACCACTTACACTCATCCCCCTGCTGGTTTGTACCCTGTCTGAAGTCAAGACTGTCTATCTTTTCCTCACTTGAGCCCACAGCACACCGTAATCCTCAACAGCTATTTTTTTAAAGGGTGTTAAAAGCATCTGTAGTGGAGAATGCACTATTGTAAAACATTCTTGCTCGAGGCACTCCACTAATGCTTCTTAATTTTTGACATTTGAAGAGAGGAGGTTTGTGGCGCACATCCAGCAAAGGACAGACGCTCTGAGCGGTGGCAGTTTTTGCAGTCGTTCTGCTGATTGTCAACATCACTGATAGCTTCTTTACATTTTGTGTCTCAATAAAACCTTCTTTTCACAACCAATAATTCATACAATCTCAGATCCGTTTCCTGATTTGCTGAAGGAATTTGGCGATAGATACACCTAAAGAGAAAATCAAGACAGAAGAATACTTTGTCACTTTTGTTTAATGTATTGATTTTCATTGTTAAAAGCATGTAAACAACATGCTATTTTAGATTTCACCTGGTAAATAACGGCATACATCGTGAAACTTCTAAGGGAATTCTGGCAGCTTAGTTTCTAGGGAGTTGCACAGGTGACCCGAAGGTGGCATCTCGTGGACAGTTTCGATACTCCAATGGTTTCATGAGAGGAAGATGGGAAATCTCCTTTGTGCAATTTATGGCTCTGGAAACCGACTGAATGGACAGCTCTGAGCAGATTCCCACTTGATTGCCGTGAAATAGGTAAGGTCTCAAAATATCAGTATTTACCAGCCCAGCTTTTCTCTAGTTATCCTATCATTATCATCATCATTATCATCAACAACAACAACAACTTAATTGCTTTTGGGTCAGAACCTGCTCTCAGCTGATCCCACAGTGCGTTTCCAGAGGTTCTGAATCACACAGAAGGAGACTGCCCGTCTTTCTCCTGCTGAGAAGCTGGTGCATCTGGGAATGAGGTGGGCCCGTTGCAGGGCTGGGTTTCTCCTTTTCTCTCATCCTTTCCTTCTTGTCATTAGAGGTGATGTGGCTTCAGCTCAGATGGCCATTCCCCTTGCTCTCAAGTCTTTGAGTTGTGTCCATTGCCAGCTTGACTCAGCAACATGGGTCAGTTCTGGAACTGAGTTAGAGAGGAGGCTTCTCCTTCTCCACTCAGATTCCCTGTAGCTCTGGCTACACGTGGATAAGCCGCACAGCACACGTGGTGGGCCCCCCAGGGCCTCCTGGTCACATGGCCTGGCGTGGTTGTGCTGTCATAAGTCCTTGTCAAATTTGCTTGGTTGTTTCCTTCATATTGTTTCCATTTTTGCAATTTCCTTTGTGACCACAAATATAAGAAGATTGTCACCCTCCAAATGCAACTTTGCAATGAAATAATTTGTTATTACAGTGCTCGTCCAAAGTTAGCAGAAATAAAAGTAGGAGATGCCACTCTTTTGCTTATGGTCAGAATTTGATGGTGCAGTGAACTGCGTCTGACGCGCTCCCAGCATCCTAACTAGTCTGAATGCACTCTGTCGACTCGCTGTTTCCACAGGCGTGTTCCTCAGCATCTGGCATCATTGGCAACAGTAGCCAGCAGGTATCAAGTGTCAAGATAAATTGTCTGCTGCTGCGTGAGCACTGACTATTAAATTGATTTGCTATCTTTTGCAAAGTGTAGTTTTGTAATGAGAACAACGTAAAGTTCAAAACCAGCACATTTATTATTTATACAGGTGTTGCTCAAATGCATAGCCAACAAGTTTAAACTAAAAGTATTTTGATGAATCTTTCTCCTTCTGACAAGGAACAACATTTTCCAACGTCTTTAAATATCTAAGCAGCACGAATGCTTGAAATCACCTTCTTCAGAGACAGTACCCATTAATCGTGGCTTTCCTTCCTAAGCCCTGTTGTTGCTGTTGGTATTGTTGTTGTTAAGTGCCGTCGAGTCGCAGGTGACTCATAGCGACCCTATGAAGGAGAGTCCTCGACGCTTGGGTGTCTCTCATCCTCTCTCCAGGTTCACAGAGTTTCCAGAGGCAAGCTATTATGGAAGTGGATGCCACTGTTGTTATTGTTGTTGTTGTTGTTATGTGCCGTCGAGTCGTTTGTGACTCATAGCGACCCTATATACAACAGCCCTAAACTCCGCTCTATCCTGTGCCAATCGCACTGTCTCTGACACTCCCATCCCAATTATCCCAGTCACCGAATCAATCCACCTCATAGAGGGTCTTCCTCTCCTGCGCTGTCCCTCCACCCTCCCAAGCATGATGTCCCTCTCTAAGGACCAGTCTCTCCTCACAACATGTCCAAAGTATGTTAGATGGAGCCTCAGAATCCTTGCCTCCAAGGAGCCACCCGGTTAACCCTTTCCAGTAGGTTCCATAAATACTAGCCCTACTTACAGTGACCCCATGACACAGAGTGTAACTACTCTATATGATTTTGTTTCCCTCAGAACTACGAGCAGGTTAGAAGAGCCGACCTTTCAGTTAATAGCTGAGTGTTTAACCATTGCACCACCAGGTTCCTCATCTAAACTCTCGTGCTGCAGGTGCTACGGAGGAGAGGACTGTAATCCACAGGCCCCTGAGCACAGATCTGAGCCTTGTCTTGTCCTGCTCATCAATGCAACCTTCAGCATAACCACACCCCTTGCTAGTCACGGTGTCAACCCAGCTCCTGGAGGGACACCTTCTCTGTTACGGACCTTCAAGCTTTCTCAGGACGATGTTCTTTGCCAAGGACTGGCCACTCCTGATAATATGTCGACGTGTCTGAGGTGAACTTTCACCACTTTACCTCTAAGAAATACTCTGTCAGATCTTCCTCCTAGACAGATTTGTTTGTGCTTTTTCATGGGACATTTAGCCCTCTTCTCCAGCATTGCAAGTCAAAGGATTCAGTTCTTCTTTATTCTTCCTTATTCATTCATTCATTCATTCACTGTCCAATTTTCAAATGCCTAAGGACAGTTTCTAAAATTCTCTGAATGCCCAACAATTGTTCCTAGGCTTCTGAAAATGGGACAGGTTTATAAAATTAGACCTTTTCAATCTATATGTTGGAGAGATCATTCAGAAGGCCAGACTTTATGAGGAGGAATGTGGCATCAGGAATGGAGGAAAACTACTTAACAACCTGCATGGTGCAGATGATACGGCCTTGCTTGCTGAAACTGAGGAGGACTTGAAGCACTTGTTGCACAAGGTCAAGGACTGTAGTCTTCAATATGGATTGAAGGTCAACATCAAGGAGACAAAGAGTATCACCACTGGGCCAACTGGAAGCTTCATGATAGACGGAGAAGAGACTGAGGTTGTTAACAATTTCAGCTTGCTCATCTCCACAATTAACACTCTTGGCACCAGCAGTCAGGAAATAAAAGACAAATTGTGTTGGGCAAGTCTGCTGTCAGGGATCTCTCTAGAGTGCTGAAAAGCAAGAACGTGAGTCTAGAGACTAAGGTGTGCCTGATCCAGGCCTTAGTCTTTGCAATTACATGCAGTGCATCCGAGTGGTGGAACATGACTTGGGATAACAGAATAGATATCTTTGAGTTGTGGTGCTGGAGAAGATTTTTGAGCATACCATGGACTGCCAAGAAAACAAACAAGTCTGTCTTGAAGAGGGTGAAACCAAGTTTCTCCTTGGAGACAAAGATTTCGAAGCTCCATCTCATATACTTTGGGCACGTGGCCAGGCGAGATCAGTCCTTGGAGAAGGACACCATGCTTGGAAGGGTGGAGGTGCAGGGGAGGAAGACACCACATGAGATACACTGACATAATAACTGGTGATAAGATGTGTCTGAGTCCGAGAGACTAGCTCAGGAGAGGACAGTGTTCAGAGCTGTTGTACACAGGGTTGTTGTGAGTCACAGCTGATTCGATGGCACATAACAACAACAACAGGAACATTTGAAACTACCATGACTTGTATCAGGTCACCTCAATCTTTAACAACTCTCTATGCTCCTTAGCACTTGGAGGTCCTAGACAGCAGCTTTTCCCAAATCATCTCCTCTTCAGATGTCTCAACTGTTTCCATGGGTGAGGCCGTGGGCTCAGGCAGAACGAAGTTGTTGATAACTTCCCTCTGTCTCTCTAAACCACTCTGCTATAGTTTGTGCCACAGAGCTGGATACATGTAATTATTTGCGTAGTCACGGCTGACCCTCCAGTGGGTTTTCAGAGACAGTTAATTGCAAAGGAGGAGACTTCTCAGACTGCTCATCTTTCTTCCTCAGAGTCACCGGTGGATTATTAGGACCATATTTTTTGGGGGCTGGTAGCAGAACTTTGTATCACTAAGCCACCAGCACTCCCTATAAGTGGCTGAAAAATTATAAAAGCCCCAAACTGTTCTGCCTGTGATTTAATGCACTGGAGACCTGTGCTGAGTAAATGCAGCGAGCCAGTTTGTCTCTTATGAAATTCAAGGTTTGGGGGCTTTACTCCCAGGTCTCTGATGCACCTTGAGTTGATTTTTGTGTATAGTGTGAGATGTGAATCCTGTTTCAGCTTCCTGCAGGTGGAAGTCCAGTTTTGGCAGTACCGTTTGTTGAAGAGGTTGTCATTTCACCATTTCTTAGGTTTTATTTCCTTGTCAAATATCAGTTGACCATAGATAGCTGGGTTCATTTCTAAATTCTCAATTCTGTTCTACTGATCTATGTGGCTGTCAATGTACCAGTACCATGCTGTTTTGGTTACTACTCTTGTGGAGTAGGTTTTGAGGTCAGGGAGTGCTATACCTCCCACTTTTTTTGTTTTTCAAAGGTGCTTTGCCTATTTGGAGTCTCTTTCCTCCCCAAATAAACTTGAGAACTTCCCTTTATGATCTCCTTGAAAGTTGAATTTGATATCTGTATTGGGATTGAATTAGCATGTAGATTGCTTTTAATAAGACTGTTCTTTTCACAATATTGAGACTTCCTATCCATGAACAGGGCACATTTTCCCATTTCTTTAGATCTTTCATTGTGTCTTGCAGAAATGCTCTGTAGCGGTTTTGGGGTTTTTTGTTTGTTTTGTTTTTTGGTTTGTGGTTTTTAGTTTACTTGTTGGTGTTTTTTTTTGTTGTTGTTGTTGTGTTTGTTTTTTTTTTGCTTTTGTTTTTTGTAAGGTCTTTTGTGTCTCTAGTTATTTTCACTCCCATGTATTTCAATTTGTGGTTGGCTATTGTAAATGGTATTGCTTTCTTGGTTTCCTTCTCTGAGTTCTCCTTGTTACTGTAGAGGAATAAAACTGATTTTTGGATATTGATCTTGTCTCCTGCAGCCCTACTAAACTGGTCCCCTAGCTCTAACAATTCTTTTGTTGAGTCCTTGGGGTTCTCTGTGTACACTGTCATATAGTAAGAGTTTAATCATATCTTTGCCAATTTGGATGTCTTTCATTTTCTTCTTTTGTTATATTGCCTTAGTAAGTACTTCTAACACAATATTTAATAGACTGGGAATAAATATTTGGCAGTACCATCTCAGATAAAGGTCTCATATAAAATGTTTACAGAATCCTATGGGGCCTCCACAAAAAAAAGACTGATAACACAATTACAAAATGGGCAAAAGACATGAGAAGACTTTTCACAGAGGAAGACATTCAGACAGCAAACACACGCAGGAAGAAATGTTCAAAGTCACTCTCAATAAGAGAGATATACAAATGAAAACCACAATGAGTGACCATCTCTCCCCAGCAGCAGTGGCAAAGTTTAGTAGGGCAACAAGCAATAAATATTGGGGAAGATATGGAGTGATGGGAACTCTCATAAACTGTTGGTGGGATTGTAAAATAGTGCAACTGGTCTGGAAGACAATTTGGCATTTCCTCAAAAAGGTGAACATAGAAACTCCATATGACTCAGCTATTCCACTACTAGGAATGCACTCTAAGGAAATTAGAACTGAGACACAAATGGATATTTGCACACCAATGTTTATAGCAATGTTATTCACCATTGCAAGAGCATGAAGATAGCCCAAATATCCAATCACAATTAGATGTTGTTGTTGTTGTTGTTGTTGTTGTTATCTGCTGTTGAGTCACTTGTGACTCATAGCGACCCTATGTACAACATCCCTAAACTCTGCCCTGTCCTGTGCCAATTACACTGTATCTGACACTCCCATCCCGATTACCCCAGTCACTGAATCAATCCACCTCATAGAGGGCCTTCCCCTCCTACACTGTCAGTCAACCCTCCCAAGCATGATGTCCTTCTCCAAGGACATGTCCCTCCTTACAACATGTCCAAAGTATGTTAGATGGAGCCTCAGAATCCTTGTCTCCAAAGGAGCCGCCTGGTTTAACCTTTTCCAGGATGAATCTGTTTGTTTTCCTAGCAGTCCATGGTACTCTCAATACTCTTCTCCAGCACCACAGCTGAAAGGCATCAATTCTCCCTCTATCCTCCCTAGTCATTGTCCAACTGTCTGATGCATAACAAGTGATTGAGCTATTGTGGTACATTCACACAATGGAATACTATGCAGCACTCAGGAGCAATGATTTTTAGAAGTACTACATAACTTTTCAACCTGTATGCAGAACAG
>NW_006399774.1:18507170-18509836 GCF_000299155.1 Elephantulus edwardii
TGGTGTCACTCTGGCGACTAAGGTGCATTTGATACAGCCTATCACTTGTTATGCATCAGAGAGTGGGACAATGACTAGGGAGGATAGAAGGAGAATTGATGCCTTTCAGCTGTGGTGCTGGAGAAGAGTATTGAATATACCATGGACTGCCAAGAAAACAAACAGATTCATCCTGGAAAGGGTTAAATCAGGCTGCTCCTTGGAGGCAAGGATTCTGGGGCTTCATCTGACATACTTTGGACATGTTGTAAGGAGGGGCAGGTCCTTGGAGAGGGACATCATGCTTGGGAGAGTGGAGGGACGGCACAGGAGGGGAAGGCCCTCTATGAGGTGGATTGATTCACTGACTGGGGTAATCAGGATGGGTGTGTCAGAGGCAATGCAATTGGCACAGGATAGAGCAGGATTTAAGGCTGTTGTACATAGGGTCACTAGGAATCGCAAGTGACTCAACGGCACATAACAACAGCAACATAACTTGGGAGAGACTGGAGAACATTATATTGAGTGAACGAACTCAGCCTCATAAGGACAAATCCTGTGTAGGACCATGATTATACAAATAGGTGGATAACTAGTAAAACATGTATTGGAGCTCAAGGGAGCAAGGGGCAGAGGGATGAGCACGGGTAGGGGAGAAATCACAAAGTTGCACAGTTTGGTGGGTGGAGGGAGTGGGAGGAAGGAAATAGGAAGGATCCGGGTGAAAGACAGAGCAATGATGGACAAATGTCCAATTGTGACTAATTTTACAAAATGTACTGTATGAGAATTATTGTATGAAGAAGAAAGAAAGAGATCCCAAATAAGCAAAGTACTACTGAAAACTAAAAATGAAATGGGAGACATAGCACTCCCTGATCTCAAAACCTCCTATACAGTAGTAGTACCCCAAACAGTATGGTACTGGTACAATGACAGACATATAGAGCAATGGAACAGAATTGAGAACCCAGAAATGGACCCATCTATATCTGGTCAATTGATATTAAAAAAGAAAGTAAAATCTATTAAATAGGGAAATGACAACCTCTTCAACAAATGGTGCTGGCAAAACTGGACTTCCACCTGCAGAAAGCTGAAATATGATCCACATCTCTACACAAAACCCAACTCAAGGTGAATCAGAGACCTGGGAGTAAAACTCAAAACCGTGAAGTTCATAAGAGTCAAACTAGGACCAAGCTTAGAATGCTTAGCTTATGGTATAAAGAGACTGCCGAGTACAGCCAGAAGCATGCAATCTGGAGAAGATAAATTTGATGAATGAGACTTTCTAAAAATTAATTTTATGTGTTCACCAAAACTTTTTCTAACATGGTGGGGCAGCGGGAAGCCTACTGCCTCGGAAAAACATTTGGCAATAGCATCTCAGAAAAGAGTCTCATTACAAAAGTTTACAGAATACTCCTGGGCCTCCAAAGAAAAAGAATGGTAACCCAAATACGAAATAGGCAAAGGACATGGAAAGAATTTTCACAAAGGAAGATATTTGAATAGCAAACAGACACACGAAGAAATGCTCCAAATCACTGGCAATAAGGGAGATGAAAATAAAAACCGCAATGAGATACCATCTCACCTGTTAGTGGGATTGTAAAATGGTACAGTCGCTCTGGGAAATTACAAAACAATCAGAAAGTTATCAAGTCTTAACAGAAGTTCTGAAAAGAGAGAACAGAAAAAAACTAAATGGAGGAAATCAGTTTGACATTTCCTCAAAAAATAGAACATAGAAACTCCATATGACATAGCTTTTCCACTACTAGGAATATACCTGAAGAAAATTAGAAATGAGATACAAACAGAGATTTGTACACCAATGTTCATAGCAATTCACCTTCGCAAGAATATGGAAACAGCCCAGTTGTCCAACCACTACCAAAAGGATTGAGAAATTGTGGTACCTCTACACAATGGAATACTATGCAATACTCAGGAACAATAATTTTGAAAAATACTATGTAACTTGGGAGAGGCTGAAGAGTGTTATGTAAGTGAAATAACACAGTCTTATAAGGACAAATACTACATAAGACCATTGTAAAAATAGAAGTTAAACTATTAAAACATATATGCGAATTCAAGGGGGTGAAGGTGTGGGAGCAGAGGGGTGAGGGTAGGTAGGGGTAAAAGCACAGGGTTTCACAGTTTGGTGGGTGGAGGAAACAGGCAGGGAAACGGGAGAGATCGGGACAAAAAGACAGGGTGATGATGGAACGGTCCAATAGTGATTGATTTTATGAAACATGATACATGAGAATGTGTGTATGAAACAAAATGTGTTTTTGAAGAATAGTGTGAAATGCAATGTATACCGAACTTTGTAAGCAAACCAGTAACAAAAATTAAAAAATGAAATACGACAGTGTCAATGAAAAAGTTAATGCAAATATTGAGCGATCAAGCTGAGAAAAATCAAAGACAAAAAGCCATTGAAAATGGAGACAACAAACTGCAAAATAATCAGAAAGTTAACTAGTCTTTACAGACGTTCTGAAAAGAGAGAATAGAAAAGACTAAATGGAGGAAATCACCACTGAAATAAATCAAGTACATTTTCTAGCACTGAAAGTTGGAAATTTCCATATTAAATCCCAATAAATGCTCTATCCCTGCTGTTGTTAGGTATTTTCAGTTTGGGTATGACTCATAGCAACCCTTTG
>NW_006399774.1:18510586-18512955 GCF_000299155.1 Elephantulus edwardii
TGACTTAGGGGTTGGGGAGAGACTGAAAAAGATGGGATAAATTATGTATACTGCACTCTTCTGTCATCTTTATCTTCATCATTACCTGGCTCGCAGATGCATAGCAAGCGGTTAAAAAAAATGATGATCTTAAACAGGCAGATTGTAGTTCTCAAGAGACATCAGAGCCTCAATAGATTAAAGAGGCCCCTGACTGCAGGCTTTCCTGGTCCAATCCATCTCCTGATCTCCTGACTGCTGGTATCGAGTGGATTGTTTGTAGATCTCAGATGACGTCATTGACAGTTTCAATCTTTTCTCCATCTAATATGATGTCATCAATTGGTTCAGTGATGAAAATTTTTATTTTCATGACATTTTGAAGGCTGCAGTGTTTGATCAAATGGCTTGTTTACACATTGACCTCACCTGAAGGGCTGCTTAAGAATCAAACTGATTACATCTGTGGAAGCAATCATTGAAGAAGCTTAGTATCCCCCATCAAAACCAGGCCAGGGGCAGACTGTGGGTCAGACCATCAATTATTCATGTGCATGTTCAAATTGAGGCCAAAGAAAATGAAAATAAGTCCACAAGAAACAAAACATGATTTTTAACCTATTACACCTGAATTTCAAAATCATCTTAAGAACAGGTGTGAAGCATTGATCAAAGACCAGATGATGTGATCCATGAATAGAACAAAAGGTTATTACAGAGACAGAGGAGAAAAAAACACCCCACGCTGAAATGTATGTCAGAAGAGACTCTAAACATTGCGCTAGAGTGTCCAGGAGCTGAAACAAAGGGAAAACATGCTGAAGTAAAAGAGCTGATAGAAGATTTCAAAGAACAGCGTGAGAAGACAAACTATGGTAGTGAATGTGCAGAGCTAGAGTTGGAAATAAAAAGGGAAGAACTAGATGTGTATTTCTCAAACGGAGAGAACTGAAAACAAAATCAAGCCTCATGACGCAGGATTGAAAGCTGCTACTTTCATGACAAGAGTCCAGAATGAGAGCTTCATGGAGGATTGCACTGGGGGGAGGGGATTCTATAATAATGAAAAGGGTTTTTTTCCCTTCTTTTTATTCTTTGAAGAGAAAAACCAACTGGGGGGAGAGGTGGACAAGGAGGAAAATGTGCAACAATGAATGAAAATCCAAAGTCTCTATAATTTCATTAAAATTTCAATAAAAATAAAGAAAGATGCTATTGGATTAGGGAAGTCGGCTATCAGGGACCTCTCAAGAGTGTTGAAGTGCAAAGATATCAGTCTAAAGACTACTGCTCCTGAGCCAGATCATGGTCTTCACGATTACTTGGTATGAGGCAGAGGACTGGTCAATGAATAAGGAGGACAGAAGAAGAACTGATGCCTTTGAGTTGTGGTGCTGGAGAAGAGTACTGACCATACCATGCATGGCCAAAAGAACAAACAGGTCTATCCTTCAGACGGTGAAACCAAGTTGCTCTCTAGAGGAAAAACTTCTGAACCTCTATCTCACATACTTTGGACCTACTTCTAGGCAGGAACAGTCCTTGGAGAAGGACATCATGCTTGGAAGTGTGCAGAGGCAGTGCAGGAAAGGAAAATGCAAAAATGCAGATGGATTGACATTGTGATTGGGGTACTAGGGACAGGTGTGTTGGAGACAGTGACATTGACTCAGGATAAGACCGGGTTCAAAGCTATTATACATAAGGTCACTATGAGTCATAGGTGACTTCATGGCACATAATAACAAAGTGGGCGATATAGTGAATGACCCAGAAAACACCAAAATAATATGGAAGAAATACAACAGAATCACTGTACCAAAAAGAACTGACTGACATTGAAAAATTACAGGCAGTACCATGAACAGGAGCCAATGGTAGTGAAGGAGGAAGCTGAAGCTACATTGCAGGCATTGGCAAAGTATAAGGCCCCAGGAATGGATGGAATGCCAATTGACTTGTTTTAATTAACAGATGCAGCCTTGGATGCATTCACCTGTCTGTGATAGGAAATGTGGAGGACAACTGTGCGGCCAATGGATTGAAAGAGGTCCATATTTGTTCCCTTTCCCTAGAAAGATGACCCAATAGAATGGGGAAAGTTTTGAACAGTATCGTCAATATCACATGTTGTTGTTGTTAAGTGCTGTCAAGTTGCTTGTGACTCATAGCAATCCTATGTACAACAGCTCTAAACTCTGCTCTGTCCTTGCCAATCTCATTGTCTCCAACACACTCATCCCGATTACCCCAGTCACCGAATCAATCCATCTCCCAGAGGGCCCTCCTGCGCCTGCCCTCCATCCTCCCAAGCATGATGTCTCTCCCCAAGGACCGGTCCCTCCTTACAGCATGACCAAAGTATGTCAGACGAAGCCTCAGAATCCTTG
>NW_006399774.1:18515062-18516776 GCF_000299155.1 Elephantulus edwardii
AATCTAAGCCTAAACCAGGAAGCTGTTGTGTGAACAGAGAAAGGGAAGATGCCATGGTTTAAAATTAACAAGGAAGTGTGTCAGCATGGTATTCTATCTCCAAATTTATTCAATCTGTATGCTGAACAAATTATTTGAGAAGCTGGACTTTATGAAGAGGAAGTTATCATCAGGTTCGGAGGGAGACTCATCAATAATTTGTGTTATACAGGTGACACAACCTTGCTTACTGAAAGTGAGGAAGACTTGAAATACTTGTTGCAGATGATCAAAGAATACAGCCTTAAATACGGACTGTATATCAATGTCACGATTCTTATCTCTGGACTGATAGGCAGCATCATGATAGATGGAGAAAAGACTGAAATTGACAACAAATCCATCTTACTTGGATCCACAATTAACATCCCTGGTACCAGCAATCAGAAAATCAGGAGATGTATTGCACTGGGAAAGTCTGCAGTTAGGGATCCCTCCAAATTATTGAGGAGTAATGATAGAAGTTTGAGGACTAAGATGTATCTGATGTAGTCTATGGTTTCTCTGAACACTTGCTATGCATCTGAGAGCCAGGCAATGAATAAGGATTAGGGATGACAGAAGAATAAATGATGTCTTTGAGGTGTGGTGGTAGAGAAGAGTGTTGAACAGACCATGGATAGCCAAAAGAACAAACAAATATGTCTTTGAGGCCAGAGTGCTCTTTGGAGGCAAAGATGATGAGGCTTTGCCTCACATACTGAAGGCATTTTGCTAGAAGGGGCTATTCCTTGGCCAAAGACACAATGTTTAGAAAGATAGAAGGTTGACGAAGGAGAGGAAGACCCTTGACCAAATGGATTGACACAGTGACTGCTACAATTGGCTCAAACGTGTTAGGAAGCGTGAGGATGGCACAGGATAGGATAACGTTCAGATCACTTGTTCATAAGGTTGCTATAGGTTGTGCTTGATGGCACCTAACCACAATGATATATTCATAGCAAATATTTTTTTAAGAAACACAAAAGGTAATGAGTCCAGAACGAAAGCTGCATAGTGGAGTGGACTTGGGGGGAGGGATTGTATAACAATGAAATATTTTTTTTTTTTTTTTACTTTTCAAGAAGAAGAACAAACTGGAAGGGATGGGTGGACAGGGAGAAAAGTGCATCAATGAATGAATGGAAATCTGTAAACTTTCATTAAAATCAATAATAATAATTTAAAAAAGAAAAAAAAGAAATTTATTTTGTGCCTATCACAATTAAGGACCACCCTGTAGGGTACAACACAGCAGAATGATATATGCTTTTTCTTAAAAGTACTAATAATTTTTTTGGGGGGTGAGCAGAATATAGACAAAACCAAGTATTGTAAATGTATGATTATTTTGCAGCTTAAATTTAATAAAATAAATGAGGTTTTGTTCTTTTTTTTTTTTTAAAGGTGACTTTATACTTAGACTTCCCTAACAGACTGCACAGGAATCAGATTGACTAGATCTGTGGAAAGAATTGTTGGAGTAGCTCAAAATCAGAAGTTAGAACTAGGCCAGCTGCTGCCTGTGGAGCAGATTACCAGTCACTCACGTGCAAGTTCACAAGCTGGTATTGTTACGTGCCATTGAGTCGACTACAACTCACAGTGGCCCTATAAACAATAGCTTTGAGACCTGGAGTCTCCTGAGCCCATCTCACTGTCTCTGATACACCTGTCCTTGTTTCCTGTCTCT
>NW_006399774.1:18517055-18521776 GCF_000299155.1 Elephantulus edwardii
TAGTATTCAGTTTATTTAAAATATTTAGTATTGGCATCCCATATATCCCCTCTTCTGTTTTTACCATAATTATGTTATCATCTAGATGATATCCTTTATACACAAACAAATAAAACATAATAAACTTATGCATGACAACTCAAGGCCTCATTTCTTCTTCTCTCATCCTTAGCCATTGTCCAGCTTTCAATGCATAACAAATGATTTTAAAGTCTATGGCCTAATTCAAGAGCATCTTAGTCTCTAGACGGATGTTGCTATTCTTCAGTACTCTGGAAAAGTCCCTGACAGCAAGCATTTCCGATGCAACTCATCTTTGGATTTTCTGATTGCTGATGCCAAGAGCATTGATTACGGGTCTATGCAAGATGAGATTGTTAATGATTTCAGTCTCTTCTTCATCTATCATGGTGCTGCCAAATGACACAATTATAAAAATCTTTGTTTTCTTGATGTTGAGCTTCAATCCATAGTGGAGACTGCAGTCCCTGACCTTGTGCAGCAAACATTTCCAGACAACCTCTTTTTCAGCAAGTAAGGTTGTGTTATCTGCAGAACACAGGTTGTTGATGAGTCTTCCTCCATTGCTGATGCCATTCATCCTCTGGAAGTCCAGCCTCCTGAATGATCTGTCCCACACGGATTAAAAATGTATGGAGAAAGGACACATCCCTGACATAGTCCTTTCTTGATTTTGAACCAGGCAGTCTTTCTTTACTCTGTTCTAAGGACTGACTTCTGGTCTAAGTATAGGTCTTTGTATGAGCACAACGAAATGTTCTGGGATTCCCATTCTTCTCAATGTTAGCTATAGTTTGTTGTGATCTACACAGTCAAATGCCTTTGCATAGTCAATAAAGCAGAAATAGATATTCTTCTGATACTCTTTGATTTCAGGCATGATCCATCTGACATTCACAATGATGTCCCTAGTGCCATGGCCTCTTCTAAACCCAGCTTGTATTTCTGACAATTTTGTTTTGATGTACTGTTTCAGTGGTTTTTAGATAATTTTCAACAGGAGCACATCAATGATATATCATTTTCCTCAAGCAGCAAAAGGAACATTTAACAGGAGAGTAAGCAATAAATGATGGTGAAGATGTGGAGAGCTTGGAACTCTGTGCGTTGGTAGTGCGAGGTAAAATGGTATGATGAAAGGCAGTGCTATGTTTCCTCAAAAGGTAAAACTAGAAAGCTCATTTGACTCATCTATCTCACTACTGGTAACACACCTTAAGGAAGTCAGAGCTGAAACACAAACGTGTATGAGCACCTCAGCTTATTGTAGCATTATTCACAATAGCAAAGACATGGAAATAACCCAGGTGTCCATCACCTTATGACTGGATAGAGAAAGTGTGGTACATTCACAAAATGGAATATTATGCAGCATTAAAAAGCAAAGAAGGACTTGTAAAGACTACACAACATGCATGAGTCTAGAAGACATTATACTGAGTAAAACGACTCAGTCACAAAAGGACAAATACTGTATAAGACCTCTTCTTTGAAAATGGGAGGTTATAGGGGGCAGAGGAGAACTGGGAAAGCAGAGATAGATTAACCAGACAATGAGCACTAAGGGATTAGGGGGGAAGGGAGGATTTTCCCAGAACAAATATATGAACAGATTACATGTGTATTTCAATTAAAACCTGAAACAGGACATGTGTAACTAATCAAATGGTGAGAAAACAAGAAAAATATGCTAGAAAGTAGAGATTAGTGACTGGATAGGTAGAGTGAAGGGAGAGGCAAGGTGCAGTAAGGTTTTTATTGGATGTTGTTGTTTGGTGCCATCGAATAGAGTGTGACTCATAGTAATCTATGAACAGCAGCTCTGAACCCTGTCCTGTCCTGTGCCGTCCTCACACTCACTTCCTAACACACTAGAGCCCATCGTGGCATTCACTGGGTCAGTCCTCCTGGTTGACGGTCTTTCTCTCCTTCACAGCTCTCTGCCTTTCCAAGCACCATGTCCCTCTCCAACGAACAGCCCCTCCTAGCTACATGCTTGAAGTATGTGAGGAGAAGCCTCATCACCCCAGCTTCCAAAAAGCACCCCGGCTGTTCTCTCTCCAAGACTTATCTGTTTGTTCTTTTGGCCGTCCATGAGATGTTCAGTGCTCTTCTCCAACACCACAACTCGAAGACATGAATTCTTCTGTCATCCTTGTTCACTTTCCAGCTCTCAGATGCAGAGCAAGTGATCAGAAGGACCATGGCCCGAATCAGATGTACCTTAGTCCTCAGACTGATATCATTACTCCTGAATAACTTGGAGAGGTCCCTAACTGCACATTTTCCCAATGTAACGTGTCTCCTTATTCCCTGACTGCTGGAACCAAGGGTGTTAATTCTGGGTCCAAGAAAGATGAAGTTATGTTAAATTATATTGATCAATTGCAATTCACATTACAAAACAAAATGTGTATGGATGATTGGATGGAAACCAATGGGGGGAAATACCATGGCTTTGATTAGGAGATAAAAAAAGAAATCAAAAGATATGTTTCACTGCTGTTAAAGTCTTTCCAAAGTGTTAAAGAGCAATGATGTCACTTTAAGGATTAAGGTGAACCTGGTTCAAGCCGTAATATTTTCTATTACTTCCTATACATCCAAACTTCAGACAATGAATGAGAAGGACAAAAGAATTGATGCCTTTGAGTTGTGGTGCTGGAGACAAGTACTGAGTATCCCATAAACTGCCAAAATAACAAGCAATTCTGTTTTGGAAAAAGTGCACTCAATGTCTTCCTTAGTGACAAAGATAGTGAAATTTTACCTCTCATAGTTTGAACATGTTGTCAGGAGATTCTAATCCCTGGAGAAAGACGTCATGCTGAGAAAGGTGGACGGTCAGAGGAAGAGAGGAACGCCTTCAACAAAATAGATCTACACACAAACTACCACAGTGGGCTTGAGTGTATCAGAGAGGATGCGGATGGCACAAGGTAGGGTAAAGGTCAGATTTGTTGGTCACAGGGTTGCTGTGAGTCACAGTTGACTAGTTGTTGTTGTTGTTGTGTATCACTGTATTGGAACCAACCCATAGCTGACCCTGCTGTAGGTTTTCTGAGGCAGTTAATCACAAGGGAGAAGAGTGTCCTCCCACAGCGCAGCTGGTGGATTTGAACTACATGCCTTCAGTATTGCAGCACAGTTTCTTACTACTAGGTCACCAAACCTCTCTAACAATGTATGTATACATATACATGTGTGTGTGTGTAATGAAAACAGAAACATTACTCAATTTAGAAATAATCTAGAGGTAAACACCAAAAGATTCAGGAACAGAAGGTGGAGCTAGGAAACAGAAGAGGAACTGAAATAATGCAATTTTTCTTACTAGTTTCAGGACTATTTGAGTATTCACATGCAGCTAATATACCCAAGTGAAACACTGATAAAAATTAATCTTTAAGAATATTATAAAGATATAGTATACCATCATTCAGGTATCAGAGTATGTGGAACCGATGTAACTAGTAGAGACAGTATAGATCATTAAAAAAATAGATCCATACCATTGACCTGTTGTGAGTAAATAGTAACAATTTAAAGAGAATGAGAAATGTAATGTCTCAGACACAAACATCTCTTATTTCCAGTTAAACTAGGGGAAAGTGTGTAATGAAAAAAAGATGAGATCCGTTTAGTTCTGGGCTCTGGTAGCAGAAAAATCCAGTTAAAGTGGGAAGAATCCTGAAACTGTGGTTCAGACTGATTAAATTAAATTGGGACTTTGGCAAGGTGTCTGGAGGCAAACTAAGACTGTAATTGAGTATTTCATCTTATCTCAGACAGTATCTCCACCTTGGTCACCTGACAGGATAGTTGGTTTCTTGGGGGAACTTTTCTTATTATTGGTATTAGTTATATAAGACCAGAATGTATGCACATGGAGCCAGAGTCCTGACACAGCTAAGATTTCAAGAGTGTGGAGTTGGAATTTGATATTTGAAATATGTGAAACACGTTTTCACAGAAAGAGTGAAGACAAAGACATCATTCTTAAGAAAATAAAATTATTTACAAGTAATACTTGTAGAATGTGCTGAGATAGGTAGGTAGGTAGGTAGATAGAGGGATAGATAGAGGGATAGATAGATAATAGAGGATAGATAGATAATAGATGATAGATAGATAGATAGATAGATAGATAGATAGATAGATAGATAGATAGATAGAGGCAGATTTTCAGAGGCAGTTAACAAGTTGCCGCATTCTTTTAAATTGATGACCGTGCTTAGAAACACATTTTTTCACTATAGCCATCATCTGCGGCAACGTGTTAATTGCACAGGAAGAGATTGCCCATCCTTCTCCAGCAGAGCCGCTGGTGGATTAGAACAGCCTGTCTTCAGGATTGCACAGCTTCTTGCCACTAGGCCACAAGTGCTCCCCTTCTGTGTTTCCGGGAAGGTTATTCCTTGGCAAGGACACCATGTGAGGAAAGGTGGAGACTCTGTGAAGGAGAGGGAGCCCTTCAGTGAGGTGGACTGGCGTGGTGACAGCGGCACGGGGCCCGAGTGTGTGAGCAATGAGGACAGCACAGGAGAGGGCAGGGTTGAGATCTGGCCTTCATAGGGTAGCTGTGAGTTTGACTTGCCTTGACAGCACCTGACAACATCAACAACTTACACTGAAGGGCAACCAGAGCACTCCTTGGAGGCAAGGATGGTGAAATTCATCTCACGTACTTTAGACCTATT
>NW_006399774.1:18522093-18524861 GCF_000299155.1 Elephantulus edwardii
AGAGAAGAGAAGAGAAGAGAAGAGAAGAGAAGAGAAGAGAAGAGAAGAGAAGAGAAGAGAAGAGAAGAGGCAAAGGCAAGGACAGGCAAGAACAGGCAAGAAAAATGAGCTTGAGCATAGTGGACACAATGAGGATGCTGCCAGTTTCAGCCAGGGTTTGATCTGTCACTCACTGGGTTGCTAAGGGTTAAGGTTGAATGCACCCAACACCGTAACAACAAGTAGAACAAGGGCTCCATGTATCTGGAAAGGTCAGTGACTTGATCTCATTAGGCAACCTTTGGAAGAAAAATATGTCAGTCTGCTTCCCCATGGACTTAACAGCCTTAGAAACTGGACCGTGTTCTTTTCTGTTCTATGATTCTCTTCTCTCTAACAGGGTCATTATGGGCTGGAATCAACTCCGTGGTAATAGATTTGGTTTTAAAATCACTGTTTTTATTCATAATCCATTACAAAGATGCCAATAGATAAATATTCCATCTGAAAATTATGATGAATAAGCAAATATTAATAGCATTTTACATCACAGGATTTGGTTATATACAACAGTCTGTAAGCCGCATATGTTCTTGCAGCTAGTTTCTTTTAAAATCATGCACATGACTAATGCATTCTTTGTGAAGAAATTTAAAATAGGGCTCAGATTTGAGCTTAGTCAGCTGCGTGACTTTCTGAGGGAACAGTGGTGGGCTGTCTCTCTCATTCCTCTACAGGGTCCCTTTCAGGACTATGGGGTATGATGTCAGACTTTCCCAGGCTCAGAAACCCAACGTGTTGACACATAAGCAATGGTCTATCATTTATGGACAGAGTTGTTTACTAGACCACAAGGCTGGGAAGACCTTTAGTAACTAGTAAATATTTCAAAGGCAGCACTGATAATTCTACATTTGGCAGAGACACGGTAACAGAACTTAAATTTCCTCTCTCACAAGCATAGCTCAAAAATGTGATGATCTTTTTAAATGTTATTTTTAGAAAAATTTCAGATATTGAATAGGAGGGATTTCAGGATAATGATTCCTGAGAAAGGAACAGCATATTACAGTCAATTCAATATAGTCATAGAATCCCTACCTAACAATTAAATACTATTAACCGGAAGACTAGTGGTTTGAAGCCACCCGGAGGCAGCTGGGAGAACAGCCTGACAATCTGCTTCTGAAAGGTGACAGCGTTGAAGAGGTTCTATGACGTGTACAGACATTCTCTCCTGCACATGGGACTCACTATGACTCAAGATTTGCTTGATGATAATTAACACCACCACCAAGAGAACTTCCAGGCCACTCCACGGGGAGAAGGAACCCCAGAAGAGCAGGGAAGAGTCCATGTGTTGCACAGGTGAATTCTAGGATGCAGATAGACAAAGGAATGTAGAAATCACAGGGCAGAGTGGTGGCGGTGGTGGTGCTGGTGGAGGAGGAGGAGGTGGTGGTTGTGGTGGTGGTGGTGGTTAGGTGCCATCGAGTCAAGTACGAATCATAGTGACTCCACAAACAAAAGATTTTAAATTAGTCCTGTCCTGCGCCATCCTCACTCTTCCTGACACACAAGAGCCCATTGCAGCAGTCACCTTGTCAATCCACCTGGTTGAGGGTCTCCCTCTCCTTTGCTGACCCTCCACCCTTCCCAACATCATGTCCTTTGCCAAGGAATAACCCCTCTTAGCAACATGTCCAAAGTATGTGAGGTTGAAGCCTCACCATTCTTGCCTCCAAAGTGCACTCCGGCTGTGCCCTCTCCAAGACATAGTGATTTGTTTTCTTGGTCATCATGGACTGTTCAGTGCTCTTCTCCAACACCACAGCTCAAAGGCATCAATTCTTTTTATGTAATCCTCATGCATTGTCCAGTCTTGGATGCATAGCTAATAATCGGAAAGACCACACCTGAATCAGATGCACCTTAGTCTTAAAACTGACATCATTACTTCTCAATAATTTGGAAAGGTCCTTAACTGTAGATTTTCCCATTGCAATGCATCTCCTTATATCCTTACTGCTCGTACCAAAGATGTTAATTGTAGACCAAGCAAGATGAAGTTGTTGACAGTTCCCGTCTCCTCTCCATCTATCATGACACTGCCTATTGGTCCAGTGATAAAATTCTTGATTTCTGCAACAAGAGCTTCAAATCCTCCTCACTTGCAGCAAGGAAGAATGTGTCATCTGCATAATGCAGGTTATTGATGTTTCCCTCAAATCCTGATGCCACACTTCTCTTCATAGTGTCCAGCTTCACGGATAATATGCTCAGCATATAGATTGAATAGGTATAGAGATAGAATACATCCCTGATGCTCTCCCTTCCCAGTGCTTCCCTGCTCCATTCGCACAACAGCCTCTGGTCCAGGTATAGGCTCTTCATGGGCTCAATCCAGGGCTCTGGGATTCCCATTCTTCTCAATGTCAGCCACAACTTGTCATGATCCACACAGCCTTTGCATAGTCAATAAAGCACAAATAGACATACTGGAGAAGAAAGAGTTGCATAGAGAAAGAGCCCCATAACCAACAGGAGATCCCCCCACTTCAAGTCTTCTGAAGGTTGCACATGAACAAGGAAACTCCCTTAAACAAGAGAAGACCCACTGGAAAAAAGCAGAGGTAACAATTCCCCAAGCACAAACATGTTGTTATGTGCCGTCGAGTCGTTTCCGACTCATAGCGACCCTATGCACAACAGCCCTAAGCCCTGCTCTATCCTGCGCCAACAGCACCGCCTCTGACACACCCATCCCGATTACCCCAGTCACCGAATCA
>NW_006399774.1:18526120-18536859 GCF_000299155.1 Elephantulus edwardii
TGGTATACCATCTATTCCTGGGGCCTTATTTTTTGCTATTTCCTTCAAAGCGGCTTGAACTTCTTCCTTCATCACCATAGGCTCTTTCTCATATGTTATTTCTTTAATGTCTTTTACATTAGCCTGACTGCACACCTCAGAATTCATAGGGTTTGGGCAGAGTCCTCTAAAGAATATTCTGTGTGACGATGTGGATCATAACAATTATGGATAACGTTGAGACGAATGTGACTCCCAGAATGCTTAATTGCACTCATGTAAAACCTATACCTAGACAAGAAGTTGTTGTCTGAACAGAACAGAAGAACATGCTTTGAAATCAGGAAAGGTGTGCGTCAGTGTTGTATCCTTGCACCTTTCCTGATCTCTGACGCCTCATGGCAAGAAGCTGCTCTGCTATCTTGAAGGCATGCAGTTCGAGGACACGAGCTGCTCTGTGGGAGCAAGATGAGTAACTGCCTCTGAAAACCTGCCCTCTAGAGGGTCATTTATGGCTTGGTGCTGACTCTATGGTCCAAAACAAGAGCAACATTCAACGTAAATATTGAGCAAATAATTTCAGAAGCAGAACTATATGAAGAATGTGTTATTAAGTTTGAAAGAAGATTCACCAACAACTAGCATTATGTAGGTGACTCAACTTCCCTTGCTGAAAGTGAAAAAGAACTTGAAACTCTTTTTTTATTATTATTATTAAATTTTATTAGTTTTAATGAACATTTACAGGGATTTTGGGTTTTCATTCATTCATTGTTGCACTGTTTTCTCTACCCTCCTCCCCAGTTCGTTCTTCCTCCCCCCACCTTGAATGTCTGTTTAAACTGTCCAATTGCCACAGGGCTTGTCAAAGCCAAGGAACTTGAAACTCTTGTTGTAGATGATCAAAGACTAAAACCTTCACCATGGATTACATGTCACTACCACGAAAACAAAAATTCTCACCACTGGGCCAATAGGTAATATGATGATAGATGGGGAAAGGACTGAAAATGTCAATGATTTCACTGTGTTGCTTGGACCCACAATCAACATTCTTGGTACCAGTAGTCAAGAAAGCAAAGAGTAATGATGTCAGTTTGAGGACTAAGGTGCCATCTGATTCAGGCCATGGTCTTTCTGATCGCTTGCTATGCATCTGAGAGCTGGACAATGAATAAGGATGACAGAAAAAGAATTGATGCCTTTTAGCTGTGGTGCTGGAGAAGAACACTGAACATCCCATGGACTTCCAGAAGAATAAATAAATATGTCTTGGATAGGATACAGCCAGAGTGCTCTTTGGAGGCAAGAATGATGAGGCTTTGCCTCACATACTTTCGGCATGTTTCTGGGAAGGATTATTTCTTGGAGAAGGACGTGATGCTGGGAAGGTTGGAGGGTCGGCGAATGATAGGAAGACTCTCAACCAGGTGGACTGACGTAGTGACTGCTGTAATAGGCTCTTGTGTGTCAGGAAGTGTGTGGATGGCTCAGTATAGAATAGGGTCCAGATCTTCTGTTCACAGAGTCTCTGTGAGTCATACTTCATTGCATGTAACAACAACAATTAATTATACAAAACAATGTATAGGAATGATGGTATAAAATAAAATGCATATATGTCAAATGATGACTATAACTCATTGTATAAAATGAATGTATAAAAAAAACAAAAAAATGAAAACCAATTGAATTACTTTAAATGTTGCCTGAGTCAATGACTCATTCCTTTTATCTGATAATTTGCAAAAGTCCCCCAAAATGGAGCATAAGAGTAGTATATTTTAAAAATACAATAAGAATATGCTCTAATAGGGAGAATTAAAGAAATATGGCTTTGTTGGGTGCCGTTGAGTTGCCTACAACTCACAGTGACCCTATGAACAACAACTCTGAACTTTACCCTATCCTGAGCATTCCTCTTTACTGCTCAAAGACAGTAATTCTGCAGAGAAAGTAATTGAAAAGATTGTGGCTTGCTTCAGGTACACCTTAGTCTTTCAACTGATGTCCTTGCTCTTTAGCATTTTGGAGAGATCCTTGACAGTAGATTTTTATCCCCCAATGTAATTCATCTTTTGAGTTGTTGACTGCTGTTACACTGGGTGTTGATTGTGGATATAGGTAATCGTTTGCCCTGTAGAATCATCTACTGAGATTATGGGTACCCAAATATCCAGCTCCTTAGAAAAGTTAATGCCTTTGAACTTTGGCACTAGAATATAGAATATCCAGTCTACTGTCACAAGGTTGAAAAAAGTCAATCTTTGAAGAAACACAGGCAGAACGCTCCTTGGAAACAAGAACTATGAGACTCTAACTTTTCATTTTTGACATATTGAGCAAAAGCAGTCCCTAGAAAATGACATCATGTTTGGTAAGATAGATAGTCAACGACAATGAGAGACTCTCAACAAGATGAATTGACACAAACCCACAAGAACAGGTGTAGACATACTCGTTACTATGAAGATGGCAAGGAGAGGGAGACCTTTTTTCCTGTTGTAGATAATGCTGAGAGTTATGACTTGAGGGCACTTAACAGGAACAATGACCAAATGTCTATAAGAGAAAAATGTCTAGTATTACTAAGAAGTGTAACCTGAAAAGGATTCTCAGGCAACCCTCTCTTGTGCCAATATTGAGGTCCACAGAGCTTACTCTTCTTCTAAACTTAGAGCAGGGCCCCTCTGAGTCCCCAGTCTTTCCCAAATGCCTCAGTTTTTTTAACATCTTAGGACTATATAATAAGGAGGATATGTCAGAGCAGACCTTGGACTTGATTGTCGATGTCCCAGGGTCAGGAACTGTGTCTCAGATAGCTTTGTATCATCAAAGCTAACACAGTGCCTGGCATATTGTATGCATATAATCAAGGTGTGCTGAAGAGAGGGTTCTGTGAATTCCTTGGAGATTGGTGATTATCGAGTAGGTGATATAAGGGTAATTATTGTTGTTAAATGCTGTCGAGTCGCAGGTGGCTCATAGCGACCCTATGAAGGAGAGTCCTCAACTCTGGGTGTCTCTCATCCTCTCTCCAGGTTCCACCGTGATGGCAATAGCATCATAATTTTTGTTTCGGTGTATCCAGTAGCTTAGTGGTAAGAATTGGAAGCAGGTGTGGCATCCACTTCCTAAACAACATGCCTCTGGAAACTCTATGAACTTTGATAAATGTTGGTAGCTGTAGAGGGGCTTCAGGCCTTTTGTTCATAGGGTCGCTGTGAGTCATCCTCAACTTGAAGACAGTCAAGGACAACAGCTGGGCTGTGACCCTAAAGTCACAGGGTTTGCATCCACCAGTTACTCTGCGGGAGAAGGATGCGTAATCTCCTCCCATGTGCTTTGCTTTCTGTGCGAACCAGCTGGAGGGTTAGTCAGCTCCCAGTTCCAACTCGATGGTACCCAACACCAAAATACAGAAATCACTGTTTGCTATTTTCTCCTTTCACTATAAATCAACTCTTATTGGTGAATTAATAGACTGTGGAGTTAGGCAGATCTTGTGCTCAGATGCCATCAGTGCTATCAACTCTGAGATCTTAGGCAACTTAGTTTCTTTTTCTAAGCCTCAGTTATTTGGTCTTTTTCTTTTTCTTTTTCATCAATAAATGGGGTAGATGATTGTTAGCTTCTCATTTGTTTCAAGGTTTGGAATGTTTAAGAGTGGAGTGCTTGGGAAGTGTGTGTAAATTCAAGAAAGAGCCCATTATTAAAATATTGAGAGTTGAAAATGTTGATGATGGAAGTATGAAGCCCACAAAACTTGATAAAGAAACCTCTCTGTCCTAGAAACTTGATTATTAGTCATTTGCAGCCCAGCACAGAGTGGTGGATATTGGTGTTTGGCACTTGGGGACAATTGAGGGGTAGTGTACTGTTGGTGGATGCCATCTGAAAGGCTGAGGCTTTGCGTCTACCAGGTGCTTTCGGGGAGAAAGATGAGGTAGTTCTCCACCTTCCAAACCTACAGATGATGGAGGATCACTCTGAGTTGTAACTAACTGAAGGCAGTAGAGTTTGGCTGTGAGTTAGGCTTAACAGATACAGGGGCACCACATATTTGAGTGAGTTGATAAAGGTCACATTTGCAATGAAACAAAATTTAACATTCTACTTCTTATTGTTAGGTGCTGTTAAGATGACTGAGACTCATACAACCCTGTGAACAACAGACCTGAACCTTGGCCGATTCTCTGTCATCGTCACAATCTCAGTCATGCTTAATCTGTTGTTATAGTCATTGTGCCAGTCTATCATTGAGGATCTTCTCCTAGAAAGATCTTTCCCAGAATAATGTCTTTTTCCCCAAGGATTAGTCCATCCTGGCAACATACCTAAAGGATGTAAATTACACCATCTTTGCCTCTAAGGAGCACTCTGGTTGCACTTAGTCCAAGACAGACTTGTTGGTTCTTTTGGTAATTCGTGGGATGTTTAATGTACTTCACCAACACAATTCAAAGGCACAGCTTCTTCTTTGGTCTTCTTTACTCATTGGTCAACTTTTGAGGCATCTGAAGCGATTGAAATATTCTTCTAAATAGAGTGAGAACAAACCCATCGCAATTTGTTCAATTCTGACTCGATGGCCATAGAGAACAGAGCAGAACTGCCGCCCAGGGGTTCCCAGGCTGTAGTCCCAGTGGAAGCTGATTGCCGCACCTTCCTCCTAGAGTGAGTGGTGGTCTCAGCCCAGTGTTTTGGTTAGCACTGAAACACTTCTTCTTTGTTAAAAAGAAGGACCTGAATGTGCCAGAGTCTAACTTTTGACAAAAATGAAACTAGTCAGTTGAACATTTTGGTGACGAGATGAGCAAACAAGTTTATGTTTAGACCTGGCTGCTGTCCCAGATCCCAGACCAGCTCTTTAAATGTCCAAGCAACGATTTCTGTAGACTTCCTTCTCGTAGGTTTCATGAACTCTGAGAAACCTGTATTGAATTGGTTCAGTGATTGCACTATCCTTGCTTTGTGTCCTCAGATCAGATTCTCACACATGGAATCCAAAGGCAAGCTATGATCTGACTACTGCTAGTCGTAGCATTTTCATTAGCTGACTTTTCAGAACTAGACCAGTAGGTCTTTTCTGCAGTCTGTCCTCCTCCGGGAGCTCCTCTGGAACCTGTTTAGCCTCCTGTTGTTAAGTGCCATGGAGCTAACACTCATAATGACCTTATGAACAGTAGAGCAGAATCTTGACCTACTCTGCGCCACCCTCATATTTTCTGTCATGCTCAAGCTCACGGTTGTAACCACTGTGTCAGTCTGTCTGTCTTGTTAAAGGTCTTTCTCCCTTTCTCTGACCTTCCACATTTCTAAGCATGATGTCTCTCTCCAAAGATGAGTTCCTTCTGAAAATATGCCCAACGTAAGTGAGACAGAGTTTTACCATGCTTTCCACCAAGGAGCACTCAGATTGCATTTCCTGTAAGACAGACTTGTTTGATCTTTGGGCTGTCATGTGATACTCTTACTCTTCACCAACACCACAAGTCAATGGCATCTATTTTCCAGTATTCTATCTTCATTGTCCAACTTTCAGATGCATGGGAAGCAACTGAAAATATTCTGGCTTGGATGAGACATATTTAAGTCTTGAAACTGACAGACTTGCTCTCTAGAATTCTCATATCATAGGCTCACACAAAGCACTGCTGGCAGGTAGATGGTGGGCAAGCCTGAGATGCATCAAGTGGTCATCAAATTGTGGTCACCTGCTTGGAAGGTGAGAATTTCAACATTAAAATGCCCTCTTGTTTATACTATAGTTGCTAAGCAGTACTTACTATAATCATTCACTTGCTTTCTAATGCACAATACAACTTTATTGTAATTTTGCTCCTCGTAAATTTCTCTAATTGATGTGGAATCATCATAATGACTTCTTCTGGGATTCAAAGAAAAGAGATCTTGTTTATTTTGACTGAATGCCCCAGATTGTCTAAGACAGTTTCAATTTTGCATCATTTTATTCATTTGGAAGAGGAATTTTGCTTAAGGATAGTAAAGGCCTGAAGTCTCATTTATATTTGATTTAGTTGTATCAGAAGATGAGGGTTTGGACTTGGGGTTAAGATTTTCATGATGATGTGACGGGGTGAATATGTTTTGCATATGAGAGACATGAATTTAGCAGCCCGCAGAGTGAAATATTATGTATTGGATTATGTCTTTCCAAAATATGTGATGTAAACCTCAAGGATGAAACTTATACACAAATGTTCAGGTCTTTTATTCTTAGAATAGCTATGAGTCACATACAACTTGACGCCAAGTAACAACAACAGCAGTTATAATGTTGACCATTGGCACTGTGGTGAGGATCTCCGTCATCTCGGTGTTGAGATACAATTCATACTGAAGTCTATAGTTCTTGATCTTCTGCAGCAAGTGTTTCATATCTTTCTCACTTTCAGCAAGCAAAGTTGCATTATCAGCATAATGCAGGTTGTTGATGAGTTTTCCTCCAATGCTGATACCACACTCCACTCAGCTTTGCAAATGACTTACTCAGCATACACACTGAATAGGTATCGAAGAAAAGATACAACCCTGATCCACACCTTTTTGATCTTAAGCTATGCAGTGTTTCCTTGCTCTGTTCACATAGAAGCTTCTTAGTCTAGGTATAGATTCTGTTTTAGCACAATTACATGCTCTGGGATTCTCATTCTTCTCAATGTAAGCCATAATTTGTTATGATCCATTCAATCAAATGCTTTTGTAAGATCAACAAAACAAATATACATTCTTGTGGTATTCTCTGCTTTCAGCCAGAATTCATCTGATACCAGCAATGATAACAGACTTACTGGGCCAACTGGCAGCATCAGTATGGATGGTGAAGAGATTGAGATAGTTAACAGTTTTAGTTTGCTTGGCTCCACAGTCAAAACTCTTGGTACCAGCAGCTAGGAAACCAAGAAATGAATTGCATTGGGAAAGTCAGCTGTCAGGGACCTCTCAAGAGTACTGAAGAGCAATGACATCAGGCTGGAGACTAAGGTATGCCTGATCCGGGCTATAGTCTTCACAAGTAAGTGCTATGCATCAGAGAGTTGGACAGTGACTAGGTATGATAGAAAGAGAATTGAGTCCTTTGAGAGGAATATACCATGGACTGCTAGGAGAACAGAGTGTTGACTATACCATGGGCTGCTAGGAGAACAATCAGGTTTGTCCTGGAGAGAGTGAAGCCAGAATGTTCCTTGGAGTCAAGGATTCTGAAGTTTCATCTGACATTCTTTGGGCATGTTGCAAGGAGGGACTGGTCCTTGGAGAGGGACATCATACTTGAGAGAGTGGAGAGACCATGCAGGAGAGGAAGACCCTCGATGAGACGGACCGATTCTGTGATTGAGGTGGTGGGAGTCAGTGTGTCAGAGACTGTGAGGTTGGCACAGGATAGAGCAGGGTTTAGAGCTCTTGTACATAGGGTTGCTATGAGTCGCAAGCGTCTCGACGGCACATAACAACAACAACAAGAGCAACAACTCAGCTTGGGAAATCCGAACAAGTTCTTCCCTTATTATTTTACAAATCTAACTCTCTGCATTCCATGAAAACACTTTCCTTTGTTTTTTGAGCTGCCCTTTTGATCTTCTGTTCAGCTTTTACTTCAGCATCTTTTCCCTTTTTTTCGGCTTCTCAATGCCCAACTGTAATTTTCAGAGTCTCTTCCAACATCCATTTCAGTTTTTCTTCCTCCTCTGTCTTTGTGATCGCCTTTTGCTTTCTTCATGGATGACATCCTTAATGTCATTTCACAATTCACCTAGTCTTCAATCATTGCTATTCAATGCTTCAGACCTGTTTTTAAGATGCTTTTGAAATTCAGGTGGAGTAGACTCAAGATCATGTTTTGATTCTTGGAGACTCATTTTCATTTACTGTGGCCTCAATTTGAACTTGCACAGGAGTAATTGAAGGCCTGTTTCACAGTCTGCCCCTGGCCTAGTTTAGACTACTAACATTGAGCTTCTCCAGCGATCCTTCCACAGATGCAGTCATTTTGATTCATACACAGTTAATCAAGTTAGGACCATGTGTAAAGTCACCATTTGTGTGTTTTAGAAAAGATGTTTGCAGTGAATGAATCATTGAACATATGAAATTTGATCATTCTATTTCTAGTCTCATTTCTGTCACCAAGTCCATACTTTCTGACTACCATTCCTTCTTCATTGTTTTTAACTTTTGTATTCTAGTCACCAATTATAGTTAATGCCTCTTGATTACATATTAGATAAATTTCAGGCAGCAAGATATGGTAAAAATTTTCCATTTTTTCCTCTTTGTCTTTAGCTGTAGAAGTATATATTTGAATAATAATTATATTAATAGTCTTCTTGCATGTGCTGGGTTAATAAGGCAAATTTTATGTAGGATATTTTCTCTCACTCTTTTGAGATATAAAAGAGGTTATATAAGCAAGTCAGAAGCAGAGGTGAGGGGAGGGAAATGTCAAGACATGCAAAGATCATCCAAGAGCAGAATCTCAATGACACATGGACTTTTTCTGGATTCTTGACTTAAAACCCACCCATCTACCCTACATCATGGCTGCCTCACATACAGCAGAACCAAACCTTGCCCAGTCCTGTGCCGTCCCCTGGATGGTTATCTTTGAATCCATTGTTGAGTCTAACGAGTTGATCTCTCTCATAGTTAGGTTGATCATTACTCTTCGCTTCATTAGCTCTCTACCAATCATGAGGGACTTTTCTATTGCTTATTTTTTCTGGTGATTCGTGTCCAAAATAACCAACCCTGGCAATCAATAATTGATCATTCCTCATTATTCTTTATCTTAGTTTTATGGAAATGTGTTTCCCCTACCGGCCCTCCTACCTATCCTGGATAATGAGTAGATACTGTGTTTATCCTTCTGACTTTGTGTTGAATTTTTATTCCTTAAAGTTAGTCTTCTTGTTACATGAAATCAAACAAATAAACAACAACAACAAAATCAAATGTTTGACTGTTGAGTTAATGCTCCTGCCTCATGGGACTTCCAGAGCTCTATCTTTGTGGAAGCAGGTTATCACATATTCCTCCCACAGAGCAGCTGGTGGTTTTGAACCACCAACCTTTTGGTAAGTAGTCAAGTGCCTAATCACTACACCGTCAGCTTGAACCTGATTTACCTAAAGCAAAGTACATGCTGTTTAGACACCATTTGAAGTAATGAAAACACACGCTTCCTCTTGTAAGCCACTTACTGCAAATATCCTTCCTGTCTTGTGAAAGACATCTTCCTGGTGTGTGAAAGTTAAACCCGAGTGCGTCACAGATGCTAACAAGTCCTGTTAAGAGTGGTGACAGGCAGAGAGAAGGTTTTCTTCAGTGCTCAGAGGGATCACTTACCCCCTGTTCTGGGTGTCGGCTGCAAGTCCCTCCTGCCAGAGTCCAGAAGAGGAAATCCTTGTGCTGACGCCAATACCGCCAGCAGGTGGGACTGGATGAGGATTTGGGGCTCCCGTCCACGGTTCTGCAGTCAACCTGCCCTCTGTGCTAGAGCCTCGTAACAGGATTTACTCTTTCTTCAGTTATAATATTGTCAAATAACACACATTCATTGGTTAAAAACCAAAATTACAATAGATTTAGCATTTCAAAATCCATTTTCTTAAACTTTTTTCCAGGCTCAAGCCCTAGAATTTGGCCTTTTTTGGTTTGTTGTTAGAACGTAGACTTGATTATCTGAACCTTATCATTTTTACTCTCTTCTTTTTAGTTATTTATGGACATATTAATAATAGACACTTATTATTTACATGAACAATTTGAAATCACACACATTGACTTCTTTTCACTGGAGGAAGCTCTAGTGACATAGTTTGTAGCTGGCTGCATTGCTCACCCAAAGACTTTGTGCCTCCGGTGGTTGGGATCCCTCAGAGCCTCCCAGGAAGTGCGCTGGTCAGTCTTCTCCTGGAAAGCTTTACAGTCTCAGGGACTTGATGGAGTTGAAGCTAACTTCATGGCAGTGAATTGGTATTTTCATGGAAGAGAAATATTTGGTTATTATAGACTAACCTTTGTTGTTATTTATTAACTTGTTCACTCATTGCCATCGAGTAGGAACCCACTCACAGCTGACCTACCAGAGGGTTTTCAGAGGAGAAAGATTGCTTATCTTTCCGCATCACTCTACTTCTTAGTGGAAGTAAACCTGTGGATTTAAACGGCTTAGTTTTGTGTTGAGCTTGGAAACAGGAGTGGCATCCACTTTGGTAATAGCTTGCCTCCAGAAACCCTATAAACCTGGAGAAAGGTGAAGGTCACCGAAGTGTTGAGGACTTTCATTCATAGGGTCGTTCATAGGGTCGCTATGAGTTGTCTATGACTCGATGACACTTAACAACAACAACAACAGTTTTGTGTTGACAGCACAAAGATGTTTAGACAAGGATGATGTGACGTCATCTCTCATACTTTGAACATGTTGGTAGTAGAGGCTATTCCTTGGAGAGGGATATCATACTTGGAAAGGTCAGTGAAGGACAGAAAGACCCCAATGAGCTGGAATTACACAGTGACCACAGCACTGGGCTCAGGTGTGTAAGAGACGATGATAGCACAGCACAGAGCAGGTTTCCGATCTGCTATCTGTAGGGTCGCTATGAGTCATTTTGACCCAATGGCACATAATAACCATGCTGCTATTAACCAAACACAAAAAGTTGACATATTTGACAAACAGAAGTCCATGCTTTCTGCAATATTATTCAAAATGGTTGACTCTGGAGAACATT
>NW_006399774.1:18537389-18547845 GCF_000299155.1 Elephantulus edwardii
TAATCAGAACTGGCTTTGACAAGCACTGTGGCATTTGGACAAGAACAAACTGGGAGGAGGGTAGAGAGAATAGTGCAACAATGAATGAGTGGAAGCCCCAAATCTCTGTAAATGTTTATGAAAATTAATAAAATATAATTATAGAAAAAAAAAAGAAGTCCATGCTTTCACAGTTTAGGAGGTGTGAAGTCAAAATCCAGGTACTAGAGATTGTCTCTCTCTCGTCACCATTCAACACCTGTGGGCTCACCATCCCATAGGGACATCCGTGTTTCTTGGCTATTTGGTGACTTTCTAGTGGATTTCCAAGGCATTAAATTGCACAGGAGGAGATTGCCGACTGTTCTCCCACAGAGCAGCTAGTAGATTTGAGCTGCCTGCCTTTGTTTGGCAGTGCAGCCGTTTACCACTAAGCCAGCAGAGCCCCCTTGCTCTCTGCTTACTTGTTTGTTGTCATTAGGGGCCGTTGATTCATACTAACCCTGTGACCAACAGATGGAAACGTTTCCTGTCCTGTTCCACCCTCAAGATCTCTGCTGTACTCAAGCCCAATGTTCCAGCCATTGTGTCAATCCATTTTCTCTCATCCTCAACTTTCCCTACTGTGGTTTCGATTTCAAAGCAGTGGTGTGTTCTGGAAGCATGCCCAAAAGTATGTGAGATGAAGTTTCACTATCCTTGCTTATGGATGGCCTTGGTTGCACTTCCTTTAAGATGCATTTGGTTTTTTGACATTCCATAGTTTATTCAATACTCTTCACCACATCATAATTCAAAGACATTAATTCTTCTTTTGCCTTTATTATTCATTGCCTATCATATTCATGTATGTATATGAAGCAGTTGAAGTACCATGGCTTGGTATAGTCACGTCTTAGTCTTTAAACTGAAATACTTACTATGTATCTCTTTAAAGATACCCTTGACAACAGATTTTGCTAAAACCTTCATACTGGGGATCACCGAGGAGGAGGAACAGTTGCAAACAGGCTGGTGATTGGAACATGAAATATGAGAAGTATGAATATAGGAAAATTGGAGATTGTTAAGGAAGAAATGGAATGTGTAAGTATTGATGTACTAGGCTTTGGTGAAATTAAATGGATTGGCATGGGACATTTTGAATCAGAAAATCATATGATTTTTTTTCATATGTAGTCAGATAGGAAATTAAAAAGTAGGGAAAAAAGAGGTCACATTCACAGTTTAAAAGATCATATCAGGATCAGGTGGAGTCGGGGGAAGGGAATGGGAACGACCCAGATATAAAGACACGGCAAGGATGGTGAAGGTTCAGTGGGGATTAGTTTTATAAAACGTGCATGAGAATGAGTGTGTAAAACATAATATAAATGAAGAATAGTATGAAACAATATACACAGAATTTGTAAGCAAACCATTTAAAAAAAAAAGAGAGAGAGAAAAAAGTTCTATCTTGAAATACAATGTTGTGAGCAACTAGATAATATCCATACGCACGCAAGATTGTTGTTGTTGTCATATCGACCCTATGAAGGAGAGTCCTCAACACTTGTGTGTCTTTCATCCTCTCTCCACGTTCACAGGGTTTCCAGAGGCAAGCTATTATGGAAGTGGATGCCACTCCTGCTTCCAAGCTTGTTTTAATTGGGGAGCTCCACCCCACACTGTCCTCATTGGGTAACCAAGTATTAACACATTTGACACATCAGTGTCACAGTGTTCAGCCTCACAGCAACCACAAGTTACCGCTCTAGAGCAAGTGGACACACCAGGGCTATACAACTTAGAGGAATGTTTGAACAAAAACAATGAAGGACAGGCTGAGAGCCACAGATTACAAGTCACCCACCTTTGGCTTGGTAGGATCGCTTTCCGTCCACTGGGCCAACTGATTTCTCTCTATGTTGATGTTATTCTTGTTAAGTGCCTTCTAGTCACAGGTGACTCATAGTGAGTGACCCTTTGAAGGAAAATCCTCAATGCTATGCATACAAGGAAGACCTGTGAATACCACTTCTAATATATGCACCACCAAGAGCCAACGAGGAGAAAATAGAGGATTTCTACCAACTTTGGAAACAGAAAATTGATCAAACATGCAGCCAAGATGCATTCATAATAATGGGTGACTGAAATGCAAACGTTAGGAAAAGGGAAGAGGATCATTAGTCGGTAAACATGGACTAGGTGACAGAAATGAGGACGGAGGTAGAATGACAGAATTCTGTATGATCAGTGATTTCTTGATAGCAAATACCTTTTACAAGAAACACAAATGGCAACTATATATATTGACTTCACCTAATGGAGAAAGAAAATCAGATTATATCTGTGGAAAAACTTGTTGGAGAAGCTTAATATCAGCTGTGAAAACTAGGCTAGATGCTGATTGTGGAATGGACCATCAACTACTCATATGCAAATTCAACTGAAGCGAAAAAATATTAAATCCACCAAAACTAAAGTTTGGCCTTGAGTTTATCCCACTTGAACTTAAAAACCATCTCAGGATCAAGTTTGAGGCCTTGAACACTAAAGATAGAAGGCCAGATGAGCTGCGGAAGGATTACCAAGAATATCATCCATGAAGAATGCAAAGATCATTGCAAAGACAGAGGAAGAAAAAAAGACCGAGATGGATGGCAGAAGAAACTCTGAATATTGCACTAGAGCACCGAAAAGACAAAAAAGAGCAAAGAAATCAAGAAATTAAGGAGCTGAATGGAAAATTTCAAAAGGTACCACTGGAAAACAAAGCAAAATATTTTAACAAAATGTGCAAAGTATTGAAGTTGGAAATTCAAAAGGGCTGAATTCACTCAACATTTCTTAAGCTGAAGGAACTGAAGAACAAGTTTAAGCCTTGATTTGTAATAGTTAAGGATACTGAAAGGATAATATTGAATGTCCTGAGAAGTATCAAAGATGGAAGGAGTACACAGAGGCACTATACCAAAAAGAATTGGCTGACATAGAATAATTTTATGAAATAACATATGCTCAAAAGGCAATGGCAATAAGCTGCTTTGAAGGAATTGGTAAAAGACAAGACCCCAGGAATTGACAGCATACTAATTGACATATTTCAACAAACAGACGCTGCTCTGATCATGCTCACCAAGTTGTGTCAAGAAATTTGGAGAACAACTACCCGGCCAACTGTCTGGGAGAGATCCATATTTATTCCCATTCCAAAAGAAGGTGATTCAACAGAGTGTGGAAATTATCCCACAATACCACTAATATTCCACATGCTAGATCCTACTGAAGATTATCCAAAAATGATTGAAACATTACATCAACAAAGAACTGCCAGATGTGCAAACAAAGTATAGAAGAAGGCATGACACTAGGGACATTATGTTGTTGATTGCCTTCGAGTCACACATGGCTCATAGCAACCCTCTGAACAAAGGGCCTGAAGCCCCTCTACAACTATCAACATTTATCAAAGTTCATACAGTTTCCAGAGGCATGTTGTTTAGGAAGTGGATGCCACTCCTGTCAAATGGATCTTAGCTGAATGCAGAGAGTACCAGAGGAATGTCTATTTGTATTTCATTTATTATGCCATTTGACTGTGTGGATCACAACAAATTGTGGCTAACCCTGAGAAGAATGAGAATCCCAGAACACTTAATTGTGCTTGTATGAAACTAATACCTCAACAAGGAAGCAGTCATCAGAACAGAGCAAGGAAACTGCCTGGTTAAAAATCTGGAAAGGTCTATGCTGGGGGTACAGCCCATCTCCATACCTTTTCACTCTATATGCGTAACAGATTATTTGGGACGCTAGACTTTATGAAGTTGAATGTGTCACCAGGATTGGAGACTCAACAACCTGAATTATGCAGATGACACAACTTTGCTTGCTGAAACCAAGAAGGACCTGAAGTATATGCTGCATAACATCAAGGACTGTAGTTTGCAATATGGACTGACATTCAACATCAAGAAATTGAAGATTCTCACAACTGGGTCAATTGGGAGCATCATGTTAGACAGATAAAAGATTGAGATTGTTAACAGCTTCAGCTTGCTTGGCTCCACAATCAACACTCTTGGTACCAGTAGCCAGAACATCAAAAGAAGAATTGCGTTGTGGAAGTCTGCTGTCAGAGTACTCTCCAAAGTATTGAGGAGCAACTGTGTCGATCTAGAGACTAAGGTGCACCTGATCCAAGCCATGGTCTTGTCTTCGCAGTTATTTGCTATGCATCAGAGAGCTGAACAATGAGTAAAGCTGTTAGAAGAAGAATTGATACCTTTGAGCTGTGGTACTGGAGAAGAGTATTGAACAGTCCATGAACGGTCAATAGAACAAAGAGGTTTGTCATAGAGAGTGAAATCAGGCTGCTCCTTGGAGGCAAGGATTTTTAAGCTCTGTCTCATAGTTTGGGTCTGTGGCCAGGAAGGGCCAGTCTTTGGAGAAGAGTTTCATGCTTTGAAAGGGAGAGGGACAATACGGGAGAGGAAGACCCTGGAGAAGATGGATTGATATAGTAACTGGAATAATGAGGGTAGGTGTGTCAGAGACAGTGAGATTGACTCAGTGTTCAGAACTATTGTACACAGGGTTATTGGGAGTCTCAAGCCACTTGATGACACATAACAACAACATGTCTTTCGTTTCTTGACTGCTGATACCAGTAGTTTGATTATGAATCAACTTAAAAGGAATCCTAGCAATGTTTCATCTATTGTTGTAGTGGTGAATAGTTTTCCTCTTTTTTTTTGTTGTTGTTGACAGGTAATCCATATTGAAGACTGTAATCTTTGATCTTTAATAAACGTTACATTTTTTTAAATTTTCTGCAAGCAAAGTTGTGTAATTAGCTTAACAGAAGTTGTTGATGAGTTTTCTTCCAATCCTGGTTTGTGTGTTTAATATCTCAAAGGAGATTTTATAAAAATTGCAACTTAATCAGAAAAAAATGTATGCCTCTTTATTTATGTTAGTTTTGCTAATCCTGACTCATTAACATCATTATTGTTGTGTGTACTATCAAGTCAGAACTGACTCATAGCTGACCCCCTAACAGGTTTTCAGAGATGGTAATCCACACAGAAGATCACCATCTTTCTCCCACAGAAAGGCTGGTGGATTTGAACCTTTGGATTGGCAGCACAGCTCCTAACCCCTAAACCACCAGAATTCATAGAAATTAAGATTTATAACATAAGTAGCATATTATTTACTTATAAATACATCAGGTCACACAAATGAGGATAAATATTTAATAACCTTGATCTGGCCAAGTTGACATGTGGTTTATGGAGAACACATTCAATCTACAATAAATATTTTAAGCTTATTTCTTACATCAATAGGTCTGACTCTGTGATCCTGGATCTGCCCCATTGCCGCCTTAGACCTTGAGTATGCACATCTCAAGTCAGCTGTCATTGGTGAGGAAACCAAAAACGCTATGTCCAATGCCAGTGACTGGAGATGTTGTTATTGTTAGGAGCCCTCAAGTCAAGTATGACCTGTAGCTTCCCAATGAACACCAGATCTGAACCCTGTCCTATCCTGTGCCATCCTCACAATATCTGACACGCTTGAGCCTATTGCTGCAGCCACTGTGTCAATCCATCTGTCTGATGGTCTTCCTCTTCTTCCCATCCCCCTACCTTTCCATTAATGATGTCCGTTTCCAAGGAGTTTAACCCCTCCTAACAACATGCTCTCAGTATGCGAGACAAAGCTTTATCATCGTTGCCTATAAGGAGTACTCTGGCTGCACTTTCTCCAAAACATGCCTATTTGTTCTTTTGGCAGTTCTGGGAAATTATGGCCCAGTTTCTGTATCTCAATTATGAAAGGAATACAATTTCATCATCTCTAGACAGTCTCCAAGTTTAGCCTCAAGATGATGATGATGGCAAGAGTGGAGTGGACAGAAATAGTAGCCAATTCTTATGGAACCCTTCAATGATCTGCTTTAATTCTACCATGGGTGTTCCCCACCACGCGGTCATAATATCTCTGGACTGGCAGTTAACAGCTATTGCCTTTCTTCTGTGGGTAAATGTGGATACTTACAGACAACAAAAACGCTTGTCACAGAAATAACGGCAGTATCCTTTCATTATTTTATCTACATTCCATAACCAGCATTAATTAATTTCTATATGCTGAGTGTGCTGGAAGGGATTTCTTTGTCCACCGTCTTCAATCTAATCTTTACCAGAATTAATTGAGACATTTAACACCTATTTCTAGTCTTTATTTTTTTTTCAGATATAGGAAATACAAAGACAAAACCCACAAATTCTTTAGCATTGTGATTATTATCCTCATTTTACAGATGAAGATGCTGAAGTTCCTGGTGGTTAATTAACTTGACCAAGATTATATAGCTATTGTTGTTGTTAGGTGCCATTCAGTTAGGTAAAATTCATAGTGACCCCACGCACAGCAGATATAAACCTTGTCCTATCCTGTGCCATCTTCATCATCTCTGATGCATGTGAGCCCAGTTCTGTAATCACTGTGTCTGTGCAGCTCAACGACGGTCTTCTTTCTTTCACTGACCCTCAACCTTTCCAAGCACGCTGTATCTCTCCAAGGAATAGCCTCTTCTACAACATGCTCAAAGGATGTGAGACAAAGCTTTGTGATCCTTGCCTCCAAAGAACATTCTGGTTGTACTTTCCCTAAAATATATCTCTCTGTTCTTTTGGCCATCCATGGGATGTTCAGTGTCCTTCTCTAACACCACAGCTCAAAGACATCAATTCTTCTGTCATCCTTATTCATTTTCTAGCTCTCAGCAGCATAACAAGTAGTTGAAAAAAAAACCAGGGCCTGAATCAGGCACACTTTAGCTTTTAAACTGACATCACCACTCCTTGACAGATCCCTGACAGCAGACTTTCACAATGTAATATGTCTCCTGATCTCACAACTGCTGGTATCAAGAATGTTGATTGTGAATCCAAGGAAGATGAAATCATTGACAACTTCAATCTTCTCCATCTACCATAATGTTGTTTATCAGTCCAGCGATGAGGATTTTTGCCTTCTTGAGTTGAGGCTATGGTCTTTGGTCTTCTGCATCAAGTGTTTCAAGTCTTCCTCATTTTCAGCAAGCAAAGTTGGTTCATCTGCAAAATCCAAGCTGTTGATGAGTCTTCCTCTGATTCTGACCCCATATTCTTCATATTCTTGTTGTTATTTGTTATGTGCTGTCGAGTCATAGAACTCTACGTAAAACAGTTCTAAATCCTGCTCATTCTGGAGCCAATTTCATTGTCTTCAACACACCTACTCCCAGGACCCAAGTCAGTGAGCCAATTAATCTCATCCAGGGTTTTTCTTTCTTGTGCTGTTTTTCCTGTCTTGCCAAGTGTGATATCCTTCTTCAAGGACTGGTCTTCAGAGAGTCCAGTTTTTTGAATGTTTTAATTACTGTGCTGATTGAATAAGTACACAAGATTGTATAACTAGGAAATTATAAAAGCAGGACTAGGATAGTTCTTAACCCTCTAAAGTCCATACTGCTGATCTCTAGGTCATGTCTGAATGTGGAACATAACAGAAGGGGGTGGGGATCAGCATGTATAGCCCAAAATACAAGCATCTGTTAGAGATTAAGGCTCTCCAGTGGTATAGTGCACAGCTTGCCATGCTGTTAAGTGTAAAGTTAGCAGATTTATGCCACTGGCTACTTTATAGAAGAAAAATAGGCAATCTCTGCCCAGGGAGATTTATGGCCTTGAATGCCCAGGGACCTGTTGTTGGGGATTGGAGTGGACTCAAAAGTAGTGGGTTTGAGGATAGATTGGATTATGTCCCCTCAAATTTGTGCTGGAGCCCTAGCCCCCATATGTGGGACGTATTATTATTTGAGAGCAGAGTTTTCCTTGTTATGCTGATGAGGTCTTTTCAGAGTAGAAGGTGTCCAAGAAGGAATCCTTCCTGAGTTATAAGTAACATCACAGAGACAAAGAAGTACAAGTGAAGAAAATGCTCACCGAAAGACAATCACCAAAGAACCAGGACATGCTGGGCTTACAAAAGCCGGACCAGACAAGGATCTTTGCCCACAGCCAAAACAGAAAGACAAGTTTCCCTTGAATTCCAAGTTGTGGCTTCCTCTGTTCCTCAAAGTCACCCCTCTCAGTATCTCTGTTACAGAAGCGTTAGAGAACGAAGATATTGTTGAAAGATTAAACACGACTTTTGAGCACATTCTTATTCAGTATTGGACAGCCACCATATATGTTAATATCTGGGTCCAACATTCATTCTAAGGAAGCGTCACTATTTCTATTTAGGTTTCGGGAGGGGAGAATAGAGCCTATTAATGTGAACTTTGACTGTGAACTTTTTCTATTGCTGATGGATGTGTCCTGAAGTAACTCAGGGGAGTGACTGTCATTTTTGGCAATGTCTTCTGCAGGTGGGACAGCTTGAGATTAGGACTCAGCACCTGTATTCGCATCTGCCACCAAGGGTGGAAGGAAAGAGGAGGCACTTTGTGTATCACAGCAAAAATGTGTTCGAATTACTGGGAGTGACCCTCATCGTATGAGCTTCTTTCCTTAGAATCAAACACAGGCTGTGAAGACAGACTCTACATTTTTAATAACAAAAAAAAATCCCAGAATCTGGAAATAATGATCGCAACCATTACATTTTGGATAACCTTAATTCGTCCTCATTTCAAGCATTAAAATGTATGAACAGTGTTAATGGGAAGCTTTTTAGTTTAACTCTGCAGTCGCTATCTCTTTAACCTCTCACCTCCACCTCTAGGAGGGAGGGGGAAAAGTCATCTTGCAAAGCTTTTAGAAGAAAGAAGCATATTTTATGTCAATATTCTTTTCTCATTTTATATTCCTTTCCCCACCGCCTATTTTTCCATTACTCACTTTTGGCCAGTGATCCATTAACAGCATTAAGATTTTTATTTTCCTGATCTAACGGTGGAAGAATTGGACCCATTATATCTGATAATTTATCAAACAGTTTCTGTGTTACAAAGAACATTTCCCCCCTCGCTCTAGGTTTTCTGGCAGTCGGTCTCGCACTGCCAGGGGGAGATTGAACACTTTCCTCTTTTGAAGAGTTCACATCAGAAGATTTCACCACAAGCCTCTAAGATTTCACCTCATGAGAAATTCCCCTTTAAATCTGTGGTTTCTGCCTCTTCCCAGGACCTTTTGAATTCCATAATTGTGTCATGTGCTGGCTGTGGAGTCATCCCTCTTTGAAGCATTTACAGATGCCGCTAGGAGACTCCTTTGAAAGAAAAAGGTTGGTGGTAGGCAGGAGGAGGGGTTGGAAAGCCTTCAGTAGCCCAGAGAAGATCCTTGAATAATTCAGGATACACCATGGGGCATGGGTAATACCAGGTCCCCCAAGGCTTGTGTAAATATTAACACTTTTCTTTGGGTCCCAGGAAAATAATTGTTGTAGGAGAACTAGCATCTTTTCTCCTTGGCCACACACAGTGTGGGACATGTTAAGATTTTCCTAAACCAGTGGTTCTGCGCTCTGACTGTGCCCCAGAGCTACCAGGAGAAATCGAATGGCCAGGCTTCCCAGCAGACTAATATTATTAAATTAGAACTGAAGTTTGATATTATCAATGATCGTTTTTCAAAGCAGTTTTGGTGACACAAGTGGACAGTGAGGTTGAAGTCACTGCTATAGCACAGAGCTCCTTTCTGCTCATGGTCTTGAGAAACAAATTCCAGAAAAAAGACCGTGGAGACTAACGAGTTCCAACCTGTGCATCCACACTGTCTTAGGCTGGTCGATCCAGCTGAGTTCTCTGGACAGGAAGAACAATCAGTGAAATATATATACTTATGCATATCATTTGTTGGATGCAGGAGTGCCATCCACTTCCTAAACAACATGCCTCTGTAAACTCTATAAATTTTGATAAATGATGATAGTTTTAGAAAGGCTTCAAGTCTTTTGTTCATAGGGTCACTATGAGTCATGCTTGTGGCAATCAACAACAACATATGATTTGTTAGCAAACAAATAAAAACAAGTCTTTGAAAATAGGCCTATCTGAAATAACAGCCCTTCAAAACTCCTATGAACAAGAGAGCACTTAGACTAGTAGGTAGGGTAGCAGAGGCTGAGCCCTTATAAGGGAAAACAAAAATGAAGAGGAAGTTCAACTCTTCAAAAATGAAGGGTTTGAATACACTAGTGATTGGAACATGGGACATGAGAAATATGAATATAGGAAAAGTGAACATTGTTAAAGAAGAACACATAAATATTGACATTCTAGGCACTGGCAAGCTGAAATGCATTGGTGTGGGTCATTTTGAATCAGATAGTTCTTAAGATCTACTGTTGTTGTTATGTGCCGTCAAGTCGCCTGCGACTCATAGCGACCCTATGTACAACAGCCCTAAACTCCTGCACTGTCTCTGACACTCCCATCCCAATTATCCCAGTCACTGAATCAGTCCACCTCATAGAGGGCCTTCCTCTCCTG
>NW_006399774.1:18549525-18564547 GCF_000299155.1 Elephantulus edwardii
CTGACATCCATTTTTGTCTTTTCTTCCTCTTCTGTCTTTGCAATGACCGTTTGCACTCTTCCTGGATGATACCCTTGATATCCTCCCACAACTCATCTGACCTTCGCTCATTAGTGTTCAAAGCTCTACTACACTGGGGGGAAAAAATCTACTAAACTGATAAAAAAGTGAGGAAAATAGGGTTGCTTTTATAATAATAAGCCCCCAGTAGGTCTATATCCATCCTGAAGTACGATGCTGTGAGTGACAAGATAACACCCATACCTATATAGGGAAGACTTGTTAATACCACTATCACTCAAATATTTACACCAACAGCTAGAGTCAAAGAGAAAGAAAGGAAATATCTGCAACAGAAATAGACTGAATGTACAACCAAGATTTATCAATAATAGTTGGTAACTGGAATGTAAAAATTGGGAACAAGGAAGCAGGATCAGTAATTAGAAAATATGGACTTGGTGACAGAAATGAAGATGGAGATAGAATGATATAATTCTATTCAATCAATAATTTATTCATTGCAAGTATCTTTTGTAAAATCACAAGTGGTAGCTATACGCATGGACCTCACCTGATAGACTACACAGGAATCAGATACATTATTCTGTGAAAAGAATTGTTGGAGAAGCTCAGTACTAGGTGTAAAAACTAGGTCAGGTGCTGACTGTGGAACCATCAACTAATCATATATAACTTCACACTTATGCTAAAGAAAATTAAATCCACAGGAATCATAAGTTGACCTTGAATCTATCCTACCTAACTTCAAAACCACATAAAGAACAGATTTGAGGTCTTGAAAATTCATGAAGACCAGATGAGATGTGGAAGGATATCAAGAATATTGTCCATGAAAATAACACAAGGTCATTACAAAGACAGAAGAGGAAGAAAAAACTGAGATAAATGTCAGAAAAGATTTTGCACATTGCACAAGAATGCTAAGAAGCCCAAGTAAAGGGAAGAAAGCAGGAAGTTAAACAGCTGAACAGATGATTTCAAAGGGCAGCACAAGAAGACAAAGCAAAGTGTCAGAACAGAATGTGCAAAGGATGAACTTGCTCAGCATTTCATAAAATGAAGGAACTGAAGAACAAATTAAAGTCTCAAGTTGCAATGCTTAAAGATGCTGTGGGCAGAATGTTGAATGATCCAGGAATCATCAAAAGAAGATGGAAGGAGTACGCAGAGTCACCATACCAAAAGAACTGACTGACACAGAAATTAAGGAAATAACATGTTCAAGAGGCAGTGGTGATGAAGGAGGAAGTTCAAGCTTCCCTGAAGGAACTGACAGAAAATAAGGCCCCAGGAATTGATGGAATACCAATTGACATATTTCAACAAACATTTGCTGCCCTGGAAGCCCAGGCTGTGCCAAGAAATCTGGAGGAAAACCTCCTCGCCAACTGACTGGAAGAGATCCATATTTATTTCCATTCCAAAACAGGGGATTCGACAGAGTGTGGAGATTATTGAACAATATCACATGCAGGAAAAATCTTGTGGAAGATAACCTAAAAATTACTGGAATAATACATGAACAGATAATTTCAAGAAATACAAGCTGGGTTTAGAAGAGGCTGTGACACTAGGGACATCATTGCCAATATCAGATGAATTCTGCCTAAAAGCAAAGAGTACTAGAAGAGTACCTATTTGTGTTTTGTTGACTATGTAAACACACTTGAATGTGTAGGTCACAACAAATTGTGGCTAACCTTGAAAAGAATGGAAATCACAGAACACTTGATTGTGCTTGTTCAAGACCTATACTTAGACCAAGAATCAGCTATCCAAACGGAACAAGGAAACACTGCATGGTTCAAAACAAAGATATAGTGCACGGGGGTGGTTTTTTTGTCCATATCTTTTCAATATATATATGTAAAACAGATCATTCTGGAGGCTGGACTTTATAAGGAGAAATGTAGCACCAATATTAGAGGAAGACTCATTGACAACTTGCATTATCCAGACAACACAACTTTGCTTGCCAAAACTGAGGAGGAACTGAAGTGTTTGCTGCAGAAGGACAAAGACTGTAGTCAGCAGTATGGATTGCAGCTCAACATCAAGATAACAAAGAGTCTCACACTGGATGAATTCGCAGCATCATGCTAAATGGAGAAGAGATTGAGATTGTTCACAATTTCAGCTTGCTCATATCCACAATTAATAGGCTTGGCAACAACAGTCAAGAAATCAAAAGATGAGTTGTGTTGGGAAAGTCTGATGTCAAGGACATCTCTAAAGTCCTAAAGAGCAATAACGTCAGTCTAGAGACTAAGGTGTGCTTGATCCAGGCTATGGTTTTCTCAATTACGTGCTATGCATCAGAGAGCTGGACAGTGAAAAAGGATGACAGAAGAATAAATCAAGGCCTTTGAGAGGTGGTGCTAGAGAAGAGTATTGGACATACCATGAGTTTCCAAGAGAACAAACAGGTCTGTCATGGAGAGGGCAAAACCACGTTGCTTCTTGAAGGCAAGGATTTTGAAAGTTAATCTGATATACCTTGAGTATGTTGCCAAGAGGGACCAGTCCTTGGAGAAAAACAACATGGAAGGGTGGAGGGTGGAGGGTCAGTGAAAGAAAGGAAGACTCTAAATGAGATGGATTGACACAATGACTTTGGTAATGGAACACATGAACATACACTTTAGGCATTAGGTGAGGTAAGATGGACTAGTTTTGGGCTCTTTGAATCAGATAATCATGAAAAATAGAATAAGAGTGAAGTTGTATACATAGTTTAAAAAAAGTCAATTTCAAGTTCTGTTGAGAAATACAATGCTGTGAGTGATAGGATCTTATCCATACACATACAAGGAAGACCCATTAATATAATTATTATTTCAATATACTCTCCTATGTCTAGAACAAAAGAGGAAGTTGTTGTTGTTGTTATATGTCATCGAGTCATTTGCAACTCATAGCGACCCTATGTACAACAGCCCTAAACCCTGCTCTATCCTGTGCCAATCTCATTGCCTCTGACACACCCATCCCGATTACCCCAGTCACTGAATCAATCCACCTCATAGAGGGTCTTCCCCTCCTGCGCTGTCCCTCCACTCTACCCAGCATGATGTCCCTCTCCAAAGACCAGCCTCTCCTTATAACATGTCCAAAGTATGTCAGACGAAGCCCCAGAATCCTTGCCTCCAAGGAGCAGCCTGGTTTAACCCTTTCTAGGATGAATCTATTTGTTTTCTTGGCAGTCCACGGTACATTCAATACTCTTCTCCAGCACCACAGCTCAAAGGCATCAATTCTCCTTCTATCCTCCCTAGTCACTGTCCAACTCTCTGCTACATAACAAGTGATTGCAAAAACCATTGGCTGTATCAGGCACACCTTAGTCTCCAGAGAGAGACCGTTGCTCTTGAGTACTTTAGAGAGGTCCCTAACTGCAGACTTTCCCATCGCAATACATTTTTTTATTTCCTGGCTACTGGTGCCAAGAGTGTTGACAGTGGAGCCAAGCAAACTGAAGCTGTGAACAATCTCAATCTCTTCACCATCCATCCTGATGCTACCAATTGGTCCAGTGGTGAGAATCTTTGTCTTCTTGACATTGAGCCTCAGTCCATATTGAAGGCTGCAGTTCTTGACCCTCTGCAGTAAGTGCAAAAAACAAGAGGAAGAAATGGAAAAAAAGTACCAAATTTTGCAGTCCAAAATTGATCAAACATGAAATCTAGATGTATAATGATAACTGGTAACTGAAATACTAAAGTAGGAAACAGAAAAGAAGGAACAGTAGTTGGAAACTATGCCATTGGTGATAGATATGATGATGGAAATAGAATGATAAAACTCTGTATTTTCAATGACTTATTTATTGCTAATGCTGCTGTTGTTGTTGTTATTGTTGTTAGGTGCCGTCGCGTCACCTACAACTCATAGTGACCCTATCTACAACAGCCCTAAACCCTGCTCTATCCTGTGCCAATCTCACTAAGGCACACCCACCCCCATTACTCCAGTCACTGAATCAATCCACATCATAGAGAGTCTTCATCTCTTGCTCTGTCTCTTCAACCTCCCAAGCATGACGTCCCTCTCCAAGGACTGGTCCCTCCTTGTAACATGTCCAAAGTATGTTAGACGAAACTTCAGAATCTTTGCCTCCAATGAGCAGCCTGGTTAAAACCTCTCTAGGATGAACCTGTTCATTTTCTTAGCAGTCGATGGTATATTCAATACTCTTCTCCAACACCACAGCTCAAAGGCATCAATTCTCCTTCTATCATCTCTAGTCCTTGTTCAATTCTCTGACTCATAGCAAGTGATTGTAGCTAATGTTAGATGGATCTTGGCTAAAAGCAGGGAGTACCAGAGGAATTTCTTTCTGTGTGTCATTGATTATGCAAAGGCATTTGACTGTGGATCAAAACAAACTGTGGCTGACTCTGAAAAGAATGGGAATCCCAGAACACTTGATTGTGCTAATGAGTAACCTATACTTGGACCAGGAGGCAGCTGTCAAACACAACAAGGAAACACTGTGTGGTTCAAAATTGGGAAGGGTGTATTCCAGGGATGTGTCCTATCTCCATACCTTTTCAATCTATATGCAGAACAGATCATCTCAGACGCTGGGCTCTATGAAGAGAAATGCAGCATCAGGATTGGAGGAAGATTCATCAACAGTCTGCGTTATACAGATGACACAACCCTCCTTGATGAAACTGAGGAGGACCTGAAGCACTTGCTGTAGAAGGTCAAGGACTGCAGCCTTCAATATGGATTGAGGCTCAATATCAAGAAAACGTAGATTCTCACCTCTGGTCAATTGGCAGCATCATGATAGATGGTGAAGAGATTTAGATTGTTAATTGCTTTAGTTTGCTTGGCTCCACAATCAACACTATTGGCACCAGCAGCCAGGAAATTAGAAGACGTATTACAATGGCAAAGTCTCCTATTAGAGATATCTTTGAAGTACTGAAGAGCAATGATGCTACTCTTGAGACTAAGGTGCACCTGATACAGGCCATGGTCTTGCAATCACTTGCTATGCATCAGAGAGTTGGACAATGACTAGGGATAACATAATTAGAATTGATGCCTTTGAGCTGTGGTGTTGGAGAAGAGTATTGAATATACCATGGACTGCTAAGAAAATGAATAGGTTCATCCTGGAGATGGTTTAACCAGGCTGCTTCTTGGAGGCAAGGATTCTGAAGCTTCATCTGACATACTTAGGACATGTTGCAAGGAGGGACCAGTCCTTGGAGAGGGACGTGTCATGCTTGGGAGAGTGGAGAGACAGTGTAGGAGAGGAAGACATTCTACGAGGTTGTTTCAGTGACTGGGATCATGGGGGTAGGTGTGTCAGAGACAGTGAGATTGGCACAGGATAGAGCAGGGTTTAGGGCTCTTGTACATAGGGTCGCAATGAATCTCAGGTGACTTGACAGCACATAACAACAACAACATTGGAGAGAGTACTGAACATCTCATGTATGGCCCGAGAACAAATGAATATGTCTTGGAGAAGGAGTGCTATTTGGAGACAAAGATGATGAGACTTCAGCTCACATACCTCAGGCATATTTCTAGGAGGAGCTATTCTTTGGAGAGGGAAAGGGGAGAGGTTTGGCTAAGGACATTCCTATCCCCTCAACCGCTGACCTGGTAGATTGACATGGTGACTGACACAGTGGGTTCTAATGCGTCAGGAAGTGTGAGGATGGCATAGTTCAGAACTATTGTTCATAGGGTCACTATGGGTCAGACTGGACTCAATGGAACACAACAACAACAACTCTTTTTCTCTCTCTCTCTCTCCTTCTCCCTCTGCCTTCCCTTCTCCTTTTTCCTCTCTCTCCCCTCCTCTCTCCCCCTCCCCTCTCCATCCCCTCCATCCCCCCTCTCTGTTGGGAGTATAAGAGTGATTCGAAAGAAATGACTCACTTGACATACAGGTTAGAACATCCCAGGTCTACAGGTCTGACCAAGATGAGAGCCCTCTCTTGAGTTGCATGACTCTAGCAGCTGGCCAATCTGAGGTTGGCAGGTGAGGCAGGTCACTACAGAACCAAAAAAGTGACAGGTCAGATGCCAGATCCAGATTGAACAAAACCCCCTCAGCTCTGCTAGACTTTCTTATACGTGTTATACCGGACACACTTCTGATGAGACCGCCTTTCAAGTAATTGATGGAGTGTTCAGTAGATAAATCAAAGAACGGATCCACTCCATCAAAGTCCATCAGGGGACTGACTGCATCATAACCAACAACCCAGAGACTCACAGGTAGTCACCCACAACAATCTTAACCATCACACACATCATACCTCTCTCTCTTTTTCTTTTTCCAACTTGAGGATGATAGTTGGTTACCTAAGCAAAGAAGGATGTGGTAGAACCATTTCTGGGTGTGACGAGAAGCTTAGGCTCTCACCAGAGATTTTGTCTCTTCAGGGCATAAAAGCAAATGCTAAATTTGTTACAAGTGTACCCGAAATCGTGAGGATCGCACAGGATAGGACAGGATGCAGGTCTGTTCATAGAGTTGCTGTGAGTCATACTAGACAGCACGTAACATGAACAAGTGAGTTCTTGTGGACTAGTTATAATTTTCTTTAGCTTCAATTTTAACTTGTACATGAGTCATTAACAGTCTGTTCCACAGTTAGCACCTGGCCTGGTTTTGACTGTTGATGTGGAGCTTCTCCAATGATTCTTTGCACATATTTATCAATCTGATTCCCGTGCAGCCCACCAGGTGAGATCCATGTGTAAAAATGCCTTTTTGTGTATGTGAAACAGGGGAGGGAGAGAACTGTTTAAAAGGGATATATGATTAGGTATTATTGTCATGACAGGAGTCCAGAATGAAGGCTGCACAGTGGAGTGGACTTGGTAGGGGAGGGATTGCATAACAATGGAAGAATTTTTCTTTTACTTTTCAAAGAGAAGAGCAAACTGGAGGGGAAGTTGGGCAGGGAGAAAAGTGCAACAATGAATAAATGGAAATCCAAAGTTTCTCTAAACTTTCATTAAAATTAATTAAAAAAGGTATTCATGGTTAATTAATCATTGAATGCTCACAATCCAATCTAATGAATGATCATTAACATTCCTGTCACCAAGACCATAATGTCTGACTAGCACCCCTTCCTCATTGTTTCCAGCATTTACTTTCCAGTCACCAATGTTGATGAGTCTTGATTGCATGATTGGTCACTTTCAGACTGCTAAAGCTGGTGGAAATCCTCAAATTTCTCCTCTTTGGCTCTAGGTGTTGGTACGTGTATTCAAATGATAGTTCTATTAGCAGGTGTTGCTTGTATGTGTATGGATTGTATCCTATCACCCACAACATTGTACTTTAGGAACCAATCTTGAAATTGTCTTTTTAACTATGAATGTAACAACGTTCTTCATCAGTTTTGCATTCCAGGCATCATAGATCATATGATTGTCTGATTCAAAGTGTCCCATGCCAACCCACCTCAGTACACTCATGCCGACAATGTCAACCTTCAGGAGTTCCATTTAAATGTTAACAGCTTTAGTTTCCTACATTCATACTTCATACATTTCACATTCTACTTATTAAAGAATTCTTGTGGCTGTTGCCTTTTCATTTGGAGCGACATCAGATCTGGGCTCTACCTCTAGTTACTATAATTGTTCATGCTCCTCTATTGTTAAAATACCTTTTTTATATTATTATTAATTTCAATGAACATTTACAGAGATTTTGGATTTCCATTAATTCATTGTTGCACTTTTCTCCCCGCCCCCCCAACCCCAATTCGCTCTTCTCTTTGAAAAGTAGAAGAAAAATTCCTTCATTGGTATACAATCCCCCTGCCCGTCCCCCTCCCCCTCCCCAAATATACTCCACTCTGCAACCTTCTTTCCGACTCTTACGTGTTAATAGAATTTTCAGAGGTCGTTCCTTCAGAAATGGATGGCCAATCTTGCTCCCTAGACTGTCTGAATCTGAAAGCACTTCTGGCATTTGAAATACTGAAGGCATAGAATACAGTGACCCACAACTTGCCCCAGTACAACAAACTGACAGACAAGTGCTGTACTAATAAGATCAAATGATAAAAAAAATCAAGCACATAAACAGAAAGTAGGTTGATAGCACAATATGATGCATTTGAGTGATGGTATTTTAAAAAAAAATATTGAATATACCACAGACAGTAAGGAGGATAAATACACTTGTCTTGTGAGCCTTTCAGTCAGAGTGATCCTTCAGCTGAAAAGATGAAGAGGTTTTGTCTCATGTCCTTTGAACATGTTATTAGGAGGGGCCCGTCCCTGAAGAGGTTCACCACGCTTGGTAAAGCCAAGGAGCAGTTGTAAAGAGGAAGACTCTTACCAAGAAGGTGCTTATCTATTACAAAGGACTCAAGAACGCAGTAATTGCGAGGATGGCAATGGACTGGGCTTTGATGGCTTTTGTTGTGAATGGAATTGATAGGAGTCAGAACAAATTTAAGTACATCTAACAACAAGCACAACCACACATTATTTTGAAGGTTACATAATATTCTCAGGAGATATATTTGAGTTATCAATGCTAAGCCACTTGATTTGAATCTACCAGCTGCTCTGAGGGAAAACATTGGACAATCTCCTTTCATACAAATTAAAGCCTCTGAAATCCTGAAAGAGGGTCAGTTGTGAATTGGTTCTGACTTGAGAGCATACAACAATAAAATCATATTATATAAAGTGCATGTATTATTATTGACTTAAATAATAATTTGATTATTGGTAATCACCAATATTTTTTTCCCTACTAGCAGGAGTGGCATCCACCTCCTAAACAACATGGCTCCAGAAACTCTTATCAACTTTGGTAAATGTCAATACTTATAAAAAAGCTTCAGGCATTTTGTTCATAGGGTTGCTGTGAGTTGTACTTGAAGGCATTTAACAACAACAACAATGATGTTGTTGTTGATTGCTGTCAAGGTCGACTCAGAGCGACTTGACTTTATGAACAAAAGACCTAATGACTTTCCACAGTTATCTTTGTTTCTCCAAGTTCATAGAGTTTCCAGAGGCATGTGGTTTAGGAAGTGGATGCCACTCCTGCTTTCTAACCTGTTTTACAGCTGGGAGCTCCACCAAGCACAGTCCACAGAGGGAAACCATCCCATATATAATATCTATTCAAAGCCCCACATTTTATATAATCATTTGAGTTCATCTCTTGGAGTGCTAATGATTGTTTTCTGGTTCTTCTGGAAAAACAAAGAGCAGCAAAAAATCGAATGATATATCCCGTGCTGACTTTCAGTGTTGTACCAATACAACCGCAAGCCAGAAGTGTGATGGTACTGAACGTGGAGTTGGGAAGACATGGATATAGTTGTCTCTCTGCTGTGTGAGCTGATTCCATTCTGATCATCCAGGCCAATGTTTTAAAATACATATCTAAAATTGGGATTCTGGGGTCAAAAGGCACAGACATTGTGAAAGATTTGGATATGTTTCACCCACTTTCCTTCCAGAAATATAAAAATCTGGACTACCAATAAGAACATGAGGGTGTTCTGAAACTTCTAGTTTCTCAAGGGTCCTACTGTCCCTTAAAGTTATGAGGTGTCTGTCTGGCAGGGGTCGTTTTACTTCAGTCAGATGAATGATCTTGTTTTGTAGTAGATTTGATTATGAAAGGAATCATTAGACTGACTCTATCCAATATTTCTTTCAACTTGGAGATTTTATGAAAAAATTAAACAACAAAAGTAGTAACAATAAACAAGATGTCCAGTAATTTACGATAAATGAGGGACATCGGTGAGTGCAGGGCTGAGAGGAAGACGATAGCAGTGTGTGCTGGTCTGGCCAGGAATGATTCACTGGAGAAGGGGAGATTGTTTCCCAGGAGACGGGAGCTTAGTTGCTGGAGCTGGGAGACTGAGCTTTATCAGTTCCCTCTCCTAGCACAGCCTGGATGCTTTGCATCAACAACAGACTGGGTGAAGGCAGGAGGGCGGCAGAAGAACAAGGAGAGGAGTTATCTCCTGGAGGGTGATCTTTCAAAGCCAGCTCCCACCATCTGCAGCCATGCTGGTGAGGTTCCCTCCACAAAAGCACTCCTGCCTGTGAGTCTAGCCCGCTTTCCCAGCTGACCCCTATCCAGCCACTATCCCTTCTGTCTCACGCTTTCATTTTAGGAATTAAAAACAAAAAAAAATCCACAGTGCAATTCATCTTCCCACTGTTGTACAAAAACACGGCTGATGGACATGAGTGTGTGGTACCGATTAGATCTGCAGCTCCGATTCCAGGCCTGGGAATGAATGTTTCTGCTATTTGCTGGAGTTTGTTCAACCTAAGTATCAGATAGCATCACACTCTCCATAGAAAGCTGTCTGGAGAATTTACTGAGGATTGCGGCATGCAGTCATAGCCAGAGAAGGCTGTGAGAAGCATCTTACATTTTCCCCTGTTAACCTTAGAGAAGGACCATTGTGTGGCATCCACCAGAAAGACCGTGAGCTTCAAAGATCAAAATCTTCAAGTTTTCCAAATTATGCCTCCTCATTTTTATCAGGGGGTATAAGTTATGACCACATTCTTCAGACATGCTATTATAAGGGGCTATTCCTTGGAGAGGAACATAATGCTCAAAAAAGTTGAGAGTCAGTGAAGGAGAGGAAGACCCTCAACCGGGAGACTGACGGTGAAGGTGATTGACATGGTGACTGCGACAGTGGACTCCAGTGTATTAGGAAGTATGAGGATGGGTCACTGTGGGTTCCACTGGACTTGACGGCACCTAACAACAACAACAACAACAACAACACTTTTTACCAGGTTTTCTTTTATTGAGATTGTAATAACACAGGCAGTTGTCTTTCCCAAAAGCGGGGGGGCTCTCCAGGAAGGAGAGCAGCTGTCAGGGTGCCTACTTCCTCTCCCTGGCTGGTGCCTCCCCGTTTGCATTTGAGACATCAACAGTCAGGGCTGCTTTCAAATGAGACGAAAAACAGTTGAGGGTAAGAATTTTTCTTTTCTTTCTTTTTTTTTTTTTTAGAAATCATTCTCACCCCAGATGAAATCTCAGATCTTGCAATTTTGCTTGTTTTCTTCCTTCTCAGCTGTTCCCCTTTGAAGTCCCAGCCCGCTTGTTCTTTGTGTGAGTGCAGCTGTGATGGGTCGATCAAGGCTCATTCTGAGACAAGAAAAGAACCAGTGCAAAGAAATACCCTTTATTCTTTGTCATCTATTTGCACAATTCTAGTGCCCCCAGTTCTGTTCACATATGCAGATGAAGACCCCATACATTAAAATGCCCGGACTCCTGGTGGTCTTCAGAATGAGCAATTTTGGGTATTCTTTAAATTCATCCTCAAGTAATTGGACAATGACTCAGGGATGGTTTCTTGCAAGATCTTTCTTTCCGTGTCCGATGCCCCTGCCCTGGTTCAGAGGTTTATCTTCTGACATGTGAAGGATGCAGTTGCTTCCTAATCAGTTTATTATCAAATCTGCACTTCTGACCAGTTTTATCCTGCAAACTATAAGCACACCAACTTTAAAATGTCAAATCAACTATATTTTGTCTAAGATCTTCAAGTCAGAAATTCTGTGGGCTCTAAGTTCTAAATCATTAGCTATCACTTAAAGCACTCCTTCGTTAACCCTGGTTTGGTCCCTGGTTACCATAACAAAGCTTCGCAGACTGGGTAGCTTGTAAGAACAGATTTCTAACTCAAAATTTTAAAGACAATGAATGTCTAGAATCAAAATATTTGCCATATTTGATCCTTTCTGAGGCTTGAAGGGAGCATTTTGAATGTTTCTCTCCCAACTTCTAGTGACCACTGGCAATCATTGGCTTCCTTTGTATGGTAAACACACCAAACTATTCTCTGCCTCCATCACAACATCTCTTCTCTGTGTGTCTCATTGCATCCTTTCTCTTTCCTAAAGATGTCATTAGATTGGGTTAGGACTCAACCAACTCCTGCATGATCTCCTGTCAGGCTAAACTGATCAAATTGTTAATCACCTCATTAACAAACAAGGTCACATTTGTAAGTGCAGAGGCTAGGACTTCAATAGAGTTCATTTCACTACAGTACTCTCTTCATTTCCAGCCTCATTTCCCAGCCCTCATTCTGAATCACTCACTCCCCAGCAGTGAGTGAATGATGCACTTGCCGGCTGGACATTGCATGACTAACACTTGAGATAGATGCCATCACCCAACAAGGATTCTTTGTGGGATTCATAGCCTGTGAGCCCTTTTCCTGTTCTGAATGAAATATTTCTTGTATGTACTAGTCAAGGAATTTTAGATTCCATGAGGGCTTTAGATATTTTTGTCCAACCCTGAGCTTTGCACATGGGAGAGCTAATACTATAAAGTTAATTATGTGAAGCTTCTAAAGATAATGACAGTAGTGATCATTCATTGACTGCTTTTATATACATCACCATCCAGAGTCTCCAGGTGGTGAAAACAGCTAATACACCTAGCTGGTAGCTAAAAGGTTGGCAAATTGAGCCACACAGACATAAACTACTTCTAGAAAAGGTCTAATGTTGAAACTCTTGGAGGCATGAGTTGGAATAAAGTTACACTAACTGAGTTGATTTGTAAACCTGGAAAGTGTTAAAAGATCTTTACAAATTATTCAAAATACTAATTTTAGCAAATAAGGAATTTGAGACACAGATTTTAAGTAATGTGTTTCAGATTACTTAGAATAAGTGGCAGAACTAAGATTCACACCGCAGAGGGCTGACTCAGGTGATTTTGCTACTCTCCAGTAAGTCAAAAGACTTGTAATACTGGGGCACTGCATGTCAGGAAGGGGTGCTTCATGGCAGGAAGGAGTGCTGCACCCACAGAATCTTGGGGAAAACACTTGTGTTTACCTTCAAAATGCAGGACCCCTTAAACTCAAGTGGAAAGGACTGTGACAGTTGGAGTGTGCTTGAGATGCCGGTATTAGAAGGAAACAATAGGCTTCCCAGTTTCCCATTCAGGTACTTTGGGGGAAACACTGCAAGAAGGTAACACAAATATACAGGCCCTTCACAAAACATAAACATACTCTGGGTCACCGTATAGTTACAATGACATAACATTGACTAAGAGAAGACTCACATGATGTCAGAAAAGCAGAAGTCTGCCTCAGTAATCATGAAAAAACAGAATAACCCTTCTCCTAAAAAAAGGAAACCAAATAAATACAATAGATAGAATGAGAAAAAATTGATGTCCAGTTATTTGAACAGCTATAGATGAAGATGCAAATGATACAGGAAGCAATTAAGAGGGAAAATATTCCAGAGACAACAATCCAGAAAAAATATATTTATGAGGATGAGAAACAACTTGAACACCTATGAAAGAAAATGCAAAAGATGGAAGAAACAATTGATAGTATAAAGAGGTACTAGGACTTAAAAAATCATCACAAGAAAGAGAGGGTACAGTCAACACAGTACTGAAAATAACAGAAAAGCATGAAAATTCAATACAGAATATTAAGACCAAAATGGCAGAAGTGTCCAGCACACTGGTAAGACAAGAAATTAGAACTGAAGAGATGGAACAGAAAGTCAGAAAGCTAGAAGACAAGAAATTCACTGAAAACATACTAGAAGAAAAATCAGAGATGATATGTAAAGAAAATATTAGAATCTTGTGGGATGACATCAAAAGGAACAACATGCATATAACTGGAATGCAGAACAGGGGATTGACAAGGATATCACTTAGAATTCTGGAAGAAGTACTAGAAGAAAATTTCCCAGGCATTTTGAAGAATGAGGAAATACACATTCAAGAAGCACAGTACACACCAAATAGGCTAGACTCAAAAAGAAAAACATCAAGACATATCATAGTAAAATTCTCCTAATGTAACACATAAGAATAGAATTTGGAAAACAGCACAAGAAAAACAAACAGTTACTTGCAAAGGGGAAACAACTAGATTAAGTTCTTATGTCTCAGCAGAAACCATGTGGACTAGAAGACAAAGGGATGGCATATACAGAAAGTTGAAAGAAAGCAATGGCCAGCCAAGGATCCTATACTCAGCAAAGATCTCCATCAAATATGAAGGAGACATTAGATCCTTTGCATAAAAGAAGGAACATAAAGACTTTGTGGAAAAAAAAACCACCCAAAAATACAAGAAATTTTAAGTGAAATACTACACACAGAGGCACCAAAGGAAAGTTCATGGACCATAGTAACCAGAAACCACAGAAAAAGAAAAACAATATAATGACAATGGTAAAATCTGACTTGATAATAATCACATTTCATGTGAATGGACTAAATGTACCAATTAAGAGAAAAAGAGTAGCAGAATGGATAAAAAAACTAAAGCCCATCAATATGTTGTTGCCTACAAGAGACACATCTAAAAAAGAAGAGAAAGACAGACTCAAAATCAAAGGCTGAAAAAAAAATATTTATCAAGCAATGCAATGACAACCTCAAAAAAGCAAATGTGACAATATTAATCTCTGAAAAAAAATAGATTTCAGAATGAAAACCACCATAAAAGAGAAGGAAGGACATTATTGATTAAAGGCACAATAGATTAAAAAGACATAACATTGGTCAACATTTGTGCATCAAATGATAGACCTTCAAAGTACATAAAATAATGGTTAATAGAATTGAAGAAAGAAATAGATAGGACTACAGTAATGGTAGGACACTTCAACACACCACTATCACCAAAGGACAGGTCAACTCAGAAGACACTTAACAAAAAAGTACAAGATTAAACCTCATAATCAGTCAACTTGACTTTGTGGATGAATTCAGGAACTATATCCCAGAAGATTCCAAAAGGCTGCTCGGAATGACAAAGCAAAATACTACAATGAAATTTGTGAGGAGCTAGAGTCAGAAAATCAAAAGGGCTGGACTCTCTCAGCATTTCTTAAGCTTAAGGAACTGAAGAACAGATTCAAACCTAGAGTTGCTGTAATCAAGGATGCTTTGGGCAGAATATTAAATGATCCAGGAAGTATTAAAAGAAGATGGGAG
>NW_006399774.1:18566042-18591411 GCF_000299155.1 Elephantulus edwardii
AGAGCAGGGTTTAGGGCTGTTGTGCATAGGGTCGCTATGAGTCGGAAACGACTCGACGGCACATAACAACAACAACAACATCCAACTAAAACTCAACTTACTTTTTTCTCAAATGCACAGGGTATATTTTCCATATATGATCATAGCAAGAATCAACAAATTAAAAAAACATTAAAATAATACAAAGTGTCTTCTCAGATCATGATGTCATAAAACTAGAAATTAACCACAGGAGGGTAACCTTTACAAAACCATTGATATGGAAACTGAATAACTCTGGTAGGACATGATTGGGTTATAAATGAAATAAAGAATAAAAATAAAAAAGTTCTTTGAAACAAATGAAAATGAAAATATAACTTATCAAAACTTCTGTGATGCAGCTAAGGTAGTCTTCAGGGGCCAGTCATAGCAAAAGACACACATATAAAATACCAAGGAAGAAGAAAAGTCAATGATCTAACCCAATATCTTCATCATATAGAAGAACAACAACAATCTAATCCTACAACCTCTAGGAGAAAAAAAGAAATTATATGATCAAGAGCTGAAACCAATGAACTAGATAAAACAAAACAAAATAAAGAAAGAAAGCATCAATAAGTCCAGGAGCTGGTTTTTCAAACGGGTCAATAAATTTGTAAAACCACTGGCAAACTTAACAAAAGAAAATAAAGGGAGAGAGAAGACACAGATAACTAAATTAAGAAGTGATAGAACTAGATGACATTAAATTGATAATATTGTAGTACTGTGAAAAGCTATACTCTGATAAATTGTAAAACCAAGAGGAAATGGACAAATTTATTGAAATTTATGCCCTACCCAGATTGACAAGAACAGATATAAAACACTAGAACAGACCCATCACAAAAGAAGGAATTTAACAGGTCATAAAAAGAATTTCCTGTAAGAAAAGTCCTGAACCTGATGGCTTCACAGCTGAATTCTACCAAACATTCAAAGAGGATTTAGCACCAATTCTACATAAATTATTTAAAAAGAAGGAACACTCCCAGAGTCCTTCCTCAACTTGGAGGAAATACAACCAGAGTGGTTTACTTTCTCTCACATTGTTGACAATGTTTTCAGGAGTTGCCAGACATCTTGCTTGGAAAAGTAGAGGATCAATGAGAAAGAGGAAGGCCTTCAATGAGATTAACTGTCATCGTTATTGCAGCAATTGGCTTCAGCAGGCAGCGATTGTGAGGATGGTAGAGGTTAGGGTAAGGTTTCAATCGGTTGCTCATAGAGTTGCTAGAGTCACCTTGATGGCATCTAACACCTTACCCATGACCTTTGTCAATGCTCTTTCGTTGTACTTGTAGAGGGGTGTGTGTCCTTTCCATAGTGTAGATTTTTAAATAAATATGCAATCTACATTCATCGTTCAGAAACTAGAGATGTTGACTAACTTGAGAATGCTCTAGAAGTTGCCATTCTATGCTCTTTACATCGTGTGTAGACTGACAATTTATTTTTCTTGTGTGTATAATTTTAGCCCCATCACCTGCTTTTGCTGATATTTGAACACACTTGGATAATCTGTTTTTTATAAGATTTAGCCTTATGCCAGTATTCTGTGCTTATGCCAGTATTCTGCTTCCACTTTTACAAATCTCAAAGCTTGTCCCTTAACATGCAAACGTATTCAACAACTCAACTGTATCATGTCTGTTTATTAGCATTCTGTCTCTATTTACTGATATTGTATCTACTCCCCCCATTTCCCAGCTCCAGGACCCATTTCTATTCATTCCACATTGACTACAGCAATTTGACCTTCATAATAATACTATGATATTGATAGGAGTTGAAAAAAAATTACCTCTGCCCTCTAGAATTATGTATTCTGTCCAGAGGCTCAGAACTCAGGGGGAATAAATCTTTCTTTGCCAACTGGCCGCTATCACTGTGTGAAGCAATGCACACACATTGCATCATTTAGTTCTTAGGGTATCTTGTAAGATAGATATTTTTATACTCTTAATACATGTGAGAACAAAAGCTTAAAAGGACTATAACTCACTCTGGGTCATACCACTGCTAAGAAATGCAACCATAATTTCTGCTCCTCTGGTTCTAAAGTCCAAGCTTTTCCCTCCATGCAAGGCTTTGTAACAGAAAGATCAGTGTCGTAAATCACCTGTAGATACTAGATTGTCAGCTGTTCTCCATCAGGGTGATGGAATCTGGAGGATGTGGGCTGAAAACAATGGGGAGCTGTAAGTCAGAATTGCCTTCCTGCAACTCAACAAAAGAAGAGGACACACTGAAAATGAGACATTCCCCAAGTCACCAGCTCACCAAAAAAAGAAAGCAGTGCTCCACCAGGATATAGCTCAGGCTTAAGAGGAAATATTCATACTGAACTAGCTTCATTCATCTTGTGATGGGTGGTAGGTAGTTCGGCTAGATGTGTAGAATATACTGAAGGATGCCATAGACACGATAAGCCTATATATTTTCAGATAATTCAGTACATTTCTGGGATAAACTTGCAGACACATAGATTGAGGGAAACTGAGGATCACTTTAGTTTCTTAGTATAGCAAAGACGGAAAGGCTATTGTTGTCATGTATCCTCAGATGGGAATCGACTCAGAGTTGACCGGCCAGCAATTTGGAGCCTCTGATATGAAGCAGTTTGATTCTGGAAGGTAAATTGTTTTGCTTTATTTGACAGTCCTGTGTAAGCTTTTGGTCGTTTTTTTAATTTAGTTAACAATCATTTGTGGACTGGAAGCCTCTTTGTTTAAACCTTTCAGCACCCACTGGGTGGGCCTTTGTATTTAAAAATCAGGTCCTTGGGCCTGTGGGCCACCAGCTTGAAGTGAAGACTAATTTGGTATTAGAGTTATAAACTAAATTGGTAGTTTGTTGTGTGTGTGTGGAGAACATTGTTCTAAGTGGTATAGCATTTTTGGCAGTTTGCTGTACTAAGGTATCTTGGGGTTGTTGTGATACTGAAAGCGATGCCACTGGTGAGTCAAATGCCATAAGGGACAGGTTTTAGTAGAGCCCCCAGATTAAGAAAGACTAGGAGGAAGATATTAGAATGTCGAACAGACACACATGAAGAAATGCTCACAATCACTGACAATAAGAAGGATGTAAATCAAAACCACAGTGAGGTACCATCTCACTCCAATAACAGTGGCAAAGTTTAACAGGGCAACAAGTAATAAATGTTGGAGAGGATGTGGTGAGAAAGGAACTCTTATGCACTGTTGGTGGGATATTAAAATGGTACCATCATTCTAGGAGGCAGTTTGGTGCTTCCTCAGAAAGCTGAACTTAGAAATTCCATAGGTATTCCACTAGTTGGAATATACCCTGAGAAAATGAGAAGTGAGGCACAAATGGAGATTTGTACACCAATGTCCATAGCAGCATTATTCATCATTGCAAGAACATGGAAACAGCCCAAATGTCCAACCACAAACAAATGGATTGAGAAATTATGGTACATTACACAACAGAATACTATGCAGCGCACAGGAGCAATGATTTTGTAAATTGCTACCTAACTTGGGAGGGAACTGAAGAGCATTACGCTGAGTGAACAAACTCGGTCCCACAAGGACACATACTGCATAAAACCATTATTATAGAAGGAGTATAAGGATCCAAGGGGGAGGAGAGGCTGGAAGCAGAGGGATGAGGATGTGCAGGGGCCAGGGGGGTTAATCATGGGGTTGTACAATTTGATGGGGTGGGTGAGGGAAATCGAAAGAATCTGTTCTGGAAAACAACATATTCAAATTTTGTAAGTAAACTAGTATATAAAAAAGGCAGGCTGTGAAGCGAAATTGGCCATCCACTTCTTGAAGAGTAGGCCTTTGAAAGCCCTATGAATACTAGTGGGAAAAAGGATAGTGACAGTGGTATAGTGATAGAGCTCTGGTTGGAAGTCAGTTGAAATGAGGAAAAACAATGATAAATATCGCTTAACAATTGGAGTATGGGATGTACACAGCTTGAATGTTGGAAAACTGAAATGAAATGGAATGCATGAACATTGACACACCAGGCATCAATAAGATGAGATGGACCATCTTTGGCCATTTTGGATCAGACAATCATGGAGGATACTATGCTGGGAATGTAAAAATAAAACAAGAATGGTGGTGATTTCATAGTCAAAAAGTCAATTTCAAGTTCTAGCCTGAAACACAATATAGTGAATTATAGGATTGTAAGATCACCGAGGAAGGACAGAACCCAGTACAGGCAAAGATAGTTTATTAAGGAGAAACTGCCAGGCTGGTTCTCAAGCAGAAAACCAGCCCCCACTAAGAGTTAGAGGGGGATTTTATACTTTCTTACATGGGAACTGGGGAAGGGGATGCATACAGATGCTTCCTTCAAGATCGGGAAGTGGGCTGGGATCTCAGATAACCATTCCTGGGACAACCGGGGTAGGTGGTTTAGCAGAGAGAAAAAGCACAACTGCGGCTTCCTGCTATTGGATTCTCTCAGTAGCCGTTCTGGGAGAGGGAGGAGAGGGCTCTGCAATCCTAATAAGGATAATATCCATATGTTTACAAGGAGGACCTGTTAGGATGAATATTATGCAAATATATGCTCTACATCTAGAACCGAAAAGGAAAAAAAATTGAGACATATTACCAAATCTTGTGGTCTGAAATAGATTGAACATGCCATCAAGATGCTTAAAGATAATTGATGATTGGAATGCAAAAGTTAGAAACAATGAAGAAGGAGTAGTAGTTGGAAAACATGGGCTTTGTGACAGAAATGAGGCTGGGAATAGTCTGATCAAATTTTGTATTTTCCATGATTTGTTCATTGTAAATACTTCTTTTAAAAGATGCAGACAATGGCTACACATTGATCTCACCTGAAGAGCTTCATAGGAATCAGAGTGACTCTATTTCTGGAGGAAATTTTTGAAGAAACTTAATATTGGCAGTTAAAACTAGGCCAGGAGTGGACTGCGGTCATACCATCAATTACTCAAATTAAAGTTCAAATTGAAGTGGGAGAAAATGAAAATAAGCCCACAGAAAGAAGATATGATCTTGAATCAATTCCATCTGAATTTCAAGATCATCTTAGGAAAAGTTTGGAGGCAACATCAAGATGAAAAATGGATGAGTTGTGGGATGATATCAAGAATATCTTCCATGAAGAAAGCAAAATCTTTCCAAAAAAAGAGGAGAAAGACTAAACTTAAAATTGCACTTGAGCATCAAAAGGTTAAAACAAAGGGGAAACATACCAAAATAAAAGAGGTGAACTTAAGTTTTCAAATGGCAGCTCAAGAGGACGAAGAAAAGTATTATAAAGGAATGTGCAGAGAGCTGGAATTGGAGTATAAAAAAGAACTCGCTCTGCGTTTCTCAATCTGAAGAAATTGAAAACCAAATTTAAACCTTGAGTTGCAGTATTGAAAGATGCTACGTATAATATACTGGATTACTGAGAAAACATCAAAAGAAGATAGAGGCAATACTCAGAATCACAGTACCAGGACGAACTGGTTGACACCGAAAAATTTCAGGAAGTACCATATGAGCAGGAACAATGGTAATGGAGGAGGAAGAGGGAGCAGCATTAAAAGCATTGGCAAAAAGACAAGGCCCCAGGAATCTATGTGATACCGACTGATGTGTTTCAGTTAATAGATGCAGCCTTGAATGTGCTCACCAGTCTATACCAGGAAATTTGGGAAACAGCTGTCTGGCCTATGGATTGGAAGAGGTCCATATTTATTCCCATTGCTAAGAAAAGTGATCCAAAAGAATGTGGAAACTATTAAGCAACATCATTAAAAGCACATGCAAGTAAAATACTGTTGAAGTTCATTCAAAAACCTCTAGAACAGTACATAGATCTGGAACTTTCAGAAGTTCAAGCAGGATTTAGAAGGGAACTTGGCAACAGGGATATCATTTTTTATGTCAGACGGATCCTTCTTTCCTGAAAGTAGAAAATGCTAGAAGAATGTCTATTTGTGCTTTATTGACTATACAAAGGCATTTGACTGTATGTATCATAACAAGCTGTGGCTGACATTGAAAAGAATAAAGAGTCCCAGAGCACTTAATTGTGCTCATGTGAAACCTATTCCTGGACCAGGAACTGTTGTGCCAACACACTGGGGAAATATTACATGATTTAAATTAAGAAGGGAGTGCTTCAAAGTTGTGTTCTCTTTCCATACCTATTCAGTCTGAATGCTGGGCAAATTATTTGAGAGGCTGGACTCTGTGAAGAGGAGTGTGGCATCAGGATCATCGAGAGACTCATCAATAACCTGCATTATGCTGATGTCACAACCTTGCCTGCTGAATGTGAGGAGGGCTTTAAACACTTGTTGCAGAAGATCAAGTAACGCAACCTGTGGTATGAATCAGATCTCATTGACAAGAAAACAAAGATTCTTACCCCTGGACCGATAAGCAACATCATGATGGATGGAGAAGAGATTGAAACTGTCAATTACTTACTTGGATCCACAATTAACACCCTTTGTACCAGCAGCCAGGGAATCAAGAGACGCATTGCACTGGGAAGACCTCTCCAAATTATTTAGGAATAATGATGTCAGTTTAAAAACTAAGGTGTTTCTGATTCAGGCCATGGTCTTTCCAACCACTTGCTATGCATCTGAGAGTTGGAAAATGAATAAGGATGACAGAAGAATTGATGCCTTTGAGCTGTGGTGTTGGAGGAGAGCTCTGAGCATCCTATAGACGGTCAAGAGAACAAACAAATATGTCTTTGAGAGGGTGCTGCCAGTGTGCACTTTGGAGGCTAGAATGATGAGGTTTCAACTCCTATGCTGCAGGCATGTTGATAAGAGGGGGCTATATTCCTTGGGAAGACCCTCTATGAGGTGGATTGATGCAGTGACTGGGGTAATCGGGATGGGTGTGTCAGAGGCTGTGCGATTGGCACAGGAAAGAGCAGGGTTTAGGGCTATTGTACATAGGGTCGCTATGAGTCGCAAGCGACTCGACGGCACATAACAACAACAACATATTCCTTGGAGAAGGATATGGTGCTGGGAAAGGTGGTGGGTTGGTCAAGCAGAGGAAGATCCTTAAGTGGATAGACACGGTGACGGACTCAATGGGCTCTAGTGTGTCAGAAAGTGTGAAGGCGGCACAGGATAGAATGCAGAGGTTCAGATTGGTTGTTCATGGGGTCGCAATGAGTCGTGCTTGCCTTGACGCCACCTACAATAACAACAACAACCACCTATGGGTTGATACAGCAATTAATTATTCTCTAGGCCGCCAGGGCTCCTTGGAATACCCCTAATGGCTGGCTTTAACAAACACAACGCATATCCTCACAGTTTAGGAAGTCTGAGATCCAAACTCAGAGCTAGCTCTAGGGAAAGGTTCACTTCTCTGATGTCTCGGGGAAGAATCATAACATCTTTTCAGCCTTTTTCCTTGGTTCCTTGGCAATCTTCCTCTGGGATAGCATCTATCTTCTCCCTCTATGCTTATTTTGTTTTTACTGTGCCTGTTTTACTGTTTCATTTCAAAAAGGGATTAGATTAAGACACATTCTATACTAACATACTTCATTAACATACAAAGACAGTCTTATTCCTAAATGAGAATACATCCACTATAGACATACATCTTTTTGGTGAAATCATAAAAATGGCAATGCTTCTAGATGAATAGTTTTCTATTCATAGATATTGATTAATAGATTGAAAGACTGTTGATAAACAGATTTAAAGATTAGGAGAATGATTTTACTTTTAAGCTTTTGCTTTTAACATCTTAATTGCTATCTTGGGTTGTCATATATTGTATACTCAGAACTGACTCAAAGCTCACCCTCCAGCAGGTTTTTAGAGGCTTTATGTCACTCAAAGCCCCCAGAACTCCCTGTTTTGGAGAAAACACTGAAATTTTTCTTAAGTCACCTGATATGCGTATGGGAATTCACAGTATGAATCCTTTTTTACTCTTGAAAATCTGTATTTCTTGTGAGTTCTTCCTTTTGAGCTCCTGTTCCTTATCACCGTCTTTTATGGCTTCTTCATCTTCTGCCTATTATTTAAAGTGAAACTAGTCCTTCAAGGCTCCTTCTTCCTCACTTCTCCTTCAGGAAGGACGTCATCCACTTTCATGGCTCCAGTTGGCCATCTTTCAAAAGGCCCCATCTAAGTGAAGGGAAAGGACTTGACTGGACCAATTAATAGATCAATTACACTGATCACTTCTAACTACTGTTATAAAATGGTGGCCTAATGGTAAGAAACTACACTGCAATCCCCAAAATATGTAGTTCAAACCCCTCAGCTGCTCTACAGAAGAAGGACGGTCAGTCTCCTCCTGTGCAATTAATTACCCCTGAAAACTTACTGGAGGGTCAGCTATGGATTGGTTCTGACTCGATGGCACACAACAACAGCAACATGAATGATTGAATGAAAACCACTATATTTATTTTTAATTTTCAAATGAAAAAAATATTTTCTTTAAAAAGCTAAGAAAAATCTTACAGACAGGTAGAATCAATCACTCAGGGATGACAGTAATGGGAAGAGAGGGGGAAGGGAGTGAAAATTAAGGCGTAGATGAGTTTAGTAAAGGTGAAGACAATCATTGTAACTAATTACATTAATCAAGGACAATGTTTTAAAGAAACTGTCTAGGCATAATTTTATGAAAAAAGAAGATGATTTGTAAATTTTGACTCAAATAAAAAAGAATTACATTTTTAATTACATTTTTTAAAAAGAAGACTCACAGGTGACTCGATGGTACCTAACAATAACAACAGCTAACTACTAGCGATCTCTACTGTGCGGTCCTGTACCTCCTTCAAAGTGCAGCTAGGGTGCTCTGTAGAGGGAAGGATGGTGGAACTTCATCTCACATGAGTTGGCTAGGTTGTCAAAAGGGGCCAGTTGTCGACAAAAGGTATCACATTGGGAGAAGTCGAGGGGTCAGAGGAAGAGAAAGAAATGCTCAACAAGATAGACTGAGACAGTAGCAATGGTCTTGAGCATATTGGAGATCATGAAGATGGCACAGACTAGGACAAGGCTCACATCTGCTGTTCATAGTGTTGCTATGAATCATAGTCAAAGAGCACGTGTTGTTGTTGGTAGGTGCCATCATGTTGAATACAACCCATAGAGACACAGATATGAACCCTCTCCTATCCTACACCATCTTCACACTTCCTGACACACACACAAGAGCCCATTGTAGCAGTCACTACATCAGTCCACCTAGTCTAGGGTCTTTTTCTCCATCATTGACCATCCACCTTTCCAAACATCATCTCCCTTTCCGAGGAATAACACCCAGACACACTCATCAGTCTACGCCAGGAAATGTGTAATGTCTGGCCAACAGATGGGAAGAGGTCTGTGTTTGTTACCATTCCCAAGAAAAATGATCCAATAGAGGGTGGAAGTGTATTAGTTTGCACTCAAACGATGGTCTAGACTGAAATTTGACTTGTTGTGAGGTGCCATCAAGTCAACAATGACTTACAGAGACAATAGCCATGCACCTTCTGCTGTCCTCAACACCTCTGATGTACTTTAGCTCGTTGCTACAGTTACTGAGTCAATCCATTGTGTAGGGGTCTTCTTCTCTGTCTTGATCTTTAACCTTTTCCAGCTTGTTGTCCTTCTCCAAGGACTGACCACTCTTGGCAGCATGCCCAAAGTATACAAAACGGAGTTTCAACATTATTGCCTTGAATGAGTTCCCTGGTAGCACTTCCTCCAAAACTTATTTATTTGTTGTTTGGGAAGTCTATGGGACATTACACACTGTTCTCCAACACCACAACTCAAAAATATCTATTTTTTCCTTTGCCATTCTTAGTTACCGTCCAACTTTCACAGGCCTAGGAAGGAATTTAAAAAACCTTGGCTTTTATGAGGTGCACCTTAGGAGTTTGGTGGTTTTTGTTTGTTTCTTTTTTTAACTAGTTTATTGAACATTTGATCGTGCTAATGCAAAACCTATACTTGGACCAAGAGGCAATTGTCAGAACAGAGCAGGGAGACACTGGATGGTTCAAAATCAAGAAAGGGGTCAGTCAGGGATGTATTTTGTCTCCATACCTTTTCAATCTGTATGCAGAACAGATCATCTGAGACGCTGGGCTGTACGAGGAGGAATGTGACATCAGGATTGGTGGAAGAATCATCAACAACCTGCATTATGCAGATGACACAACCCTGCCCCCTGAAACTGAGGACCTGAAGCGCTTGCTGCAGAAGGTCAAGGACTGCAGTCTTCAATATGGATTGAAGCTCAATATTAAGAAAACAAAGATTCTCACCACTGGGCCAATTGGCAGCATCAGTATGGATAGTGAAGAGATTGAGGTAGTTAACAGTTTTAGTTTGCTTGGCTCCACAGTCAACACTCTTGGTAACAGCAGCCAGGAAATCAGGAGACGAATTGCATTGGGAAAATCAGCTGTGAGGGACCTCTCAAGAGTACTGAAGAGCAACGACGTAAGGCTGGAAACCAAGGTGCGCCTGATCCAGGCTATAGTCTTTGCAATTACGTGCTATGCATCAGAGAGTTGGACTGGACGGTGAATAGAGATGATAGAAAGAGAATTGATGCCTTTGAGTTGTGGTGCTGGAGAAGAGTGTTGAATATACCATGGACTGCTAGGAGAACAAACAGGTTTGTCCTGGAGAGGGTGAAGCCGGAATGTTCCCTGGAGTCAAGGATTCTGAAGGTTCGTCTGACATACTTTGGGCATGTTGCAAGGAGGGACTGGTCCTTGGAGAGGGACATCATGTTTGGGAGAGTGGAGGGACGGTGCAGGAGGGGAAGACCCTTGATGAGATGGATCAATTCGGTGAGTGGAGTGGTGGGAATGAATGTGTTTGAGATGGCGAGGTTGGCACAGGATAGAACGGTGTTTAGGGCTCTTGTACATAGGGTCGCTATTGAGTCGCAAACGACTCGATGGCACATAACAACAAAAACAACAATTTACAAAATTCTAATACATTGTTTTCAGGAACAAATTATCTCAATTTTCCTCATCCCTCCACCGAACAAATTGTACCATCCCATGATTAATCACCTCCTCCTCCTGCACATCCTCATCCCTCTGCTTCCACGCTCTCCCATCCCTCTTGCATCCTTATACTTATTCTACAATAGTGGTTTTATACAATATTTATCCTTGTGGGACTGAGTTTACTAAGCATAATGCTCTCCAGTCCTCCCAAATTAAATAATCATTTACAGAATCATTCATTGTTCCTGCTTGCTGCATTGCATTCCATTGTGTGAGTGTATTATAATTACTCAATTCATTCTTTTTGATTTGACATTTGGGCTGTTTCCGTGTGTTTGCAATGGCGAATAATGCTTTTAGGAACTTTTGTGTATAAACCTTTGTGCCTTATTTCGCATTTTCTAAGTGGAATAGCTGGGTCATATGAATTTCTGTGTTCAGCTTTTTGAGGAAGCGCCTAACTGCCTTCAAGAATGGTTGTACCATTTTACAATCCCACCAACAATGAATAAGAGTTCCTTTCTCACCACATCCTCTCCAACATCTATTACTTGCTGCCCTGTTAAAGTTTGCCACTGTTAGTGGAGTGAGACGGTATCTCATTGTGGTTTTGATTTGCATCTCTTTTATTGCCAGTGATTTGGAGCGTGTCTTCATGGGTCTGCTTGCTATTTGAATATCTTCCTCTGTGAAAATTCTCCATGTCTTTTGCCCATTTTGTATCTGGGTTATCAGACTTTTTCTTGTAAACTGTTGTTATAAGACTCCTGCCTGAGATGGTATTACCAAATATTTGTTCCCAGTCTGTAGGTTTTCTCTTGCTCTCTAGCAGAATGGAGAGGTGTTTGAGAGCTTATCTGTCCATTGCGACTTGCCTTTTGGTTTCTTGACTGCTGTTACCATGGATGTTGATTGTGGATCCAAGTAAAATGACATCATTGACAATTTCAATCTTTTCTCCACCTATCTTGATGCTGCCTATTGGTGAGGGTGTTTGCTTCCTTCATGTTGAAATGTAACACATGTTGAAGGCTAGCCCTTTCTCTCTTGCAGCAAATGTTTCAAGTCATCTTTACTTTCAGCAAGCAAGGTTGTATCATCCGCATAAAGCAAGTTGTTGATGAGTCATCCTGATACCAGATTCTTCTTTATATAATCCAGCTTCTTGAATGATTTGCTTAGACTACAGATTGGATAGACGTGGAGAAAAGAAAAATGACATTAGCTGGCTGGGGAATGGTCCTATGTAATTTTCCATTCTTTAATCTTTTGAGTTCAAGGCTACAGAGAGGGTTGCAACATATGATTTCAGATCATATCTTTCAAAGACAAAGATGCCATGTCCGTGGACACTCATAATGTCCCAAGGGCACTTTCATGTGAACATTTGGGTAGATTTTTTTATCCCTTACTCTATCCAAAGTTGTCTTTGCTTGGTTTATGTGAATGAATTTCCACTGAAGCAAGCCAGAACCCAACCCCAACATTACTGCTTTGCAGTTGGTAGCAATTGTTCTTTTGTAGCATCCCTATAATTTTGATTTTTCTCTCCTTTTTATAGACTTCTCCTTTTTCTATTACATTGCATGTGTCATAAGAGATGTATCCTTAGAGTTGGGAAGAAAATGAAAACTTTTTTAAGAAAAGAATGGCAAATAAAGCTGACAGCCCATTTGTCAGTGCCAAGTCTACTTCCCACTCTTGGCTCATAAGTGAAGGGTTCCATAGTCAAATTTATAATGTAAAGCTAGTGTTCCTAGCATTGAACGATCATGTCTTTTGTTTATGAAATTGCTACGCATTGTCTTCTGTAGGCTTTAGTCTTAAGGCCTGTTATATTTTGGAAGTGGATGACCAATCTTTGTTCCTACTAGGAGGAACAGAACCAGTAAAAAAGAAAATAAATGTCCATGTGCATGCTTGTGTGCATGTGAGCTGTGGTTCTGGAGGAGAGTATTGAATGTACCATGGACTGCTAGGAAAACAAACAGATTCATCCCGGAGAGGGTTAAACCTTGTGGCTCCTTGGAGGCAAGGATTCTGAGTCTCCATCTAACATAGTTTGGACATGTAGTAAGGAGGGACAGGTCCTTGGAGAGGGACACCAAGCTTGGTAGGGTGGAGGGACAGCGCAGGAGAGGAAGACCCTCGATGAGGTGGATTGATTCGGTGACTGAGGTCATCAGGATGGGTGTGTCAGAGACAGTACGATTGGCACAGGATAGAGCAGAGTTTAGGGCTGTTGTATATAGGGTCGCTATGAGTCGCAAGCGACTCAACGGTGCATAACAACAACAACCGACCTCTCAGTGTGTCATACTGTGCTGGCTTGTGCATGGCTGTGATGGTAGAGGTATGTTCTCTGTGCAATCATAGTTAAGAAGGATTCATCACTAGATGTGGGCACCTTTTTTTGGCAAATTAGAGGAACAGCAAGAGACATATAGGCATAGCGGCTACAATGATAGACTCAAGCTTGTTAGTAATAATGTGAATGGCATAGCACAGGATGGTAGTTGATTCTGTTATACAGCGTTATTAAGATTGGAATCACCCTGATGCCATCTGTCTGTCTATCTATCTATCTATCTATCTATCTATCTATCTATCTATCTATCATCTATCTACTTATCTACCTATCAATCAGCTGGTTTAATCACATGTAACTACAGTGAACCCCAGGAGAGCAGGAACCTGGCAAGACAGTTCCGTTTATGGATTCTTAAAAGCTTCCTGTCTTTGACAAGGTGTTATCTTACCCCTTTTCTATCACTTGTCTTAGTGAAAAATATTTGTGTTTTCCTTGTCTTATAGGTTTGCACTTTACACAGATTTTGTTTTTCAGTTTTAAGTGCACTTCTTAACAGTGTCTAGACTAGTGTTTAGACCAACATGTGGTCACCAGAACTAGATAATTTGACGGAAAAGTATCATTATAATTATTTTTTGAGAATTATCCTCAGTATTTTCATTACTCTGCTTGCATGAAAATCTAAAAATATGTGTATAAAATTCCCTTATGTTTATGGAAATACAATATGGTAAGCCATTTTATAATAAAGCTGACAGAAAATAATACTGGCATAATTTATGTTATGAGACAATGTGTTTCTCAAATTAAATTGAATAATGTTAATTATACTTGATGGCACATAACAACAACAACAAGTTTATTATTCTCAAATGAAATGGAATAATATTTATTAATAGTTTTATTTTAATAACTTTCTTGAAACATTTTCACCACATTTCTTTTTTACTTTAGAGAATTTTAACGTATTAAAATTAAAATATTAACAGTTTCTTTTAAGCTGACAGTATGCATAACAGACATAGTCCTGAAAATATAAAATATCAGGAAAAATGAAGGACTTAAAAGAATAGTCATTCCACTTAATTTACTTAGTTAAGTGCTGAGAGTAGATATTTTACTTATTTATTTCATTGTTCTTATGCATCAAATGAGTTTTAAATAATAATGGGAAAGCACATTGTAGTCTTGTATTAAGAAATAAATAGCTATTCTCTATTTATTAAAATATAAACTTGCACTGTTGAGATAAAGAAGTTAATAACACAACATAATGTAGAATGGAAATGCTACTTTCTATAGAATAGTACTGAAGGGTAGCAGACCTCACAAAGTCTTAGCGGGCTGGTCCAGAAGGAATTAACTTCTGAACCAAGATATGCAACATGGCAGAACGGTGCCTCAAGCAAACAATATGTACATATTTCACGCTTTAGTTCACTTAGGGAATTATGCTCACTTTTTGGATCAGAAGTGCAATGAATAATTAAGAAACACTAAAAATAATTCTCACTTTATATGAATATGAAGAAATGGGCTTCTAATTTAAAACAAAAGTGATTATTTTGCCTCTTTAGGACATAAGTCTCAAGTAATTTACAGTTGTTGTTTTTGAGTATCGTCCAGTCAGAACCAACCCATAGCTGACCCTCCAGTGGGTTTTCAGAAGCAGTAAAATTTCACAGGAGAACATTGCCCATCCTTCTCTTGCAGAGTAGCTGATGCATTCAAACTGCAAAATTGCAATGCAGTTTACAAGTTATATCAGTTTTCAAACTATAAATACTTTATTGATTCTATATTGCCCATTTGGCTAGTTTACTTTCATATTTGAGAAATTTTTTATAATTGTTTTTTTTTCTTCCTTATGTTTCCTCTCTTCCCCTCTTTGGGTCTCTGATTGTTAAATCTGTATCTTAGATCACTTAATATTGTTCAATAGGATTTAGATGAGATGTTTCTATTTCCTCACTCATTTCTTTCTTAATTCTTCAGCTAAACTGTATTTATGTATAATATTTATGGATTTTATGCCATTTCTAATACATTTTTAAGACAAGAAAAAGTCCTAGTGGTATAGTAGTCAAAGCATTCAGGAACTAACCAAAAGGTCAATGGTTCAAACTCACTAGCTGCACCATGAAAGAAAGCTGATGCATGTTGCCTGTTCCATCAACATGGTAGCCATGGGAACCCGAAAGGCAATTCTGTGATCTTCTTCAAGGTCACAAGTTGGCAGTGAGTCAATGACAGCAGGTATTAAACCTAATCAGTGCTGATGCATCTTCGCTAAACATGGAGAATACGAGAGGGTTGATGATTGTTGTGTACCATCAAGTTCACTATGACTCATAGTGACCCTATGAACAACAGATCGAAATCTGGTACCATTCTCATCACCTTTGATATACTTAAGGTCGTTGTTAAAGATACATGCCAATCGCTCTTGCTGAAGGTCTTTTACATTGGCTCTCAATCTTTCCAAGCATGATATCCTTTTCCAAGGACTCACCTCTCCTAACGACATGCCCAAAGTATGTAAAACAAAGCTTTGTCACCCTTGCCACCAAGAAGTACCCTGGTTGCCCTTTCTCCAAGAGCTATTTATTTGTTCTTTGGGAAGCCCATAGGATATTCATTACTCCTTTTCAACACCGTAACTCAAAGAAATCAATTCTTCTTCTGTCATCCTTATTTGTTGTTCAACTTTCAGATACATAGCCAAGAAACTGAAAAGATCATAGCTTGAATCAGGGACACTTTAGTCTTTAAACCAATGTCATTGTTTTGTAACACTTTAGAGAATTATTTGACAGCAGATTTTACCAATGCAACACACCTTTTGATTTCTTGACTGGTAGAACCAAGGAAGTTGATTTTAAATCTAAGAAAGATGACATAATTGAAAATTTCAATCTTTTCTCCATCTATCATGATGTTGCCTACTGGCATGGTGGTAAAAACTTTCTTGATGTTGAGATATAATTCATATAGAAGAAGGCTGTACTCACTTGAATGTGCTCACCAAGCTAAGCTGAGAAATTTGGAAGACAGTTATCTGGCCAACTGATTGGCAGAAATTTGTTTGTTTCCATTCTCACGGCCAGTGGAGAGGAGTTTTTGTTTTCCTGATGTTGACATGTAATCCATCCTGAAGGCTGTAGTCTTCAATTTTCTGCAACAAGTATTTCAAGTCATCCTCACTTTCAGCCAGCAAAGTTGGGCCATCTGCATAACACAGGTTGTTGAGGAATCTTCCTTTGATTCTGACACCACATTTCTCTTCATAAAGTCTAATTTCTTGAATTATTTTTTCAGCATATAAATTGAATAGATACAGAGAAATGAGGCAGCCTCATTACCTGTGTTTTATTGAATACACAGAAGAAATTGTGTGGATCATAACAAATTATAGATAACATTGCAAAGCTGAAAATTTCAGAATATTTAATCGTGCTTATGCAGAATCTGTACATAGTCCAATAAGCAGTCATTTGAGCAGAACAAGGAGATATATTATAGTTCAAATTCAAGACACATGTGTAATGTGTACCAGGATTGTAGCATTTAATTCTACTTATCCCAAAGATATGCTGAGCAAATACTCCAAGAACCTGGAGAACATGAATAAAGAAGCAACAGGGTTACTCTTTAACACAGTTTAGTAGACAGACGATGCAAGCTGGCTTGTTGAAGTGAAGAGAACTTGAAGGGCTGACTGGAAAGATCAAAACCTTCAGTTTGAATCACATTCCATCATGAAGGAAAACAAAAGTCTTCACCACAGGACTGCTATGTAGCATCATGATAAAGGAATAAAACATCGAAGTTGTCAATGATTTTGTTTTAATTAAATCTATCATCAATATCCACAGAAGTAACAGTCAAGTAGTCAATAACATATTGCATTAGGCAAATCTTCTACAGAAGACTTATGACGAATTGAAGTTTTTGAATTTTGGTGTTGGCAAAAATTATTGAATAGACCACGGACTGCCTAGAGAACAAATACATTGATCTTGAATGAAGTGTCACCAGAGCGTTCTTTAGGAGCAAGGAGGGTGGAACTTATTTTGGGCATGTGGTCAAAAGGGGCCAATCCTTGAAAAAGACTTCATGCTGGGAAAAGGAGAGAGTCAGTGAAAGACTATAAAACTGTAGATTGACCTAGTGACAGCGACAATGGGATTGAACATGGCGTGGGATAGAGCAAGCTTCCAACTGTTGTTACTGAATTGTGGTCAACTCAAACAGCACCTGGCACTAAACCAGCAAATGCTAGAAGGATCGCAGCTGAAAGCAGAGAATACCAGAGGAATGTCTATCTATGTTTCATTGACTATGAGAAGACATTTAACTGTGTGGATCACAATAAATTGTGGCTAACCTTCAGAAGAATGGGTATCTCAGAACATTTAATTGTGCTTATGCAAAATCTACATTGACTCAGGAAACCGTCCTCAGAACAAAGCAAGGAAATACTGAATTACCCAAAATCAGGAAAGTTTGCATCAGGGATGCATTTTATATCCATACCTTTTCACTCTTAATGTAGAACAGATCATTTGGTAGGCTGAACTTCATGAGGAGGAAAGTGCCAACAGGATTGGAGGAAGAATCATCAACAACCTGTGTTATGCAGATCATAAAACCTTACTTGCAGAAACTGAGGAGGACCTGAGACATTTGCTGCAGAAGGTCAGGTATTACAGTCTTCAGTGGATGGCAAGAAAACAAAGGTTCTCACCACTGAGCCAGTAGGAAGAACCCTGATAGATTGAGAAGAGATTGAGATTGTTAATAGTTTCAGTTTACTCAGGTCCATAATCAATACTCTTGGTACCAGCAGTCAGGAACTCAAAAGACAAATTTCATTAGGAAAAATCTACTGTTGAGGACCTCTCTAGAGTACTGAAGAGCAACAACTTCAGTCTAGAGACAAATGTATGCCTGATCCAAGCAACGGTGAACAAACAGGTCTGTTCTGGAGAAGGTAAAACCAAGCTGCTCCTTGGGAGCGAGGATTTTGAAACTCCATCTCACATAATTTAGGCATGTTTCCAGGAGAGACCAGTCCTTGGAGAAGGACATCATGCTTGGAATGGTGGAGGGACAGTGCAGGAGAGGAAGAACCTGGGTTAGATGGTTTGACACAGTAACGGGGGAAATGGGAGTAGGTGTGTTAAAGATGGCGAGATTGGCTCATGATAGGGCAAGTTCATAGTATTTGTACGTAGGGTCACTATGAGTTTCAGTCCACTTGTTGACATATAACAACAGCAGACAACACCAGCAGCAAAAATAACAAACAAAGGCTCCACATTTCAGGTTGAACATATTGGTAAATAATCCATTTTCAAAACATGGATTATTTTCTATAGAGTGCAACAGAGGCCTTGTATGCTGTAGAGTCAGAACTGACCCATAGCTGGCCCTCCAGCAGGTTTTCAGAGGCAATTGATTGCATGGGAGGAGCTTGCCCATCCTTCTTCTGTGGAGCAGCTGGTGGCCTTGAACTGTGTGCCTTCAGGATTGCAGCACAACTTCTTGACACGTGATCATTAGTTCTCTCTAACAGAGACCGATAGGACATTATTATGAAGTGTCATTGAGTCAAGTGTGACTCACGGTGATCCTATAAATGATAAATCTGAACTGTCTTCTATCCTGTGCCAAGCTCACAATCTCTGACACACTCAAGTCCATTGCGGCAGTACTAAGTGAATCCCCCTGACTGGGGGCATAATCTCCTTTGCCATCCCTCCACACCTTTCCAGGCTTGATATCCTTCTCTATGGACTAGTCTTTCCTAGCAGCATGCTCAAAGTATGCTAGATGAAGCTTCATCATCCTTGCCTCCAGGGAGCACTCTGGCTTCACCTTCTCAAAGACATATCTGTTTGCTTTTTGGCAGCCCATGGGATAGTCAGACACCACAGCTCTAAGGCATCAATTTTCCTTCTGTCATCCTTATTCATTGTCCAGCTCTCAGATGTATTACAAATAATTGAAAAGACCATGCTCTGAATCAGGTGCACCTTAGTCCTCAACCTAACATTATTGCTCTTCAGTAATTTGGAAAGGTCACTGACTGCAGTCTTTCCCAGTGCAGTATATCTCCTGATGTCCTGACAGCTAGTACCCAGGGTGTTGACTGTGGATCCAAACAAGATGAAGTCATTAACAGTTTTAATCTTTTCTCCATCTATCATGATGCCGTCTCTTGGTCCAGTGGTGACAATTTTTATTTTCTTGACATTGAAGGCTGCAGTGTTTGATCTTCTGCAGTAATTATTTCAAGTCTTCTTCGTTTTCAGCAAACAAGGTTGTGTTTTCTGCATACTGAAGGTTATTGATGATTCTTCCTTTAATCTTGTTATCACATTACTCTTTATAGAGTCCAGCTTCTCAGACAATTTGCTCAGTATACAGATTGAATAGTTGAGGTATGTTTTTGTCATTATGTGACATGCAGTAAAGAATGACTGATAGTGACCCTACAAACAACAGATCTGAATTCTGTCCTATCCTGTGCCATCCTCACTCTTCCTGACACATCAGAGCCCATTGCAGCAGTCACTGTGTCAATCCACCTGGTCAAAGGTCTTCCTCTTCTTCACCGACCCTCTGTCTTTCTGAACATTACGTCTCTCTCCAAGGCATACATACTTCAGGTATGGGGTACAGTGTTGAGGAAATCCAACATTAAACCAAATCCATTGCAATAGAGTTGAATACAATTCATACAGACTATAAAGGATAGAGAGAAATGTCCATAGACCTTTCCAAGCCTGGCTATGTGATTTAAGTATTTTTAACTCATTAGCTCCTATAATCATGTGAGACAATATCTCAATTCTAATCTCTATCCATCTCTATTTTCTCTTTCAAACATAAATACTTGCTTCTATTTCCCTAAAAAAAAACCTCAAAGACCGATGATGTAATAGTCATTATCCTCCCCAAAAGGAAACATGCATTCGAGTGTGCTAATTTGGGAATCACTGGAGAATGAAGACTGAATCTCCCACTCCTGAATTACTGAACTGTAGGAGATGAGCAGATAATGTAAGAGGTTCTTTGAGGGGATTCAACAGCAGGGAAATTGCACCACTTTTCAAGGGCCTATGGGGAGACTCCTGCTCTTCCAGGAAGGCTCTGTGTCCGGTATAGTCTTACAATCACAACATTTCTACTCAGTAATTGGATGGCTGTTAGAGGAGCTTCCTATCTGAGCCTGGTGACAACCAAGCAATGTTCTACCGCCCTTGTCTGATGCAAGCAAAACATCTTAAGGTTCTAGAACATTGCCCCTAAAAAATAAATTGGAACATGTGCTGAGAAAACCAAGTTATTTGATAGTAGCTTGGGGTCAGAAAAGGGATGCAGAAGCTCAGTGTGACCAAGTCACAGTGACTAGTGGTGACCATATGACCAACAGTTTGAACTGTCACCCTGCCCTGTAATATCTTCATTGTCATTTGGCATGTTTAAGTCCATGGCTGTGACCTTTGCATGGAATCTCTGGTGGCACAGTCAGTAGGGTGTTGAACTGCTAACCCTAAGGTCACACCTCTTGGAAGATATGAATCCAACAGGAGAAAGATAGAGAATCTCCTATGATGAAATATACAGCCTCAAAACCCCTCTGCAAGGCGAGCTGTGAGTCAATTCTGACTCAGGCAGTTTGAGTGACCAAACATGACAGACTTTTCCAGCTGTTGGTCTTTCCTGATGGTGTGACGATGTAAGTGAGCCGAAGTCTCTCCACGCCCTCTTCAAGGAGAGTTCTGTCGCTATTTCTTGTAAGACTGATTTGGTTGTTCTTTTGATTCTTAGTTGGCAATGATTCTATTCTGAATCATGGACGCTCCCTGTGTGCAAACTAACTGATCTTTACGGTTTACAAGGATGTGGGTCTTTTGGAAGTGGACTACCAAAGATGTATTCTGATGCTTTGGGAAGTAACTCATATTGGATTTGAACCAACAGCTAGATGGCAAGTAGTTTAGCAGTCCACCATTTATACGACCTAAGGTCTCTGATTGTGCAGTTTACCAAATTAATATATCTATCTATCTATCTATCTATCTATCTATCTATCTATCTATCTATACTAATTTTATTTGAGTTGATTCCATCTTGAGATGACCCCAGGTGGTATAGAACAAAATGCTTTATAGCTATTCTTGACTGTATGTAACCTTTATGGAAGATTAGCATGCTTTATAAACTTCATGGTGTTTCTAAGGGATTTGAGCCTGTGGCATCACTAGGGGATAGAAGCATATGTGAACTCTACTGAGTGGTGCTGTCAGGGGCATTAAACCAACATGACTTTTCCACTACATTTTTTTTAAATAAAATTTTTATTTTATATGGGTTTACTTACAAAGTTTGTACACATTTTTTTTCACACGGGATCTTTCCCATTTCTTTTAGTGCACCCCCCCATCAAATGATCAAATTGTGTGACCCTATGATTATCCCCGCTATCCATCTTCACCCCTCTGTTCTCCCCCTCCCCAACTTCAGAACCTCATAAATGCCCTGCAATGATCATCTTAAACAGTATTTGTCTTTATGGGATTTAGTTGGTTCACTTAACATAATGTTACACAGTCCCTCCCAAGTTAGGTAGTAATTTATAAAATTATTGCTGCTGCTTGTTGAATAGTATTCCATCATGTGAATGTGAAATTCCATAATTTCTCACTTCATTCGATTGTGGTTGGACAGCTGGTCTGTTTCTATGTTCTTGCCATGGTGAATAACGCTGCTATGAACGTTGGTGTATAAGTCTCTGTTTGTGCCTCAGGTCTCATTTTCTCAGGGTTTATTGCAAGCAGTGGAAGAGCCGAATTGTGTGAAATCTCTATGTGCAGCTTTCTGAGGATATGTCAAATGCCTTCCAGAGTATCTGAAACATTTTAAAATTCCACCAGCAGTGTATAAGAGTTTCTATCCCTCTACATCTTACCATTTATTACTTGCTGCCCTGTTAAACTTTGCCACTGCTGCTGGGGTGAGATGGTATCTCATTGTGGTTTTGATTTGCATCCCTCTTATTGCCAATGATTTTGAGCATTTCTTCATGTGTCTGTTTGCCATCTGATATATTCCTCTGTGAAAATTCTTTCCATATCTTTTGCTTATTTTGTAATTGTATTAGTCTTTTTCTTGTCTTCCACTATATTTTTGTGTAGATTTTCAACAAAAATCTATTACGTTTTAAAAATGTATTTTTATTTTGTATTGGTTTGCATACAAAATGAATATACATTTTGTTTTATTTATTTATACACACACACACACACACACACACACACACACACACATATAGTATTTCACACATTCCAGTATTCACATTGTGTTTCATATGATCGTTTCAATACAATGTGTTTTATAAAATTAATCATCATTGATCCATGCTCACTATTACCCCACCTTTTCCAGTCCCTCCTAGATATTTCCCAATTCCTAGACCCCCTCCTTCTGCACTCCAAAATTTGTGAACTCATGATTTACCCTCTCTCCATCCTCAGCCCATATCCTATTATTTTTATTTAAATATTCCTTTAATTAGCTTTAATAGCTAAAGAAATTTTTATAAGCCTAGTGCACCTGCTTCATTATGCCTACAAATCTAAATCTCTATGCTGATTTACTTTTTGCACTTCATAATCCATAGATTCATCATTGACTTATATCTTATGATATATATGTGTCATATAGTAGCATGTGTGTGTGTGTGTGCATGTGCATGCGTTTGTGTGTGTGTATGTATCATCACTTTGAACCATGAAGTGCTCATATCAGGAAAAGAAGTGTGTCAGAGATGTATTCTGTCTCAACACCTTTTCTGTCATATCAGATCATTTGGGAAGCATGGCTTTATGAGGAGGAATGTGGCATCAGGATTGGAGGAAGACTCACTAACAACCTACATTTTGTAAATGACACAACCTTGTTTGCTGAAACGGAAAAGGACATGAGGCATTTGTTGCAGGAGGTCAAGGACTGTAGTCTTCAATATGAATTGAAGCTCAACATCAAGAAGACAAAGATTCCCACCACTGGGTCAATTATCAGCTTCATGATGCACAGAGAAGAGATTGAAATTGTTGATAAACGTTAGCTTCATTGGTTCCACAATCAACACTGTTGGCACCAACAATCATGAAATCAAAAGCCAAATTCCATTTGGAAAGTCTAATGTGACAGATATCTCTCTAGAGTACTGAAGAGCAATAAAGTCAGTCTGGAGACTAAGGTGTGCCTGGTTCGGACAATGGTCTTCACAATTACTGCCATGCATCTGAGAGCTGGATAGTAACTGAGGATGATAGAAGAAGGATCAGTTCATTTGAGGTGTGGTTCTAGAGAAGGGTGTTGAGCATACATACTATGAATTGTCAGAAGAACAAACAGGTCTGTCCTAGAAAGGGTGAAACCAGGCTGCTCCGTGGAGGCAAGGATTTTACGGTCCTGTCTCACATACTTTGGGCACATGGCCAGGAGAGATCAGTCCTTGGAGAGGAACATCATGGTCAGAAGGGTGGAGGGACAGTGCAGGAGAAGACCTCGGATGAGATGTTTGACTGAGTGACTGGGGGAATGAGATTAGGTCTGTCAGAGACTATGAGATTCGCTCAGAACAGGGCAGGTTTCAGAGCTATTGTCCGTAGGGTCACTATGAATTGCAGGTGACTCGATGGCACATAATAGCAACAACAACTGTATTTGTGAGCTTTTATTAGTATCTTGGGTTTTTGAAATTAAGCAAATAAAGAAGAAATAGTGTGGGGTTTGTTTTTTTTTTAAGCCTTCCATTGGTTACTAGTGATATTGCTGAACATAGAAATATCTTACAAAACCTCTTCCTCATCGAGTGTTTCTGAAGGGACAGGAGTTGTTTCCTTGCTGCACACACCATGTTTCCTCACACCTCGCACTGTCACACCCCCAGCCTGCCCTGCACCCTGAGACCCTCAGCCCTCTGGTGCTCATGGAAGATGTTCTAACCTCTGCAACACAGGTCCTCCTGCAACAAATGTCCAGGTTGATCCACTTCTTAGGGAACAGATGACTTCAGGCTCATTTTAATCTCATTCAAGCGCACAGCTTGGTTAGCGGGGCTGAGTGTGCTGATGCCGCGCTACCAGTCTCCTCCTCTCTGTTTCATCGTTGGGGTGTGAATGGTTGGCAGGCCAAAGATTGTTGTGGAGTAAGAGGTCGGCTGTCCTCACCTGAAACATATCCCACACCCTCAGGTGGTTTCTGGGTTGGTCCCCTCCCACATCAAAGTGACGCAAGCCTTGGAAACTTTCCTTCGAACAATAGTGCTGTCTTCTCACAGCTTGTGGTTTATCTCAGTAATCTGAAAAAGTGTTGAGCAAGGGCTTTATAGATAATAAAGAATCAAGGGAAGCTTTAGGCAAGAGCAGGCACTTGTAAATCAGTCTCTCTTCTCCCTTCTTCATCTCTCCTCCCTCTCCTCCTTTTTCTCCCTGTCACTTTCCTCATTCCTTTTCCTGGCTACCTGCCCCCTGCCCTCCCCTCTCCCTCTCTCCTGTCTGCCTACCTTTCCAGCCCCATCTCCTTTCCTCCGACCCCTCCCTGCCCATCTCTTCTTGCCATGTCCCTCACCTGTCCCCTTCTCTGCCTTAACCTCTGTCTCCTCCTCTCCCATTCCCTCCTTTCCTCTCTCCCCTCCAGGCCTGCCTCCTCTCCCCTCTACTTCCTCCCCCCTACTCCCATTTCTGTCAGCTAAGCCCTTCCTGGTGCCCTTTCTCTTTGCTCCTCTCTGTGTTTCTCTCCACATCAGAGCCTCAGGGTTGTGTCTTCTCACTACTGCATTGTGTGCTGGGGCATCAGGCCTGCAGCAGAGCAAGGGAGACAGGCCCCTTCCTCCCTTAACTCCCTCATTCCCCTTCATCCTCCTCTTCCCCTACCCCTTCCTCCTCCTCCATACTCCCACAACCTCCTCCTCTTCCTCCTCCTCTTCCTTTTTCTCCTCCCCTCCTCTTCCTCCTCCTCCTTCTCCTTCCC
>NW_006399774.1:18591783-18615085 GCF_000299155.1 Elephantulus edwardii
CCCTCCTCTCCCTCCTCCTTCTCCTCCTCTCCTCCCCTCCTCCTCCTGTTCTCTCCCCCTCTTTTTCCTCCTTCTCCTCTTCCTCTCCTATCTCTACTCCCATCCTTTATTCTCCTCCTCCTCCTGCTCACCTTCCAACACCTCTCCATGATCTATGCTGTAAAAGATCATGACCTTACCTGTCCTGCCCTTGCTCTGTCGGCTTTACTGGGACACTTAAATCTCTCCTCTGTTATATCCTGGACTGGTGGAAGACGCTGAATTATCTCTGTTATGTCTATGCAGCTGTTATGTAATTGTTGCATGCCCCATCACATTTTACTGTCAGACAATTGGCTGCTTTGGGAGCCATACCTGGAAGGTAGTAAAAAAAAAAAAAAAGAGAGGGAGAGAGAGAGAGGGAGGGAGAGAGAGAGAGATTAATGCTATTAATAGTGGGATGGTAAGAGGCTCAACATAACTTCAAAACAAATGTTGAACTACTGTTGTAGCTTTCCAGCCAGGCCGCAGTGTCTCTGCAGCAGGTTGACTGTACACATTGGCAGAGAAGGTTCTCAGACGGTTCCCCCATGTGAACTGTGCACATCCACGTGGCTGTGGGGCTTCCTGACTGACCTGGCTCAGGCCTGGCTTTCTGCCGTCCACAAAGCCTTTCAGGGGCTCCACCGCAGCCATGTAGAGAGATAGGTTTTCCTCCTGTTCTAATACATAAAGTGAAAACATTAAAGCCGAGTAAAATAACCACAACCAAACTCAGCGTCTCCAAGGCTATGAGGTAGTGCTCATGAGTGTAATAATCTGATTTAAAGAATGTCTGAGTCGTTGGGTCGTGCTAATGGTTAATGCACTTGGCTGCTAATGGAAAGGTTGGAGACTTCAGTACACTCAGAGGGGCTTTGGGATAAGCCTGGTGGTCCGCGTTGGAAAGCTGGTCACTGAGAGCCTTTGGGGACACACCACTGCTCTGCCACACTGTGGGGTTTCTGCGAAGGGGCTCAGCAGCTGCTGAGAATACGCTCCCTGCTCAATTAGGATGACACTGAGTTCTCAGGTGATACATTTAAAAGAGAACTACAGATTACGTTTTTGTCAACTACTGCTGTGGTGTTCTAATAAACTGGTTCTGAATCAAAGCACCCCTGCACAACAGAATGGCTCGCTCCTGGTCACCAGCAAGTCACACAGCTGTTACTAGATTTGAGCCCATGTTGCAACCACTGTGCCAATTCCTTTCTCAGGGTGTCTGTCTTTGTTGTGGATCGACTACTTTATCAAGCATAATATCCTTTTCCAGGGACTGGTTCCTCTTGATACCATAGCCCAGTCCCCAGAGACAAAGTCTTACCGTCTTTGTTTCTACGGCTGTGCTTCTGCCAACATAGATTTAACCCTGAGAAACACCATTTTTTATTTTAAATCATTTAGTGTTCCCTTGCTCTGTCCAGACAATAGTCTCTTGGCTTAGGAATCGGTTTCATATGAACCCAATGAAATGTTCTGAGATTCTTATTCTTCTTAATGTTATCCACACAGTTAAATGCCTTTATATAGTCAATAAAACAGATAGACAGACACATAGACAGATGGATATCCTCCTGGTACTTTCTGCTTTCAGTCAAGATCTATGTGACATTAAAAATGATATCTGTAGAACCTCAGCTTCTTCTAAATCTGTTGTTGTTGTTGTTATGTGCCAGTCGAGTCATTTGCGACTCATAGCGACCCTATGCACAACAGCCCTAAACCCTGCCCTATCCTGCGCCAACCACACTGCCTCTGACACGCCCATCCCGATTACCCCAGTCACCGAATCAATCCACCTCATAGAGGGTCTTCCCCTCCTGAGCTGTCCCTCCACCCTCCCAAGCATGATGTCCCTCTCCAAGGACCCATCCCTCCTGGCAACATGTCCAAAGTATGTCAGACAAATTTTTGGCAGTTCTCTGTCCTAGACATTTTAAAATAATCTTCAACAAGATTTTACTTGCATATGATATTAATATGAATAGGGAGCTTTATAGGAAAGATTTCATTACTTCCTAGGTTACTGTCCTCTCTTCTCTATGCCCTTTTATGAGTTCTTGAGGTGAAGGGTATTATTGGCAGCTTAACACTTGAGAATGTGAAAAGAAATGCTACAGGATAATCTAGAGAGAAGGCCCAGGGGTCATCCAAGAGATTGCATGATCTTGCTCACACAGGGAGACTATTATCATCTCTAAATCTATCTTCTAATATACAAAATTGGGCCAGTGTCCCCTGTCTTTGTATGTGATGAATAACCACTTGTGGCTGTTAGATGTTTTTCAATAGTTTCTGACTCAGCGCCCATGTCACTGCTTGGTGCTGTGCTATCCTCCCAATCATTGTTATGTTTGAACCCTCTGCTCCAACCACATTTCCCATGCATATTATTGAAAATCTTCCTCAGTTTCATGAATCCTCTACTCTACCAAGAAAAATGTCATCCAGTCACCAGTGCCTCTGGTTCCATGTTTTGTGTACGTGCAACAAAGTCTCGCTGCCTTCGCTCCTTTGATGCATTCTGGCTCTTCTCCCTCAAAAACAAACATGTTGATTCTTCTGGCAGTTCATGGTACATTCAATATTCTCAGTCAACACCATACTGTGCATTTATGCATTTTTTGCATTTAAAGGCATCAGTTCTTCCTTTATGGTCCTTATTCATTTCCTAGATTTTGAAGGCAGAAGGAATGATCAAAACCACCATTGCTTGAGTCAGGTACACCTTCGTCCTCAAAGTGACGCATTAGAATTTGGTGCTTGAATGAGTTTCTCAGCAGCAGATTTACCCAGTGTAATATGTCCCTGGGGTTCTTCGCTGTGGCTTCTATGCTATTGATTGTTAATCCAAATAAAAATAAATCCTGGCAATTTAACTCATTCTTTGTTTATCACGATGTTACTTCTTAGTCTCGGTGTGAAGATGTTTTTGCTTTCTTTATGCTGAGGTTTAATTATATACTAAAGGTCATAATATTTTATACTCAGCAGTAAACGTTTCCCCTTCTCTTCATTTTCAACAAGCAAGACTGTGCCTTCTGCATATGCAAGTTGTTAATGAGTCTTTCTTCATTCTCTAGACTGTGTTCTTCTTAATATTGTCGGTTGTTGTTGTTAGGTGCTGTCGAGTTGAGTATGACTCATAGTGACGCCATATAGAGCCGACCTACACCCTACACTACACCATGCTAGGCTCATCCTCTCTGACACACTAGAGCCCATTGCTGAAGTCACCGTCAATTCATCGCATTGGGGGTCTTCCTCTCCTTCACTGATGCTCCATCTTTCCAAGCATGATGTTTCTTTCCAAGGAATAGCTCTCTTAGCAACATGGTCAAAGTACGTGAGAGGAAACTTTATCACCTTTCCCTCCAAGTAACACTCTGGTTCTACCTTCTCCGAGACTTATCTGTTTGTTCTTTTGGCAATCTGTGGGATATTTAACACTCTTCTCCAACACCACAGTTCAGAGGCATCAATTCTTCTGTCATCCTTATGCTGTCCAGCTCTCTGATGCATAACAGGTGACTGAGAAGACCATGACCTAGTTTCTTCTATTATAGGTTAAGCTTAAAGATTAGTAAATGTAATGAATGGATACAATACAACACTGATAACAATTTTCCTGATTTTAAACCATGAGGTAGCTTCTTGTTTTGTTCAAAGAACTGCTTGTTTATTTATGTCTAGTTTCTGCATTGATTATGTCACAGTTAAGTGTTCTGAAATTGTCATTCTTCTTGTTATTTCTAATTTTTATAATTTACATAGTCAACACTTTTGTACAGTCAATAAGACATAACTAAATGTCTTTCTGACAGTCTCTGCTTTCCTCTCAGATCCATCTGATAACAACACTGATATTCTACATCATCATCTGAGTTGGCTTGAATTTCTGAAGTTCTCTTTTGATAATACTGTTTCAACCTCTTCTGAACTATTTTCAGCAAATTTTTACTTGCATGTAATGTTAATGACATTGAACGCTAAGCTTCCATTCTGTTGGGTTACCTTTGTTTGGAATGCTTTCTCTAACAGCTACATTTCATGCTTGAAATGTTTTCAAAGCTGCCCCACCCCTTTTCAGATTGATAAATATAGACTATGTTCTTCTCTTCTGATTTTCTTGCTCCAGGTATTTGCACATTTCATTATAATATTTTGTCTTCTCAAGCTGCTCTTTGGAATCTCCCATTCTCTCTTGAAGATCCAGTAATAGATATTACCCACCAAGCTAGTAGCGTGGAAGTTGAGTAGGTTCTCAAAAATGGTTCATTATCATGAATTGAATTAAATTCATAAGTTGCTTCATTTGGACATAATTCTGTGTAGATTAAATGATTCTAACATTGCTGAAATGGAATATTAAAAAGAAAAAATAATTTTTTTGTGGTAATCACGCTTTTTATTGAATTTTAGACACTTTCATTGTTGTATTTCTTTATCTTTGAATCCTAGTCCTAACACTAATTTCAAGTGTATAGTTCAAATTTTTAAACTATAGTTACTTTCTTTTTTTTACTTCTCTGAACCCTTTTGTTTATTTATGATTTGAATGAAATTTTACAAAATGTGGTGCTTACTTTCTAACCAATCATTCATGTACACTTTCCCCCTCAACAGAGCATCCAAGAGCTGGTCAATGAATAAAGATTACAGAAAAAGAATCAACACCTTTGAGTTGCGGTTTTGGAGAAGAGCACTGCATATCTCATGGACGGTAAGAGAAAGAATAGATCTGTCTTGGAGAGGGTTCAGCCGGAGTGCTCTTTGGAGGAAAGAATAATGAGGATTCACCTCACATACTTTTGGGCATGTTGCTAGGAGGGGCTATTTCTTGGGGAAGACAAGATGCTGGGAAGGGTGGAGGGTGAGCAAAAGAGAGGAGGACCCTCAACCAGGCGGATTGACACGGTGACTGTTGCAATGGGCTCTTCTGTATCAGGAAGCGTAGGGATGGCGCAGGACAGAACAGGGCTCACATCTTTTGTTCTTAGGTTCGCTATGAGTTGTGCTCAACTGGATGGCACCTAACAACAACAGAACACATTATGCTGAGTGAAATAAGTCAGTCAGGAAAGGACAAAAACTGCAAGATCACTCTTACAAAAACCTAGAGAAATGTTTACATACAGGAAGCATTAGTGTTACATGATCACCATGGATAAAGGGGGACGTATAAATTGCATTTAAAGACAAGAGACACTTGTTGGGATGTGTGAAAGGAAGGGCATTGTGGAATGAATGGATAATCCCACATTGTGCTTACTATGATTGTAACGAATTTCATTTTCTTTAAACAAACAAACAAACAAACAAAAAACCCCAAACAATAACCCACAACTCTTTTTAATTATTTTTTTGTGTAAAATTTTACAGAGCAAATCAGTTTTCCATTAAACAACTTATACACTTTTTAAGACTTTATTGTAATGAACGTTTACAGACTTTGGATTTCCATTCATTCATTGTTGCAGTTTCCTCCCCCCCTCCCCTAATTTACTTTTCTCTTTGAAAAGTAAAAAAAAAATAATAATCTTTCATTGTTATACAATCCCCTGCCCCCTCCGCAGTCCATTCCACTATGTGGCTTTCATTCTGGACTTTTGTCATGACAATAATCCTAATCATATGTTCCTCCTAAACCGTTCTATCCCTCATCTGTTTCAATACAGTATATATTATTTATTCCCTCTTAGTTTCTACCCAACTCTGATGTCAGGCCTGCTTTACAACAGTGGCACTATCCAGTATTTGTCCTTTTGTGACAGAGATATTTCATTCAGCATAATGTCCGCCAGGGTCACTCATTTTGTATAATATTTCATGAATTCCTTGTTTTTCAGTGCAGATAGAATCCCATTGTGTGAATATACCAGAGCTTCTCTATTAATTTGTTTGTTGATGGGCACTTAGGTTGTTTCCAACTTTTTGCTATTGTGAACAAAGCCACAACAAACATGGGTGAGCATGTATCTTCTTGGTTTGCAGTTCTGGTTTCTGTAGGTTATATTCCTAGTAGTGGAATCGCTGGGTCAAATGGTATTTCTATTTCCAACTTTTTGAGAAAGCACCATAGTGCCTTCCATAGTGGTTGCACCATTTTACACTCTAATTTTACAACAATGGATAAGGGTTCCAGTTTCTCTGTAACTTTGCCAGGATTTATTGTTTGCTGTTCTGTTAAATTTTGCTATTTTCACTGGGGTGAGATGATACCTCATAGTTGTTTTGATTTGCATCTCTCTTAGAGCTAGGGATTTTGAACACTTCTTCATGTGTTTGTTCACCATCTGAATGTCTTCTTTGGTGAAGTGTGTTCATAGCCTGTGCCCATTTTCAATTGGGCTGTTTATATTTATCTTGTTGTGGTGCTTGAGTTATTTTATAGATTCTAGATATAAGTCCCTTATCAGACAGGTCATTACCAAATTTTTTTTCCCCAGCCTGTGGCTTCCCTGTTGGAGACGTTTTTGGATGTGCACAGGGATTTGATTCTTAGAAGGTCCCATTCATCTATTTTATCCTCTCCTAGTTGTAGGTTTTCAGGATGCTTGGGAAACTGTTTATGTTGTGAATTAGGGCTTCTAGAGTTCTTCCAAGCTTTTCTCTAATGATGTTTATAGTCCTTGGTTTTAGTCCTAAGTCCTTGATCCACTTTGGGTTGGTTATTGTATATGGTGTGAGGTATGGGTCTTGTTTGAGTTTTCTAGATATAGTTTTCCAATTTTGCCAACGCCATTGTTAAAAAGGTTGTCTAACTAATTTCATCTCCTTGTCAAAAATCAGTTGACCATAGGTAGATAAGCTGATTTCCAGGTTCTCAATTCTATTCCTTTGATCTATGTGTCTGTCACTGTACAAGTACTATGCTGTCTTGACCACCAAGACAGTGTAGTAGGATTTGAAATCAGGTAGTGGGATGCCTCCTACCTTGTTTCTCTTTATAAAAAGTGTTTTGCTTATTAAGGACCTCTTCCCATTCCAAATGAAATTAGAGATTGCCTTTTCCATCTCGTTAAAGAATGGAATTGGTATTTGTATTGGGATTTTATTGAATGTGTAAATTGCCTTTGGTAGTATTGTTATTTTCACAATATTGACTCTTCCTTCTTTGTGTGTGTGTGTGTGTGTGTGTGTGTGTGTGTGTGTGGCATTAGTTACAATCACCTTAACATTTTATTGTCACAGTGATCTGTCTTTGAAGAAACATCTAATGTATTGTTCATGTATATCCTCTTTCATTCAATCTGGAAAGTGCAGGTGGAGAATAGTTTACTTTTGGAAATAGGGTTTGATGTAGTAAGTCATGAAGATTTGACATGCTGGAGTTACCTCTTAAGAGAAAGTCCACTCTTCTCTGAGGCCTCAGGGCTAAAAAGGGATGTTGTCATAAGGCATGTCCTTTTAGACTGAGCATAATTCTGCAGAAAAGGTTATAAAGAATAAATGTTATCTTTTGTCTTTGTGTTTCTCTGTGTGCTGTGTGATTTCTTGAAAATAGGGCTAGAAGGCTTCTAGAAACAGGGCAGGGCACTGCTGGCCTGAATCCTTGTTTTTAGCTTAACTCAGTTGGTCACTGTTGGCTAGTCGAAAAATGGCTCTCACGCTGGCCTGCTTGGAAGGTCTTAGCACTGTTGAATCACTCGGCATGGATGGCAGCTGCCCTTGCTGGACAGATGAGCTCTTTCACTACCATTAGATGTAGCTCTGAGGGTGACAGTTCCAGGAGCCCATGGCTCTGCGGACCACCCGTTTTGTAAAGGACTGGGTGAGCTCCAGGTGGAGCGCACCAACCTCAGCCAGCTTGCATTTGGAAACAGTGAGACTTATGTGCACAGCAGAGCGCTGTGTAGAGTCTTCTGTGCTGGCACGAAGGTTCTCAGGAATGGGGTTTGCTTCGGTAACCCCTTTGTGTTTAGCTGAGGCTGTTTTCTTTGGCTGATTAGATGTTGGTAAGATATGTGAGGGGAGTGATGAACATTAGGATCAGTTATAACTGCTGTTGTTATTAATCACTGTCAAGTTTACGCCAACAAACTGTTGACACAGTTATATGACACTGTGACACGTAGACTTTGCGCAGCCCCACGCTGGCTAGCTGTGCCTTCATATACTCGATCCCATTGTTGAGATTGCTGTGTCAGTCTATCGCATGAAGAATTTTCTTCATCTTCACTGACCTCAGCTTTACCAAACATGACGTTCTTTCCTGATTACTTACTATGCATCAGAGAGCTAGACAATGACTAAGGATGACAGAAGAAGAATCAATGCCTTTGAGGTGTGGTGCTGGAGAAAAGTCTTGAATATATTATGGACTGCCGAGAAAACAAATAGGTCTGTCTTGGAGAGAGTGACATTAGGTTTCTCCTTGGAGGCTAGAGTATTGAAGTTCTATCTCATCTACTTTGGGCACTTGGCCAGCAGATACTGGTCCTTGGAGAAGGAGGTGGAGGGACAGCACAGGAGAGGGAGACCCCAGATGAGATAGATTGATACAGTATCTAGGGCAACGGGGGTTAGTGTGTTGGAGTCAGTGAGAGTGGCTCATGACAGGACAGGTTTCAGAGCTGTTGTACTTAGGGTCACTATGAGTCACAAGTGATCCGATGCCACATAACAACAAAAACGACAACAACGTCTTCCCAGATGATATATCCAGATTAAAGGATATCTTTATATATATATATCTCATATCTTTAGTACAAAGAAGCATCCTGGTTATATTTCTTCGAAGATATATTTTTTTTATTCTTATTCTAAGGCCAGAGGATATGTAGCATTCTTCTTGGACAATATTGTAAGACAAATTTGTTAGTTCTTCCTCTTTCTCATTTTTCCATGGCCCAGTTTTAACATTCATATGAGGTGACTGAGAAAACCTAGCCTTAGGCTAGGGATGTACATCTTTATTATCTAAGTGGTATGTTTAATTTTAGAACTTTAAAAAGGTTTTGTGCAGCAAATTTACCAAATGTGGTAAGTCATTAGAAATCTGTTTTTAAAGTTTTTATTTTATATTGATGTGCATGCAATATTAATAATATCTCACACAAGGGTCTCGTAACAAGAGTTTATAGACTATTGCAGGCCTCTAAAAGAAAAAGACTGATAACCCAATTACAAAATGAGCAAAAGACATGGAAAGATTTTTCACAAAGGAAGACATTCAGATGGCCAAGAGACACATAAAGAAATGTTCAAAATCACTGGCCTCCAGAGAGATTAAAATAAAAGCTACACTAGCCCCATAGCAGTGGCAAAGTTTAACAGAACAGAAAGCAACAAATGTTGGAGATGTGGAGAGATAGGAACTCTCATACACTGTTGATGGGCTTGTAAAAAGGTACAGCTATTCTGGAAGGCAGTTTAATGTTTGCTCAAAAAGCTGGACATGGAGTTTCCAAAAGACTCAGCTTTTCCACTGTTAGGAATATACACTTAAGAAATTAGAACTGAACCACAAATGGAGGTTTGAATATCAATATTCATAGCAGCATTATTCACCATTGCAAGAACATGGAAACAGCCTAAATGTCCAATCACAATCTAATGGATTGAGAAACTGTGGTATATTCACATGATGAAATACTATTCAGCACTCAGGAACAATGATTTTCAAAATTACCATATAACTTGGGAGAGACTGGAGAACATTATGCTGAGTGAACTAACTCAGTTTCATAGGGACAAATATTTCATAAGACAATTACTGTAAAAATTGTTATTTGTTGTGTGTACCATGGAGTTTGAACCAACCCATAGCTGACCCTCCAGCAGATTTTCAGAGGCTGTTAATCACATGGGAGGAGTTTGCCTCTTCTGTTGCCTCAAACCACACGCCTTGAGGATTGCAGTGCAGCTTCTTGCCACTAGGCCACCGGAGCTTCCTAATGGAATCACAATCCTAGGAATTTTTATAAAAATAGAGGGATAATCAGTAAAACATGTATGGGAGTACAAGCAGAGAGTGAGGTGGGAGTAGAAAGGGGGCGATGGGCAGAAGAGAATCCCAGGGTTGTACAATTTGGCGGAAGGAGGGGTGAAGGAAATGGGAAAGATCCAGCAGGAACCTGAAAAGATGGGGTAATGATGGGCATAGTTCAATGGTGATTAATTTTACAAAACACAATGAATGAGAATGATTGTATGAAACACTATGTGACTGACAGGTATATTATATATGCTTTAGACTTCTTGATTGCTTCGTCTATGGGCATGCGTTGATATTTGTTGATCAAAGTATAATGAAATCTTTGATAGCTTCAGTATTTGTTGTTGTTAGGTGTGGCCAAGCCAACGATGGCTCAGAGTGACCATGGGAACAAAAGATCTCAGCTGTGCCCTGTCCTATCCCATCCTCAAAATCTCTCATATACTTTAGCTCATTGTTACAGATTCTGTGCTAATCCATCTTGCTGAAGATCTTCCTCTTTTTCTCTGACCCTTCACCTTTCTCAGCATGATGTCTTTTTCCAAGGACCAGCCCCTCCTAACAACATACAATGTGTGTGTATGTGTATGTGAGGTGTGGTTTCACCATCTTTGTGACTAAGGAGCTTTGTTGCACTTCCTCTAAGACGGGCTTTTCCGTTCGGTTGGCACCGCATGGGATGCTCAGTATTATTCTCCAACTCCGCCCTGCAAAGGCATCGATTCCACTTCTTTCATTCTTACTCATTTCCTAACTTTCAGATACAAAGGAAGCAAATTATAATATCATGGTTTCGATCAAGGACACCTTAATCTTTAAACTGACATCATTGCTCTTTAGAATTTTAGAGAGGTCCTTGACAGGAGATTTCCCATTGTAATACATCTTTTGATTTCTTGACTGCTGGTACCCTAGGTATTGAATATGGATCCAACTAAGATAAAATCATTGATGAATTCAATCTTTCTTTCAAGTCTCAAGACTCTATATATTTATACACACACTTATCTGACTCTTAATATTAAAGTTGGCAAAGATTTCACTGACAACTCAGTCATCTCATATGTATGTTAAAATTCCACAATGAAAAGAGAAAGTGCAAGCAGTATGCTTCTGAGAGTCAAGGATGATGAAACTTGGTCTCCAATGCTTTGCTCATGTCTTCTGTAAGTCCCATTCCTTGAAAATGGACATCATGCTTAAAAAAGTAGGGAGTCGGTGAAACGGAGGAGGACTCCCAAGGAGTAGTTTGACACAGTGACTTCAGTAGAAGCCTTGATCGTGATGGAGCTTGTAAAGATGGCACAGGATAGGACAAGGCTTCCATCTGTTGTTCACAGGATCGCCATGAGATGTAGTCAACTTGAAAGCATCTAGCAACAACGATATACATTAGAAGAGGCCTTCGTGGCACTGTGGGGAGCCGGTTGCTAACCATAGAGTATTAACAGGTCTTCCTTGTCATGTCTGATCACTCACCTCTCACTTCCTGATAGATTTGGAAATTTCCATTTTCACTATGAATGCAGTGGCATTTTTCCTTAATTTCTCATTCCTTGCATAATAGAGCATATGATTGTCTAATTCAAAGCAGCCAATACCAGTCCATCGCAACTCATGTCTATGGTGTTTATCTGTATGCATTGTTTTATTTTTTTTACAACTTCACATTTCCCAAGATTCACATTCCATATATTCTATATTCCAATTATTTATGGATGCTTACACCTACTTCTCATTTTCTAATGTCTTCCAGTCTGAGGAGCTCTACTTCAGTACTATATTCAAAATTATTCCACTGTTATCTATATGGTTTTCAAATAACACTTATTTCAAAAGTGGATGACCAGGCTTGCCATTGACTTCCTGTCATCTCTGGTTCCCTGTTACCCATGCTATGTGGATAGCTGTTCAAGATGGCTGTACTGTGCTGTTTATGGTTTTGTGTCCTGTTGCTTTCTTTATTCATTGTTTCAATTCATCCTCTTAAGTCAGATGGTGTTTGGAATGCTTTCTTTTCTATTCTTTTAAAACTTAGAGTTGAAGAATTAGAATTCCTACTTTTATTCCTCGTTTTCAGCATCTCCTGTGCAGAGATTCTAAATGGCTGTCATGCTACTCTGTCATCTTTCACTGTCATTAGACAGTGTCGTGATACGTGGAGAAAAATACTGAAGTTGCCAATGATTTCATTTTACCTGGATCCAAAACCAACACCCATGATAACAATAATTAAGAAAGCAAAAGACATGGTTCACTGGGAAAATCTGTCATCAAGGACCTCTCCACAGTGCTAACGAACAATGATGTCAGTTTAAAGACTAAGGTGTGCCTGCTCCAAGGTACAGTCCTTTCAGTTGCTTCCTATGCATTTGACACTTGGATAATTAATAAGGATGACCAAAGAAGAACCAAGACCATTGAGTTATGGGGTTGCATAGGAGTACTGAATGTTCCATGGACTGCCAGAAGAACAAACGTATTACAAGAAGCACAATTAGAGTGCTCTTGAGAGAAAACAGTGGTGAAACTTCATCTCACATGTTTTGGTCACAGTGATAAGAAGGGCCAGTCCATGGATAAAGACATCACACTGAGAATCGTGGCAGCTCAGAGAAAGGGAAGAAGACCCTCAACAAGGTGGATTGACATAGTGGTTGTAACAATGGACCGGAACGCGTTAGATAGAAATGATGAGGGTGGCACAGAAGGGTCTCACTGAGTAAGAGTTGACTTGGTGACACCTAATAACAACAACAAGAGCCATAGAGTGAACAGTTAGAGTCTACTTTTCTCAGAATAAGAAAAATGGGTGGATTCCTCTCATAAAGGTTTATAGCCATGGAAAGAAAACGGAGGATTGCTGTGAGTTGGGATTGACTCGTGTTGGGTTAGGTTTATGATCCGTTATTTACATGGAGGCTAGTGACGTCCGTTACCACCCAACTCTACACTGTTGTTTCTTCTCTCTGGTACCACTGCCCAGCTAGTCTTAATAGCAGCTACCTAAAAGGGAGCAGGATGGCCAGGTGGAATGAAATTTCCGCTAGATTTCTCTCTAGCGTCTTGAGGCTTACTTGTGAGAGACATGAAATGCATACGGTTCAACTTTAGTATTGTTCCCTCCTGAAAGACCCTCGATCCACATTTGTTGAACATATACCCATGCTCTGAATATGTAATTAAACTTCTATTCTATGTGAAATTCAAGTTTATTCTTTTCAAAGGCCTGAGAAATGCTTTAAAGCAGACACTAACAAAGCTAATAAAGAAAAAATTTTGTGATAAACAAGGGAGAGAGAACAAACCCCAAACATAGTAACAGAGAAAAAGGTAAACAACGTATTGGAAAGGCAGAAAATCTTTCCAGAAAATAAACAATCAATGAAGAGAAGAGACTCATTTTGGAAAGGCTATTCTTGTACTCAAATGAAAGGAGAGTGATTGAAGAATTGAATTGACAAAAGGGAATTAAAATAAGAATCCTGGGGGAGGGGAACTAAAAGGAACCAACAAGGGGAACCAACTCAGGCATCTGTAAAGCTGTTAATGCCGAAGACATCAGAGTTTTCCTCTGGGAAGAAGCACTCCTAAGTGAAGATCATCGAAGTATCAAGGCCAACTCTTGTGGAACTCTTGTGTTGTCAAAGATAGTCATTAAACTTGAGTTCTAAAGGCAAATGGTCCAATGCCCACATGACTCACTCATGCCAACATAATGACAGCAACAGATACTTCCTGAAAACAATTTCCTGTGTTTTTGTCCTCAGCTCGACTGTACAAAAGGCAGTTTGAATTCAAGGAAACTCTGAACTATAGAATATTCTAAAATTGCTGCAGCTACTTCCTCTCCTTACTTGATGACATGGTTAGGTTCAAAGACCAGGTGATTATGGGAAAATGTGTGCTCTGCAAAAAAGAAGGACAATCATGTCCAGTTACAAAATGAAGGATCATGACGTTATCACATAACTGACAAACCTACACCAGTTGGCATAAAACCTTACCCGTAGTAGCCATCATTGCTCTTGTCTCTACTCTCAGCATGTTTCCACTGCCATGTATACATAGTTAATGGACTGAATTCTGTTTGTATGAGAGAGAATATAGAAAACTCACATATTTGAAAAGAAGACGCTGACTAATGAAATGTCTGTACAAACACATAGGGAGGTAGATACAGTGAAAGGAGTAAGTTACACTTTCTGCAAGGGAAGCTCCTCTCCTACTGGACCCATTCCATTAGCTATGATCCTAGGATAGCAAATCTTAGACGTTTGCCCTGATTTTGTTCTTCCTTCTTTTTTACACTTCCTTTTCTTATCTTTAGTTGCATGGTAAATACATGGTCTTTCTTATGTCTTGCAACGTTAATCCAAGGAACACTCAGAGACTCCTGTTAATGAACATACACACTAAATTTGGTAAGGGATTGCCTCCCCAGAACAGTCTCTCTTCACAGATTCTTAGAGGAGATGCTAGAAAATGGTTATCAGGCTCACAAGAGTCTCCTGTGGAAGGACATTTAAGGACTTGATCAAAAGAGGCTGTTTATTGTTTCGATGACAGAAGTCCATGCGGATTCTTTTCACTGGTTTGAAGTGCTTTATTCACAGTCTCTGTATTAAATAAAATGAATAATTCCTTACACCTTTTAGGTTTCATTCAACAATGCTCCTGTGCTTCTACTGAGTGGAAAATAGTCTATTCAATGTCAAGGAAAAGGACAGAAGTGATTTTTATGTGAGTCTTCTTAACAAGATTGCTATCTAAGAGAAGAAACCAGACAGATGCAATAACTAACTGCTTGTGAAGTGGATACTAGTGCCCGGAGGAACTAAAAATTTGTGCCAGAGTCCAAGAGAGTGCAACTAGCCAAAGTAGATGCTGTTTAAGCTAAATTTGGAAAAATACACCTTAATATCTACTTCAAATACACAGGTTCTAAGCTGAACTCCTAACTCTGACTTCTCCTTCTAACTCTCTTTGGCTAAGTCTCCTTGACTTACTTACTATGACATCATCATTCCTGTGGCTGAGGGTATAAACCATGAAATGGTTTTTATTCTCCCTCTTGTATACATTTGCAGTCCACCAGTTAACGTCTGTATCTTCCAAATGTATCCTGATAAGGCTTAGATACTTTTCATAGCTCTGCTGCTGTTCATAGGATTTTCAAGGGTTCATTAATTCAAAGGCAGCTCTGCTTGCTTGTTAGTCTGTCTTAGTCTAGAGGCTCCACTGAAGCCTGCCCACCGTCGATGACCCCTTTGTATTTGAAATGCTGCTAGTTTCCAATATCACTGGGACGTGCAAGCAGCCACCACAGTATGATGGAATGGTGAACTGACAGCAGACCTACGAATGACAAAGCTATGCATGTCTACAGAGTTGTCTTATGCATTCATGAAAGATAAGGTCCTTAGGAGTGAAGCATTCTAAATATGACTGGGGAAAACCTGCCTCTTCAAAGGGGAGTCTACCTTAAAGACATAGATGAAGGAACGTTTTCAGCCAAGGGAGGATCGCGTACTGATGTGACACAACTCAAAATCGAGAGATCGGCAAACATCCACTCATAATTGCAATGTGAAATGTAGGGAGCAAGAATCTAGGAAACTCGGAAGTCATGAGAAATGAAATAGAATGCATAAAGACCAGTATCAGTGAGCTCAAATGAATTTATATTGACTGCTTTGAATCAGTCATATAGTACACTATACACGAAATGACAAATTAAAGAGAAATGTTGTCAATTTATTGTAAGAAAAAGAACCTTTCAAGATCTATCGTGAAGTGCAGGACTTTCCGTAATAGGATAATGTCCGTATTATGCAAGGAAGACATGGCAGTGAAATTAGAATTTAAATTTACATGTGAAAGTTAGAGATGAAGACACTGAAGATTTCTGCCAACTTTTACACTCTAAAATTATTCAAAGACACAGTCAAGATTCAATAATAATAATAACTGGTGATTCTAATGCTCAACATAAAAACATAGAAATTGTCAGAATATATAGTCTTGATGATAGAACTGAGGCCTGAGACTACAGGAGAGAATTTTGTATGAAGATTTACTATTCATGGAAAATGCTTTTGTGAGGAAAAACAAATGATTACAATACAAGTGACCCTTACCAGATGTAATACATGAGAATAAAACCGACAGTTTCCGTTGAAGAAGATGATGGAAAACCTCAGTATTATCTGTTTGGAAGAGACAATTCATATGCAAGTTCAAATTGAAGGTGAAGAAAATGATAACAAATCCACAAGGGCCAAAACAGGACCTTGGATTTCTCTAACTTAAAATTGGGAGCTAGCTGCCAAATAGATTTGATGTGTTGTTGTTGATTGCCCTTGAGTTGAGCACCCTATGAGCAAAAGGCCTGAAGCCTTTCTCTAACTATCGTCATTTACCAAACTTCATAGACTTTCCAGAGGCATGTTGTTTAGGAAGTGGATGCCAATCCTGCTTCCTAAAGATTTGAAGTATCGAACACTAATTTTAGAAGGACAAAAAAATTGTGGAGTGACACATCAAATACATAATCTACAATACAAGCAAAAAGTTCACTATCAAGGCAGGAAAGGAAGATAAGGTCAAAATGGATGCCAGATGACTCTGAAGTGCTCTGGAAATTAGAAAAGCAAAGGAGAACGCCAGGAGCCTAGTGGCAAGAAACTGTGCTTCAGTCCCCAAAACACGTAGTAGAATCCACCAGCTGCTTCATGGGAGTAGGATGGGCAGTCTCTTCCCTTGTGATAAACTGTCTCTGAAAACCCGCTGGAGGGTCAGCTATGAGTTGGTTCTGACTTGGAAGCTAACAATATAACAGTAAAGTGGAAGGGAGGGAAGATAAAGAAAGAGTTGAACAGAAGATTTCCAAGAGCACATCCAGAAGATAAAACAAAATAGTATAATGAAATGTGCAAAGAGCTAGAATAAGGAAAGAAAAGATAAGAACAACCTTGGCTTTTCTCAGGTGGAAAGAACTTGAGAAAAAAAGAAAAAAGTCAATCTTTTACTTACAATGCCGAAAGACTCTGGGGACAAAGTCTTGAATGAACCATGAAGGATCAAAGAACATAGAGTACACAGTCACTGCAACAACAACAACAACAACAACAACAACAACAACAAAAGAATTGCTAAACCCTGAAACAGGAAACAGGAAGTCATTCATGCTCAGGAGTTGAGGGTACTACAGGACAAAGTCCCAGCTTCATTAAAGGTACTATAAAGCGTCCAGGAATTGATGTAATACCAATTAAAGACTTTCAACAAGCACCTAAGGCTTAGAGCATTCATCAGTGTCAGGAAATCTGCAACACAGCTACCTGGTCAAACAACTGAAAGAGATCCATTCCAAGTAGACAACTCAAAAAAGTGACTCTACACAGTGTAGAACTAATATCCCATGCAAGAATAATATTATTGAAAAATATTTTAAAAGTGTCTAAAGCAGCACATTGATAAAGAACTTTCAAAATTCAAATGGGATTCAAATAATACAGTGTAAGGATTTGGGAGGGGCGGGGAAGGTGGAAGCAGAGGGATGAAGATATGCAGTGGAGGGGGCATTAATCATGAGGTTGTACAATTTGATGAATGGGAGGGTGAGGGAAATGTGAAGAATCTGTTTTGGAAAACAATGTATTCGTATTTTGTAAATAAACTAGAGTAATAGTAATAACAAAGCAATAACAACAACAACAATAATAAAGAAAATATGAGAAAAAAAAGACAGTATAACAAGGTGTTGCTGACTTCCGTGGTACAAGGGATATCATTGCCAATTCTGATTTATATACCAGAAAGATCTTACTTGTGTATTATTGACTATCCAAAGGCACTCTACTGTTTGAATCATAACAAAATATGGATATCATAGAGAAGAATGGGGATTCCAGAACACTTACGGTGTTCCTAATAACCCTTTCTTAAATGAAGAACCAGTTATTCCATCAGAACAAGGAGATGGTGCCTATTTAAAATTAGAGAAGCTGTGTGAGCAGCCTTGAAGAGGCTGAGGGTCAGTGAAAGAGGAAAAGACCCTCAACCAGAGGTGCCTGCAGCTTCCGCGTTGGGTTTGAGCACGACGCAGTCATGCCAATGATGCAGGATAGTGCAGGGTTCAGATCTGTTGTTTAAAAACTCACTATTCAGTCGTAATTGACTCAATAGCACCTGACAACAACAATTCTGTTTGTATGCTGAGCAAAGAAATCTAACAAGTTGGATTATATAAAGATTTACACGCCATGAGAATTGGAGGAAAACTGACCAACAACCTACTTGATGCAGATGACTTGTTTGCTGACAGTGAAGAAGCCTTGAAGCTCTTACTTAAGAAATTAAAAGCCTAAAACCTTCACCAAGAAAACCAAACATATTCACACCTGAACTGATAGACAACATCATGATAAAGGGAGAAAAGATTAAAATTGTCATGTTCATTTGACACGAATCCACAATTTGCACAGAAACAGCAGTCAAGAAATTAAACAATGTATGATTTGGGTCACTCTGATACCAAGGACTCCTTAAAGTGTCAGAAGACATGCCGTCACTTTAAAGACAAAGTTGGGTCTGCCTAGCTCAAACCCGTGGTTCAAACATAGGTGAAAGTTCAACAATCAGAAAGAAAGACTGAAGATTTGGTATCCTTGAATGGCAGTGTTGGTACAGAACATTGAACATAATGTGCACTCCCAAAAGAACAGTTGGGTTTTGGTAGAAGTGCAGTGCGAGCGCTCTTTAGAAGCAAGGATGGGGGGATTTCATCTCCTATGATTTGCACAAGTCCTCAGGAAAAGCCTGGAGAACGGCATCATTGTTTGGAAAAGCGGTCAGTGAGAGAGGAAGATCCTGAAGGAGAATTCACTGCCTGTAGGAATGAGCTGACGCACAACAGGCCTTGTGAGGCTGACACAGGGACAGTGTTTCCTTTCACATGGAGCCAACTCCAGAGCACGTTACTACAATGGATAAACTGCCTTGTTCAAATTGAGTAGCGCAGAGTCAGAATTAGAACCCAACTGCTCTTGAGTCCTTCCTTGGTCTACTCCTAGTAATGGTGTGCTGTTATTAGGGGTCATTGAGGTTGTTCTCACCCACAGTGATCCTACACAGAGCAGAATGACTCTTCCTGATCTTATATCATTCTCACAAGTGATGGTATGCTGGATTTCTCTCTCTCTCTCTCTCTGTGTGTGTGTGTGTATATACACGCACACACAATAGAGTTGGAACTGATCCACAGCTGACTCTGGTGGGTTTTCAGAGGCAGTTGATCACGTGGGAGGAGACTGCCCATCCTTGTCCTACGCTGGCCTCCAACAGCGTGCCTTTAGGATTACAGTGCAGCTTCTTGCCACTAGGCCACCAGAGCTCATGTGTTAGTACCCATGCAAGATATCTCATGGAGGACTTGAAAAATTTATTTTTTGGGTAGAAGATGATGCTGTATGGACGGGATCATTGAGAAAATAGACTCTGAAATGAATCTGGCAACAGTTCATGGGCACCTTTAAATACTAGGTTAGAGTGTTTGTGTTTCTGTCTAAAAATTGTGGACGTGTTTAATACTTTTTGAGTGGAGCAAATGACATGTTCTGAACTCTTTTCGCAGATGATTAATCTGGTAGTAGAGCATGAGCTGACCTCAGGAGCAAGAGTGTGCTGGCGCAATGGTCCCTCGGAAGCTCCGAGTGAGTCAGTATGAGCTGTCGGATTGAGGTTAGCAAGGAAGCAGCAAAAACATTTGATAAATAGGCGATTTTTTGTCTTTGGAGGCAAGACAGGAAGACTCAAAGATTATATTTTTCTCAATGTTATTGGAGCATATTTTCTACACAATAAAATACGCTGACATTGTTCTGTATGGGAACATGGTTACAGCACTGATAGAAGTGTACATTGGAAGGAAAAAAATGAGCAGTTTGGTGGATTTGTAGGTGTCTATTGATGGTCTTCTGAATCCAGCTTGGATTTAGTTCCTTGTTGATGTAGTGTTCTAGCCATCTTTCAAGTAATCGTCAACACTATTTTACTTCCATGTGATTGGATAATTTCCACCTTCTATTGGAACACTCTGCAGAAGAGGTCATGGCTCAAGGAACACCACCATTCATGCTGGATGAATTTAGGCAGAAAGAGGCTTACTTGGTATTATTCACAATGAAAAGGCATTTGACCAGCTAGATAATAATAAATTACAGCTAACATTAAGAAGAATGGGATTATTCTTGGGATTCACCTTAGAATTCCCAGGGTTCTTTTTTTTAAGTAATTTTTATTTTATATTGATTTGATAACAAAGTTTTTCTTTTATATTGGCTTGCTAACAAAGTTGTTGCATCCAATACAAGCTATGGTCTTTGCAATCAATTGTTATACATCAGAGAGTTGGACAATGACTAGCGAGGATAGGAGCATTGATGCCTTTGAGCTGTGGTGCTGGAGAAGAGTATTGAAAATACCATGGACTGCCAAGAAAACAAACAGATTCATCCTGGAAAGGGTTAAACCGGGTGGCTCCTTGGAGGCAAGGATTCTGAGGCTCCGTCTAACATATTTTGGACATGTTGTGAGGAGGGACAGGTCCTTGGAGAGGGACATCATGCTTGGGAGGGTGGAGGAATGGCGAAAGAGAGGAAGATCCTCTATGAGGTGGATTGATTCAGTGACTGGGGTAATCGGGGTGGGTGTGTCAGAGGCAATGAGATTGGCACAGGATAGAGCAGGGTTTAGGGCTGTTGTACATAGGGTCACTATGAGTCGCAAATGACTCGACGGTACATAACAACAAAGTTGTATACGTGGTGGCACACTATCCTTCATTCGCATTGTATTTCATACAATCATTCCCATTCATCATGTTTATAAAATTAATCACCCTTGAACTGTGGCCACCATTACCCTGTCTTTCCAGATCCCTATTAGATCTTTCCCATTTCTTTTACCACCCCCTCCCCCACCAAATTGTGTGATCGTATAATTTTCCCCCTGCTCATTCTCTGGACTCTTTTCCCCTCCTCTTTTGGATTCCCATACACATTTTACTAGTTTTCTTTCTATTTTTACAGTAATGGTCTTGTTGTAGTTATGTGTCGTTGAGTCACCTATGACTCATATCGACCCTATGTACAACAACCCTAAACCCTGCTCTATGCCTAGTCAATCTTATTGTCTCTGACACACCTATCGCCATTATCCCAGTGACTGAATCAATCCATCTCATTAATAATCTTTTCTTCCTGTGTTGTATCTCCACCCTCCCAAGCATGGTATTCCTCTCCAAGGACTGATCCCACCTTGCAACATGTCCAAAGTATGTCAGAAGGAGCTTCAGAATCCTTGCCTCCAAGGAGCAGTCTGGCTTTACCATCTCCAGGACTAACTTGTTTTCTCCTAGTAATTCATGGTATATTCAATACCCTTTTCTAGCATCACAGCTCAAAAACATTAACTCTCCTTTTATCATCCCTAGTCACTGTCTAGCTTTCTGATGCATAGCAAATAATTGCAAAGAGCATGGCCTGTTTCAGGTACACCTTAGTCTCCAGACTGACATCGTTCCTCTTCAGTACTTTGAAGAGGTCTCTGACAGCAGACTTTCCCAATGCAATTCATCTTTTAATTTCCTGGCTGCTGGTACCAAGAGTATTGAATGTAAAGAGAAGCAAACTGAAGCTGTCAGCAATCTCAGTCTCTTCACCAACCATCATAATACTGCCAATTGGCCCACTGGTGAGAATCTTTGTTTTCTTGATATTGAGTCTCAATCCATATTGAAGGCTGTAGTCCTTGACCCTCTGCAGCAAGTGCTTCAGGTCCTCCTCAGTTTCAGCAAGTAGGGTTGTGTAATCTGCATAAGACAGATTGTTGGTGAGTCTACCTCCAATCCTGATGCCACACTTCTCCTCATAGAACCCAGCTTCCCAGATAGTAACTGTAATGGTCTTAGGGAGTATTTAGCTTATGAGAATGAGTAAAAGCAATCTTTATGTTGAACACAATTCCAATACAAATACAAAATTGATTTTTTAAAGAGATAGAAAAGGCAATTGGCAAGCTTATGTGGAAAGAGGAAGAGGGGAATAAGCAAAGCATTTCTTTCTGAAAAACAAGACTCAAGTGGGAGGCATGGCACTCTCTGATCTCAAAACCTACTATGCTATTGTAATAACCAAAACAACATGGTATTGGTACAATGACAGGTTCATAGACCAATGGAACAGAATCTAGAACCCAGAAATTAACCCATCTATCTATAGTCAACTGATATTTGACAAGGAAACATAACCTATCAAATGGAACAACTATAATCTCTTCGATAAATGTAGTGGCAAAACTGGACCACCACTACCTGCAAAAAGCTGAAACAGGATCTACATCTCACTATACATAAAAATCAACTCAAGGGGGATTAGAGACCTAGACATAAAGCCTAAAACCCTAAATATCATAAGAGACCAATTGGGACCAATCTTGGAAGGCTTGGTTCATCTATGTCACAAAGGGGCTGTCAAATATAGTCAAAAGCACGACTTGGAGAGGATAACATTGATGAGTGGGACTTTGTAAAGATTAAATCCCTGTGTACATCAAAATATTTCCAACAGGATGAAAAGAAAACCTACTGAATGGGGAAAAAACATCTGGCAACGCCATCTCAGACAAAGGTCTTACAACAAAAGTTTACAGGATACTATAGGATGTCTACAAGAAAAAGATTGATAACACAGTTACAAAATGGGCAAAAGACATAGACTTTTCACAGAGGAAAATATTTGGATAGCTAATTAAACAGACACATGAAGAAATGCTCAAAATCACTGGCAATAGGAGAGATTAAAATGAAAACCACAATGAGTTACCATCTTATCCCAGTAGCAGTGGCAAAGTTTAACAGGACAGAAAGCAATAAATGTTAGAGAGGAGGCAGAAAGATAGCAAGTCTCATACGTTGTTGGTGGGATTCTAAAACCATACCACCACTCTGGAAGGCAGTTTGATGTTTCCTCAAGAAGCTGAACAGAGAAGTTCCATATGACTCAGCCTTTCCACTGTTAGGAATAAACCCCAAAGAAATTAGAAAGGAGACATAAATGGAGATTTGTACACCAGTGTTCATAGTAGTGCTATTCACAATCACAGGGACATGGAAAGAGCCTAAATGTCCAACCATAATCTAATGGATTGAGAAATTGTGGTACATTCACATGACAGAGAACTCAGGAGCAACAATTTTGAAAATGACTACATAATTTGGGAAAGACTGGAGAGAATCCCAAGGGTTTTTAATTGTGCTCACTTGTTATGCATCAGAGA
>NW_006399774.1:18615430-18666341 GCF_000299155.1 Elephantulus edwardii
GCACAGGATAGAGTGGAGTTTAGGGCTGTTGTACATAGGGTCGCTATGAGTTACAGGTGACTCAACGGCACATAACAACAACGACAAATGAGAAACCAATACACAGCTCAAGAAGCAGTTACCTGAACAGAACAAGGGAACACTGCATGGCTGAAAATCAGGGAAAGTTTGGCCTGATTGCGTCCTTTCTCCATATCTATACATTCTGTATGCCAGGCAAATAATTCAAGAAGGTAGACTAGATAAAAATGAACGTGGCATCAGGCTTGGAGGTAGACTCATAAATAAGTTGTGATGTGTAGATGACACAACTTTGCAGACAGTGAAGAGGATTTGAAGCACTTATTACTAGAGACCAAAGACTGCAGCTTCAATAAAAGTTACATCTCAACATCAAGAGAACAAACATCCTCATCACTGGACCAACAGGCAACATGAGGACGGAGAAAAGATTGAAATTGTCAATGATTTAATTTTACTTGATTCACAGTCAATACCCATACATTATACTGGAAAAAATATGCTGTCAAGGACCTCTCTAAAGCGTTAAGGAGTAGCAATGTCTGTTTAAAAATGAAGGTGTGATCCAAACTTGGTCTTTTCAATTACTTCCTATGTATCTGAACCTGAACAATGAATAAGGATGACAGAAGAATTAATGACTTTTGACTGTGGTGGTGGTGAAGAGTACTGAGTATCCCATGGCCTGCCAGAAGAACAAGTGTGCCTTGGAGGAAGTACATCCAAGGTACCTTAGAAGGGAGGATGGAGCCACCGCGGAACTCCAGAGGCGCGAACACCGTGTGACCCCAGAGGAGCGATGACTACTCGCAGCTGTGTGACCCCCCCCCTGCAGAAGTGAGGATGGTGAAACTTGGTCTCATATACTTTAAGCACGTTATCAGGACCCACCAGAATTTGGTGGAGGGTCAATGAAAGAGAGAAACATCATCAATGAGATAGATTGGCACGATGACTGTGATAATGGGCTGAAGCGTAGCAGAGATTCTGAGGATGGTACAGACAGGACGAGGCTGAGATCTGCTGTTCATAGGATCACTATGAATTATGATTGACTGGATAGCATCTAACAACAACAATATTGGTCCTCTCCTTCAAGTTATAGAATTTGGCAGTTAGAAATATAGGAATGGAGAAGTTATGAATCAAGTTACAGATTTACTTTTATGTTGCTTGACTTGAGTATTGCAATAGGTTAGACTGGAAAATGTAAAAGTCCTCCCCCAGTAAAAGTCTAGACAAACTTAAAAAAAATATATGAAAAGAATATTCTTTCCATTGCAGAGCTGGGATCCTAAAGCAGTAAATTCCAGGAGGTAAGGAGGAAGGAGTCAGACCAAGGCCATGAGCGTGAGACTAAACAGAGTAGATTATGCCACTGGACAGAAATGTGTCCATAAGGGAGGGAGACCTCAGAACACCTTGTGATTCTTTTAGCTCCTCGTGGGGAAAAATCTGCTCTAGGGTTTTCATGGCCATATTCTGACTTCAGATTATTTTGGGTAATTAGATGTGTACTACCTGTGTGAACCAGAAGTCCACAAGTCAAAAAAGTATTTTAGAAGTGACCCCAGAAAAGTAAGACTTTTAGCTATCTGGTAAAATTAAATATAAATGAACTCTGTGGTTATATCTCCTTATCCTCCATCGCACAGGGCTCCCTTAGACAAAGCCCAGCTGAGGATGTGCTCAAACAGGAAAAGCTCCAATATGAACAGTGGTTACAAAGCTATGAAGTCAGTGTGAGGTTGATAGAACAAATAGAAAACAGAACACTACAGCATAATAAAAACATATGAAAAGAGAGGAATAGAGCACCTCAAATTTGGTGCACGTGTGCAAAATCTCAGACCACACATTCTAAATCAGTCAGGAGAAAAGGCTCACTAAGCACCTGGGACAATTGTCTATTATTTTAACTTTTTGAAAGGATTTATTTTGCCTCCACCTTCAACTAAACGTTAAAATCCATGAAAGATAGTGAATTTAAGACCCACAGCTGTCCAGAGAGCCTTATAGAAAATAATATGAGAATATCATTCTCATCTGATAAAAAGGGAAGTATTCAGAAAAAATAATGTATAAATCACAAATCCGAAAGTAATGAAGATTGATAAAGTTGACAATATTCAATAATATACACAACTTCTTTACAATAACAGATGGCTCCTAAATGGAAAAAAAAGAAAACCACTAAAAACCCCCACAAAAACCCACCAATAAACAACAAAACGCAAAAAACAAAAAAAACCCCAAACTGGAGCTCTGGTGGCCTACTGGTAAAGAGCTGTATTGCCAACTCACAGGCCAATTCAAAGGCACTTGGTTCTAATCCACCAGCTGCTTTGTGGGAGAAAGGTGGGCAAACTCCTCCTGTGCCGTTAGACTACCTCTGCAAACCCCCTGAAGGGTCAGCTAACGGACAGGTCTGACCTGATGATACGTAACAATAACAACAAAACAAATAACAGTAATACCAAAACAAAAGGAAAAACCTAGAAGGTATTTGCAAGTGCCTGGAACTCCGATCTAGAACACGTCATGAAAAATAGAGGATCATCGAAAGAGAGGAAGACCCTCAATGAGCTGGATTGACACAGTGACCGCAGGAAAGGGCTGGAGCATGGCAGAGATCATGAGAATGGTGCTAAACAGAGCAAGGTTTGGCTGTTGTTCATAGGTTGCTAGGAGTCACAGTTGGCTCAGTGGCTCATAACAAGAACAGTCTGCTTGTGGCTGCAGTGCTGGTGCCCAAAGGACCCATGGAACATGCTCACACTAATAATGAAAACAGAAATTGGTGCAATGACTTAGAAGAGAGATTCAGTAAAATTGAAAATACTACAGAGGCATATTATTATCTATTCACTACTGGGCCAATTGGCAGCATCAGTATGGATGGGGAAGAGATTGAGATAGTTAACAGTTTTAGTTTACTTGGCTCCACACTCAACACTCTTGGTAACAGCAGCCAGGAAATCAAGAGCCGAATTGCATTGACAAAGCCAGCTGTGAGGGACCTCTCAAGAGTACTGAAGTGCAACGACATCAGGCTGGAGACTAAGGTGCGCCTGATCCAGACTATAGTCTTCGCAATTACGTGCTATGCATCAGAGAGTTTAACAGTGACTAGGGATGACAGAAAGAGAATTGATGCCTTTGAGCTGTGGTGCTGGAGAAGAGTGTTGAATATACCATGGACTGCTAAGAGAACAGTTTATTCCTGGAGAGGGTAAAGCCAGAATGCTCCTTGGAGTCAAGAATTCTGAAGCTTCATCTGACATACTTTGGGCATGTTGCAAGGAGGGACTGGTACTTGGAGAGGGACATCATGTTTGGGAGAGTGGAGGGATGGCACAGGACAGGAATACCCTCAATGAGATGGATCGATTCTGTGAGTGCAGTGGTGGGAATGAATGTGTTTGAGACAGCAATGTCGACACAGGATAGAGAGGCATTTGGGGCTCTTATACATAGGGTCGCTATGAGCCACAAGCAACTTGACAGCACACAACAACAACAACAACAACAGAGGCTTATACCCTATGATCACCCAGCAAGGCTTTCGGTGCACAGTGCTGACCCCAGGGTGTGTACCCCTGTCACCCTTGTACCTGGACAGGAAGAAGTGTTTGTAGTAAGAAAGGTCACCACATCCTTGCCCAACCTGTAGGAATGGTACCTACTCCTCCTGAAATGTATATTGTAAATCTTAATCCTTGCCAGAATAAAAACCATGTTAGGCCAATAACAGAAATGGATTAAAGTTTATTTAGCATAGAATTTGCAAAGTGGAGTAATATCTTGATTATAAAAACTCCAAACCAAATCCACTGCCACAGAGTCAGTTCTGACTCACATCAGAAGAGTCTTCACAGGGACTCTGAGGCCTTTGCTGGGAAAACCGTCCATCTGCTTCTTGAGAAGCAGCTCGTGGATTTGAACCAGTGGCCTCTCTATAGCAATTCACCAAGTAATGCATTATGCCAGCAGAGTTCCATTATGTTTTGGTGACTCACTCCTTCCTATCCCTCCAGCAGGTTTTCAGAGACTATAAGTTGCATGGGAGGAGACCTTCCTCCTTTTCTTCTGAGGACTTGCTAGTGGATTTGAACCCCCAGAAAGGGTGCCACTTTTGGGTCAGTAACACAGTGCCCTATGGAGCACATCACCAGAGCGCTCTCAAATATTTTGAGTATGGAAAAGAAGTATTTAAAAGTCGGTTGGGCCCTGACTAAATCTCCAGTTGAGAGGCTCACGTGTGAAGCAGTTGGATTCTATAGGGTAGATTCTCTTGTTTTAGTTGAAAGTCTGGTGCTAATTGTGTTTGGGAAGAACATTCTTCTAAGTGGTACAGCACTTATCTGTCAGTTTGATGTACTGAGATAACTAGGGGTTGCTGTGATATCGAACAGTGTGCCACTGGTGCATCAAATGCCATAATGTTTACCCATGGTGGTGTTTGGTGGAACTCCCAGTTTAAGACTGGCTTGGAAGCAGGATTGGCACCCACTTCCTAAACAACATGTCTCTGGAAACTTGATGAACATTAGAGAAACTACAATAGTTCTAGAACAGGGTTCAGATCTTTTATTCATAGTTCACTATAAGCCATACTCAACTCGACAGTATTTAACAATATAAACAATATGGATTAAAATGTGATGCAAAGGTGAGAAAACTCCCACAGACTATAAAACCCACCACATCAACATTGTCTTAGGGAATTGTTGTCGTTGTTATGTGCCATCGAGTCACTTGTGACTCATAGCGACCCTATGCATAACAGCCCTAAACTCCGCTCTGTCCTGTGCCAATCACACTGATTGCGATACACCCATCCCGATTACTCCAGTCACTGAATCGATCCACCTCATAGAGGGCCTTCCCTTCCTGCGCCGTCCCTCCACCCTCCACAGCATGATGTCCTTCTCCAAAGACCAGTCTCTCCTTACAACATGTCCAAAGTGAGGCTCCGTCTTAGGGAGAGTTTGTATAATACAAGTTCAATCTGGAACACAACTTGCAGGGTGACCCAGAGTTCACAGCTTTCAAAACTGGCTACACAAAGATCATTCTCCAGAAAAAGCCCAATGCCTGAGAGCAATTGGCCTCTGCTAAGGTGCTCATTGGTCTTGGCTCATAAGGAACTCCAGAAATCTGCATCTCAGGGACATTAAGGCTGTTTCCTGCCTCTACACTTGTGGATGCAATTTTATTTGAGAACTGACTTATGTGGGGTTTTTTTATGCCTATCAGTGTAGAGTGTGTCCTAAACCAATCACTTTTTAGCTGCTAAAGAGCTGTTAGGCACAAACAAACAAGCAAAACCAAAAAAACAAAAAGGAAGGAAGGAATTGGGTGGTCTTATTGAGACCACCGAGGAAATATGCACACTAGGCCAAGGATCGTCCACCAAAACTCGCAAAGAGAACCTCACCTGAAGCTGGTGTCCTGCTTTTGAACTTCTCCAGATTCCTGAACTGTGAGACAGTACGTTTCTGTTCCTTTCAATCCACTCACTATAGCAAACTAGAGAGGAGAGCGATCAGAGGCCGCAGGGCAGACAGAGAAGGACAAAGCTAAGGAGACAGGGAAGAGGAGAAGGAGAACCCCACAAAGTCCTGGGGTTTGGTTGCAGCCCGTGAAAGCTGCTAATTTTCAGGAGGATCACATTGTACAAGAGACAGTTGAATTCATTTATTTGGGCAATCATCAAAGAGAATCAGGAAGTCATTTTAAATGACACGAGGAAGGCCGTCTTACAAAGCATTAACGTGTATAGTGAGATTGGATAGAATCCTGGAGTTTAGTTTGAATCAGTGATGGATTCAAGGAGAGAAGACAGATTTTTAAAAAAAAATTTTTTATTCCCCCGCTCCCCCCAAGGCCAGGAGTTTAGTGTGAGGTAGGAAAGGTATGTCATTGTCTGTGGGAGTGGATCAAGGAGAAGATTGTTCTTGCTTCTGGAGAGTGGAGACGCCAGCTAAGTGCAGAGGCACAGAGCAGTAGAAACACAGTAGGTACAGGATCGAGTGAAAGGAGAGACTCACACTGTCAGATTTTCTTTCTGTTGTAGAGAAACCTAAAAGACAGTGGTTTTATACACTCTCAAATGGAATTCGTTTGTGTGTGCTTAAAAGTAAGGTGTCTTTGAGGAGGAAAAATAAAGCCTGAACGTCTCCAGGTCCACATGAAGGAGGTCTTGTCTTTAGCTGCTCTCTCTTGCAGATGTTTTGTTTTGTTTTGCTTTCTTTCCTTTTGCCGTGTGGGGTGTTTTGTCTGCTCATTTTAGGCAGGTGAGGAGATAGCTTCCCGCTCAGATCTTGGGAACGGCCGTGGCGTTCTCGCCGTCTCTGCTTCATGAGAACCTGGCAAGCACTCTGGTGTCCATTCGGCCATGCATCCTGCAAACTCACGGCCTGCTTTTGTTCAGAACAAGGGTTCTCTTTTTTAAAACTCCTTTTCTCTTTTACTGAGGAGCTCTGGTGGGAGAAAATTCAAACTGCAGCTCCCTTTCTATGCTTTTTCTTTGTTTTTTGATGTAAATGCTCCCCGTGGTCTTTCTTTTGGGGTAGACAAAGCTGGTTGACTCAGCCTCAGCTTCGCTTCCTGTGTCTCAGATATTTCCTCCTCCAGCCCCATCTGTCCACTCCCTGTCTCTGTCCCAGGGTCATTTACCAGCCTCCCTGGCACATGGCCTCTCTGCTGGCGCTCAGCTCCACTCTCCTATCGTCGTAAAGGGACTAGAAATGCACAGAGAACATAGCTTAAAGTCCTCCTCTGAAATCATACTGTACCAGCAACTGCAGGTTGATACACAAAGTCTGTAAGAAAAATGTCATCTGATAGGTGTATGGGAAACCTGGAGACACCCTCCCTCTCGCCCCGGACTCTGGTATCACCTCACTTCTCTGAATCCACTTTCCCCTCAAGTCACAAGCAGGACATTTATCCATTTTCACCTGCTCTTTGTCTTCTCCTCTCTCTTCACCCCATTCCCGGATTGTAAAAGTATCAGAGTTTACTACTGCCCCCCCCCTTTTAACTCTTACACAATGTTTTCGTGCTAGTGGAAGAATCGTTGACCTTGTGGTAAGCTGCTGTGCTGCAATCCCAAAAGCGTGTTGTTCGAATCCACCAGTTGCTCAGTGAGAGAACGGTGGCAAGTTTCCTCCCATGTGATTGACTGCCTCTGAAAACCTGCTGGAGGGAGGGTCAGCTTGGCCTGACTCAGGTCAGTTCTGATTTGATGGTATGCAAACCACACAGAGCTATAGGGAAGCAAGTCTTCTCCTGGTGGCTGAAGGATGTACCTCCTGTAACCCAGGAAGGATTTCAGGGATGGTTGTGACACAAGTTTAAAACAAAACAAAACAAAACAAAAAGCCTTCTTAGCGTCGATTCGGCCTTCTGTCGCTCTGGCGTCCGAGCTGCGCTGCTCCTTGAGCCCCTCTGGCTGTGAGCTTTCTGAATTAGATCGTGGAGCCTGTCTTTGGAGGGGCTCCTGAGTGCTGTCAGACTGCCAGCCTTTCTGTTAGAGCCCCAAACCTAACTTTTGGTGCCACACAGTCTCTTGACAGGCTCAAACTCAAACTCAAATTCAAAATAAAATTCATTACCATGGAGTTGGAATTGGCTCAGAAGTGAGCCCTGCTTGAGTTTCTGAGGCTGCACGTCACACAGCAGGAGACCGCCCATCTCTCTCCAGCTGTTGGTGGATTTGAACCCAAGAGAAGCTCAGCCTTCGGGTGAGCAATGCAGCTCTCTAAGGACGGGACCAGCCAGCTCTGGCGGCCTAGTGGGAAGGAATTGCCTTGCTGACCCAAAGGCACAGGGGTGGAATCAGTCAGTTGCTCCACAGGAGACAGACGGGCAATCTGCCTCTAGAATCTGCAGGCAGGTCCGCTGTGGGCCATCTCCTACTCAATGGGGCACAGTAACAAGGCCCACATCCCTGGAGTGTCCTCCTCATCTGCTGAAGGAAGAAGTGAAAGAGTGCAAGTTCCTCTCCATCAACCATCTTAGCCTTTGGGTTAATTTTCTTGCTCAAAATTTTATTTTACTGTAAGACCAGGAAAGCCGAAAAACAACCAAAAAATTACATCGGTTGTCAGTTATGTCCTTTAAATCCATTCTTCTTCCTTGCATTAGTAATCAACATTTTAAGGCACATTACTGTCTACCTAAAATTCAAGTCCAAGATTTCTTTGCAGCTAATTTTGTGCTTATGCAAAATCTATTCTTTGACCAGGAGGCAGTAATTAGAACAGAGCAGGGAAACACTGTAAGATTAAAAATCAAGAGGGGTGTACACCAGGGATGTGTCTTATTGCTATATCTTTTAAATCCAAATGCTGAACAGATAATCCAGGAGGTTGGGCTCTAGGAAGACTCATCAACAACCTGCATTATGCAGATGACACAATCTTGCTAGCTGAAACTGAGGACCTAAAGTGCTTTCTGCATAAGGTCAAGGACTGCAGTCCTTAATGTGGATTGAAGCTCAACATCAAGAAAACAAAGATTCTCACCACTGGACCAATAGGCAGCATCATGATAGATGGTGAAGAGATTGAGATTGTTAACAGTTTCAGTTTGCTTTGCTCCGCAATCAACACCCTTTGGTACCAACAGTCAAAAATCTAAAGAAAAATTACAATGGGGAAATCTGCTGTCAGAGACCTCTCCAGAATTCTGAAGAGCAATGATGTCATTCTGAAGACTAAGGTACAACTGATCCAAATCATGGTCTTCACAATTTCTTGCTATGTATAAGACAGCTGGGCAATGACTAAGGGTGGTAGAAGAGCTGATGCTTTGAGCTGTGATGCTAGAAAAGAATATTGTATATACCATGGACTGCTAGAAGAACAAACAGGTTCATCCTAGAGAGGATGAAACCATGCTGCTGCTTGGAGGTAAGGATTCTGAGGCTTCATCTGACATACTTTGGGCATATTGCAGAGAGACCAGTCCTTGGAGAGGGATATCATGCTTGGGAAGGTGGAGTGACAGAACAAGAAAGGAAGACCCTCTATGAGATGAATTGATACAATGACTGAGGTTATGGGGTAGATGTGTCAGAGACAATAAGGTTGCCACAGGACAGAGAAGGATTCAAAGCTGTTGTATATAAAGTTGTTATAAATTGCAGGGAATGAGACAGCACAAAACAACAACAATATCTTGCCAGAAAGTGAAGTCCTGGAGACACACAAATGTGAAACTTCCAAGTTACTACCTGAAAGAGTGTTGCTCTGGTCAGGCGACAACTGGTCAATGAAGACACATAGAATCCTTATGAACCAGATCAAAACACACCTGGCGCTGTGCCTCTTCGCCATGTTTGCTGCCATTAAGCCGGCTGCTGCAGCCACCGTGTCAATCCACTTCATTAGGAGTCCTCTCTTTTGTTTACGCTCCAGCTTTCTGAACACCAGGTCCTTGTCTAAAGGCTACTTGCTCCTGATGAAATCCCGGAAGCATGCCCAAAGCAGGTGAGGTCAAGACTCACAATCTTTGCTTAGAAGTCACCTTCTAATAGTGGTATTTTTCCCCAAGGAAGATTTGAAGATCAACTAAAACAACTCATTGATGTTTCGTTGGAACCAGGTGACAGCTGACCCTCTGTTGAGTTCTATGACGATAATAGATAATCCCACAGGAAGGAGATTGCCCATCTTTCTCTCTCAGAGCCTCTGTGGAGTCACATTGAAGGAAGGGGGCCACCTTTGCTGCAGCAGTGCATTTCCCTGTGCACTAGGCCACCGGAGCTCCCTTGAGGAAGAATGTTGCTGTTAGGGGCCGTCACATTTTCTACAATTCATAGCGATCCTATGAACAAAAATCTGAAGCCATGCCGCACCCTCTTAACCATGTTCCTCCAGCTCAGGTTTACTGTTCCGGCCACTGCGTCGATCACCTTGTTAAGAATCTTGCTATCTTTTGCTGCCGTTCTTCATACCATGGTGTCTTTTTCCAAGGATTGGTCTTTCCCGACAACATGCCCAATCGTGTGAGACAAAATTTCACCACCTTTGCCTCTAAAAAGCCCTGGTTACACTTCCTCCAAGGCAGATGTGTTTGTTCTTTTGACAGTATATTCAATACTCTTCTCCAGTGACACTGTTCAAAGGTGTCAATTCTTTACCAGTCTTTTTCATTCACTGTTCAACTTTCAGGTGTCTAGGAAGCAAATGAAAATACCATGGCTTGCAACAGGTGCACGCCAGTCTTTTAACTGACACCATTGCTCTTTCATACTTTTTTTAACTGTATTTAACGTATTTTTTTTATTTCAATGAACATTTACAGAGATTTTTGGATTTCCATTCATTCATTGTTGCACTTTTCTCGCCACCTACCCCACCCTCAACCCCAGTTCACTCTTCTCCTTGAAAAGCAGAAGAAAAACGCCTTCATTGGTATACAATCCCCCCGCACACCCCCACCCCAAGTATACTCCACTCTGTAATCCTCATTCCGGACTCTTATGATAATCATAATGCCCTAAAAGATATTACTTTTAAACTGTTCTCTCCCTCATTGGTTTCAATGCAGTAAAGATAATTTATCCAGTTTTTCCTTGACAGTAGATTTCCTCAACGCAAACTGTCTTTTGATTTCATGACTGCTGCCCCCAAAGGTGAATCTAGGTAAAATGGGGTTTTTGATGACTTTAATACTTTCTCTCTCTTTCATGATGTTGCCTATTACGTGCCAAGGATTTCTATTAATTTTGAGATGGAACTTCTTCTGGAGGCTGTAGGATTCGATCTTCTGCAGCAAGTGTTTTGAGTCCTCTTTACCTTCTGCCAGCAAGACTGTGTCATCTGTATAATGCAGGTTGTTTAGGAGTCTTCTCCAAGCCTAAGGCCACATTCTTCTTCTTATAATTCATTATTTTGAATTATTTTCTCAGCATACACACAGATTAAATAGATACGGGGGAAAGATAGACCCATGACTCACATTTTTCCTGATTTTAAACCTTATGGTGTCCCTTTGTTCTGTTCAGAGAACTGGATTTTGGTGTATGTATGGATTTCTCATGAAATTATATGTTCTGGGATTTCTAGTCTCCTCAGTATTATCCACAATTGCTTATGATATGCATGGTCAAATGCCTTTGTATAAGCAATAAACACAAGTAAATGTCTTTCCGTTATTCTTTGCTTTCAGTCAAAATAACCTGACATCAACAATGACATCCCTCGTTCTAAAACCTCTTCTGGATCCACATGGAATTTCTAGAAGTTTCCTATTGATGTGATTACTGTTCCAGCCATGTTTAATAATCTTAAACAAATTTAACTTGAATATGATACTTATATTGTTCTATAACTTCCACATTCTGTAGGATCACTTATTTTGTATTTAATTTTTTTATAATGGGACAAATACAGACCTCTCTGTCGTATAGTCAGCTAGCTGTATTCTTCCAAACTTCTTGGCACAGAGTGATGAGCACATCCAGAGTGGCATCTGTTTTCTGAAACTCCTCAATCGGTATTTCATCAACTTCTGGAGACTGAATTTTAGCCAATGCCTTCAGTGCAGCTTGGACTTCTTCCTTCAGGATTATTGATTGGTTCTTGACCAGATAATACTTCCTGAAATGTTTTCGTGTCAACTAACTCTTTTTGATACAATGACTGAATGTTCCTTCTATCTTCTTTTTTTTTTTTTTAGATGCTGGTTTATTTATCATATTTTCTGTCCATTCCTTTGTAAGTTAATACTTCACATCCCATTTTATGTATCTAAGTCCCCTGTAATATGGTTAGTTTCCCAATATCTAGTTATCTCTTCTGTGGTGGTGTCATGGTAATGTAGAATGTTTAGGACTTGAAGTCTAATAACTAAAATTTGGGCCTATAAATGTGACCCTGAAATTGAACCTCAAAACAACGTACAAGGGTATCTCTAGGAAGCAAACATCATCAAAACATGTTATTTTTTCACTCATTCACACTCTCTTCCCTCTACCTCACCCCCGATTTCCTTGCGAGACTATCAGTTGTTATTCACGTGGTTTCTAGTTGTCTGTTCTTTTCAGAATGTCCTTCCTGTAATTCTTGCCAATGCAGCATTCATTATCTGTCCGTTCATTTTCTGGCCTCCCCTTCACCCCGCCACCATCTCAATTCTACTATTACAATAATAGTGTGCGTACGCAATATTTGTCTTTTTGTGATTGGTTTATGTCACTCAATATAATATCTTCCAGGTGTCCATCAACAATTGAATAAATAAAGAAATTATAGTGCATTCACACAATGGAATACTATGCAATGCTGAAAGACAATGAACTTGTAAAACACTGCACAACATCGATGCGTTTGGAAGAGCTTCTGTCTTCTTTTGATGCTTCCTGAGGCATTCATGATTTCCACATAGCATCCTTCAGTGCTGCAGCTCAAGGCTTGAGTTCTTCCACCTCGGGAAGTGCCCAGTATGTTCTCCCTTTTGGTTTGCCAATTTCAGCTTTTTGCATAATTCATTATAATACTTTGCTCTGTTATCTTGAACTGCCTTTTGAAATTTGTTCAGGTCTCTTATTCATTCAGCATTTCTTCCCCTTGTTTTGGGTTTTTTTTCATTCCGGTGTAAGCTTTAGAGTCTCTTCTGACACCCATTTTGTTCTTTTCTATCTTCTCTGTCTTTGTAATGACCTTTTAACTTTATCTATGAATGATGTCTTTCATGTCATCCTACAACTCATCTGTTCTTTGGTAATTTTTTGAGGAAACCCAGGCAACCAGAAATTCCTATTCTCTGTCCTGAGACCACTGCCATAAACTGAATGGCATGTCTCTTTGACCAACTGTGTAACCCGATGTATGTGCTTTGTACTTAACACTGTCAAATCCTCACTTGTTAGATATCCTATCTTCAGCTCTCCTGGTGGTCTTTCAGCCAATCAGGAAATGTTTCACCTTTAATTCCTGATCCAACAATATAAGATTATATCCTGTCTTGTGACCACCTTCACTCTGTGGTAATAGACAGTTCCCCAGTTTGTTTAAGCAAATTATGTGCAATGGTGGATAAAGATCTTGATCCACCATTGCACGTAATTTGCTTTAACTTTTGAGATGTTATTCTATGACAAGAACTAACTTTGACTGTAAATTAACCCACCACCCTAGGGGTGATGGAGCAATAGATAGATGAAGGAGGGAGTTCCCATTTCATTCCTAGTCTACTCTCATCCATTACGTGGCTGGGAAATACATTTCCTTTATGCTTGGGCTGCTGCCATTTTTGGTTTCTGAACCTAAGTCTCGGAAGGTTGTCACAAATTGTAATGAATTGACCCATTGGTGGTGGGTGTGGGGTTTCAATTTCTCTCTCCTTTCCTGACATTTCATGATTCTCTTTGAGAGTAGTTTTAACCTGTCCTCCAAGTGACACAGGGTTTTCCTGTTTGGACTGCTAACCAAAAGTTTAGCTGTTCTAATCTACCAACTGGTTCATAGGGGAGAAACGAAGTAGTCTTCTCTTTTCAGAAGTGCAGTGGAGGTGAGGGTCACAGAGGATCACAGTTGACCCTGACCTTAGAGACACAATGATTAAGTATTCACCTGCTAACTGTTGAAAGTTGACAATTGGCACAGGATAGAGCAGGGTTTAGGGCTGTTGTATATAGGGTCGCTATGAGTAGCAAACGACTCGATGGCACATAACAACAACAACTATTGAAAGGTCAACAGTTCAAATCACCCCTGACCCCAGCCCCAGCCCACACCGAGCTGCCCTCCAGGAGAAGATAGTGGCAGGCTGCTTCTCTAACATCTGGAAGCCAGACCCACAGCTGTGGAGTCGGCTCAGCCTCACCGTGACTCTGGGAATGAGTAGAACCACCTCCCAGGATGGCTGATCTGTGAATCTGTACAGAAGCAGATCTTCCCTTTCTTCTGTGCCTGACTCGTGGCTAGAACTGCAGACCTTTAGGCTAGCCTACAGTCACTTTAACCACTGCTCCAGAACAGGAAAGATTTTCCATGACTCGAGGGGCAATCTTCTTCCATGCAATTACTGCCTCTGAAAACCCACTGAAGGCTCAGCTTCTCACTCGATGGTCCACAACAACATGGAGAAATTCTACTCCCTGCTAGAAGGTCTATACTTGGACCCGTAGGAATCACAGTCAGGTGATCCGCAGTGGGCTAACTGATTGTTACCACGCCTTTCCTGGGGAAAAAGAAAGTGTTCTTATTCTGAGCTATTAGTTTTCATATTACCTCCTTCATAGTCTCTAAAGCTTCTAGGCTATGGCCGTGAGTTCAGAGAAGTCTTGTAACACGGCCTTTAAAATAACTGAGGAGGAAGAACTCTAAAAGCATCGCTTACCACCCTGTCTAATAGTTCCTCTTTGCTCCCAGTCAGTCGTCCTCGTGGGCAGGGCATGACCCTGACTGACCTGGCCCTGTTAGCCTTTGCCATTGTCTCACCCTCACCCAGCTGGCATTCTCTCAGTCCCTCGGGTCCCAAGCCCTCCCGGCCTTGGATCCTGGGAGGGCCAAGTGCTGGCCCAGTGCTCGCCTTGTCCATTCTCTTTGCTGCTGGTTAATCCCTGGGGCTCCCATGCCAGGTGCCCAGGGCAGCTCTTTATGCCCGTCTGCCTGGGGACCCTGCTCTCACCACAGCTCCCCCTGCTTTATCTCTGCATTTACATTCATACGCATCTGCTGAGCTCCTTTCTCTCCACTTGATAGGACATTCTCAAGGGGCAAAACTCCATGGTTGTCTGGCTATAAGTCTAGAAAGGTATTTTCGAGTAAGTGAATGAATGAATGAGTATCTTTTACAGTACAGCTTTTCAGAGATCTAGGATGGGCTACACATTATCCCACCAATTAGATCCGATAGAGTTTCTAATTGTTAATCTTACAGAGATGACGGCCACCTCTGTCTCCCATGGAGTGGCTGATGGCTATAACTGCAATCTTTCTGGCCAACAGCTAATCACTTCAATGACTGTACCGTCATGGATCCTGTAGACATTGTCCCAGACAGCAGACAAAGTCCATCCGATTAAAGTCAACACCAAGGGAGCACTGGTGGCCTCATGGTGAGAAACTGCTCTGCAATCCCAAAGGCATGGTGTTCAAATCCAACAGCTGCTCCGCAGGAGAAGCATGACCACTGCTTCTGAACACTCAGTCGAGGGTCAGTTACGAGTATGCTCCACTTCAAAGCCGCAGAACAACAACAACAACCTCAATACCACTGCTTTTTGGTAGGGATCTTTTGTTTGTTTGGATGAAGCTTTGTAAATCACATTGGCTTTTAAAAAAATCATTCATAAACATTTTGTTTTCAACACTTTCTAATCAATCTCTTTATTTTATTTTTTATTTCTATTTTTTTTTAAAATATGTGTGTGTACTGTCAAATAGGATCTGACTGGTAGAGTAGGAGTTTGCCCCTCCTTCTCCAGCAGAGCATCTGGTGGATTCGAACCACATACCTCTGGGATTGCAGTGCAGCTTCTTGCCACGAGGCCAGCAGAGCTCCCTTAATCAATCTCTTTTTGTGTATTGCTTCTCTTTTCAAGCCAGTCCTCTATGCTGGATCCGACTGAATTTCTGGGTGTGAAGTCCAGCTATGAGGACCATTTCCTGATCCAGGTGCTGTGGGAATTGCTTGGTTTACTAAAGCAGTTGTAGACATGAGACGGAAGCTTACTTAGTGTTGAGGTAGAAGTGCAATGTGGAGGGTTAAGGGCAAAGAGAAATTAGAGAGAAATCTAGAGGCAGCCCAGGAGGTGGGGAAGGATGTGGGATCAAGACAGAAGTAGAAACAACTTGAAAACGAAGCATCATGGAAATCAAGAAAGAGAGACACTTGAGGTAGAAAAGAGAAGACAGGGGGAAAGGGGAAACGGTTTTACCTGTCGTTGGAGACCTTAAGAAAAGTGGATTTGGAGTGGTACAGAGTCACAGAGGCTGAAGAATGAAAGAAGGTTTAGCCAAAGGGAAGGGAGACAGAAGACCAGGTGTGGGGATTTCATGGTGAAGGCACTAACAGGGAGAGAGGGCTTCTGCATGTTTGCAGATGGAAATTGTGTGAGTCTGTGAAAGGACTTCCCCAGGGAGTAATTCGCGACATGCACCTGTCCGCAAACAGAAGCTTGTGTGTGACTGTGATGGGCTGGGGAGGAAGACCACAGAACATGCTGTGGGTCATGGCGGTCCACTCTGCTTCACTCCACTGGGCCTGGGGTTATCGTGAGCCAGGGCTCACTCCAGGGCAGCTCACAATAACAACACGACCTTTTGGAGGAATGGACTTCATACCATGGGACTAGACGACACGGTAAAGTCAAGTGAAACCTTCCTTATGATTTTAGGAGACTGGCCGCTGGCACAGGTCGTGTTGTTATCAGCTGCTGTAGAATCAGCTCACAGGAGTCCCATCCCAAGACCTGCAGATTCAGCTCCACAAGCAGCTGCAGACCAGCGTCGTAACCTGCAGGGCTTTTGCCGGCTAATTCTCAGGACTGGACAGCCAAGCTTTGTCGGTGTTGTTTGCTGTCCAGTCAAAATCACCTCATCGCTGACCAGCCAGTGGACTTCGAGAGACAGGATCTCACACAGGAGGAGATTACCATCCTTTGCCTACAGAGCAGCCGGTGGATTTGAACTGTATACCTGTGGGATTACAACACAACTTCCTAACACTAGGCCAAGCTTTCCTCCTGTCTAGTCTACAAACTTCACTGAAAATTGTTCAGCATCTGGCAACCAGCGTGTCTCCACAGGCAGGCACCCACGTCTGCATGCTGCGTGTGGGCCATACGAACCAGAAAGCAAGCCTAGATCTCTTGGATGGACTGTAAGAATTCTACCACTGAAACTATCCCTTCCACAAACAGAAAACTTGAGAGTGAGGACCAGTGGAAGTTGTTGTTCATTTCCAAAGCCTGTGAGAGAAGAATGGAGTATTTAGTAACAACAGATAAAGCCAACTCGGCTGTGTCTCCTGGGAGGGGGACTTGGATGGCAGAAATGCGGCTTTGCTGATCACTATTTTTGTAACTACCACTGCGTGATTAGTTGTCACTATTTTTTAGATGCCACTAGGGAGCTCTGGTGTCCTGGTGGTAAGGAGTCGTGCTGCTATCACAAAGGCACCTGGTTCAAATCCACCAGCTAATCTACAGGAGAAAGAGGGCCAGCTGTGAGTCAGTCCCTACTGGACGGTACATAACACACACATAAAGCCAACGTGAACTCACAGAGACCCTATACGCTAGAGATCTGAACCTTGCCCCATATTCAACACCTACCGCAAGCTCAAACCCTGTGGGGCAATCACTGTCGCAATCCGACTTGGAGAAGATTTCTCTTTCACTGGCCATCCGCCTTTGCCAGCATTATGTCTCTCTCCAAGGGTTGGTTCATGTTAGTAATACACGCAAAGTAACTGAGACAAAGTGCCATTGTCCTTGCCTGTAAGGAGCACTCCGCTGGTATTTCCTCCAAGACAGATTGGTTGGTTCTTTTAGCTGTCCACGGTATATTCAATACTCTTACCCAACACCACAATTTGAAGACTGAATTCTTCTTCCAATATCCTTTTCCCCCCAATTTTTAAATGCTGGGTAGAGTAGAGGGACAGCGCAGGAGGGGAAGACCCTCTATGAGGTGGATTGATTCAGTGACTGGGGTAATCGGGATGGGTGTGTCAGAGGCAATGAGATTGGCACAGGATAGAGCAGGGTTTAGGGCTGTTGTACATAGGGTCGCTATGAGTCGCAAACAACTCGACGGCACATAACAACAACAACAACATAACACAAATGAAAATATCATGACTTGCTATTTTGCCCTGTGTAGAGGTCTTTGAAAGAGATTTCCTGAACACATCGTGTCTCTGGATTTCTTAACTTGCTACCATGGATGTTGATTATGCATTCAAGTGAAATGAAATTCTTGGAAACCCCAACATTTTCTCAATCTACCATGATGTTGCCTATAGGTCCAATGGTGAGATTTTTTGTTCTCTTGATATTGAGATGTAATTTATATTGAAGGGTTTGGTCTTTGATCTGTAACTAGTATTTCAAGTCCCCTTCACTTTCTGCAAGCAAGATTGTGTCATCTTCATAAAGCAGCTTGTTGAGTCTTTCTCCAATACTGATGTCACCTTCTTCTTCGGATAGGTCATCTGTGTGAGTGGTTTGTTTAGTTTATGAATTGAATAGTTATGGACAAAGGCTATCACCCTGACACAAACCTCGCCTGATTTGAAATCATGCAACGTTCCCTTGTTCCGTTTGGACAACTGTTTCTTGGTCAATGTAAAAGTTTTATATGGGCACAATTAAGTGCTCTAGAATTCCCAGTCATCTCAATATTAGCCATAATTTCTTATGACCCAGACAATACTTTTTCACAATCCATAAAAGGAAATTAAATATCTTCTGATAGTCTCTGCTTTCAATCAAGCTCCACTTAACATCAGCAATGATAACCTTGGTGTCACATTCTCTTGTGAACCTAGCTTGCATTTCTGAGAGATCTCTGTCAATGTACTATTCTAGACATTTAAAAATAATCTTCATTGAGATTACTCTTGCAGTTTATATTAATGATCTTATTAGATACTTTTCCATGGTCTCTTGGATTATCTTTCTTAAAAATGGGAAGGAATGCAGATCTTGTCCAGTAACTTGGTCAGGTTGCTGTCTTCAATATTCGTTGGCAGGGACTAGTGAGCATGTCAAGGTTAAATCTGTTTCCTGAAACACTTCAATTTTAATTCTATCAGTTTCTTATTTTTTGCTCATGTCTTCCGTGCAGCTTTGACTTCTTCTTCAGTACTATTGATTGTTGGTCATATGATACTTTCTGAAATGGTTCAATGTCGACCGGTTCTTTATTGTTTAGTGACTGTATAGTTCTTCCATCTTCTGTCCATGCTTCCTGTGTCTTCCCATAGAGTCAACTGCGACTCATAGTGACCCTATGAACAATGGCTCTGGACTCTGCCTTTGAACTGAGCCAGCCTTACCATCTCCTACACACGTGACCCCATTGCCACGTTCACTTAGTTCATCTCTCTCATCCAGGTCTCCCCTCTTGTGCTAGTAGAAATCCTCAATTTCTTCATCTTTGGCTTTTGTGATTTGTGAGTATATTTGAACAATGGTTATATAAATGGAACTTCCTTGTATGCATATGGATAAAATCCTATTGCTCACAGCTTTGTACTTCTGACTATGTCTTGAAAAGCTCTTTTTGATGATGAATGCTGCACCATTCCTCTTCAGTTTGTCTTTTCTGACACAATACATAGCATGGTTGTTTAATTGAAAATTGCAAATACCCCTCCTCATCTGTCAGTTTGCTGTGCTGTGGTGGCTTTCCTGTTGCTGTGATGCTCATAGCTATACTACTGGTACTTCAAATACTAGCAAGCTCACCAATGGTCGGCAAGTTTCAGTGAAACTTCCAGACTAAGATAGACTAGCAAGCAGGAGGACTGGCCATCTACTTCTGAAATAACAGAACTTTGAAAACTCTATGGACTTAGAGGAAGAACGTTGGTATAGTGCCGGGAGATGGACCACTCAGGTTGGAAGACACTCACCTGTGACTGAGAGAGCTGCTTCCTCAAAGTCGTCTACCTTAATGACACAGATGATTGAAGACGTTTACCCAATGCAGGACCTTCATTTCCTGATGGGGCAAGACTCAAAATGACAAGAAACAGCTGCAAAAATCCAATAATTGGAAGGTGGAATGTACAAAATATGAATCTAGAAAAATAAGATGTGAAAAATGAAAAGGAACACAAGAAGACTGACATACATTAGGCATTAGTGAGCTCAGATGAACTGGTATTGGCCATGACTAATTGTTGTTATGTTCCATTGACTCCACTGTGACTCATAGCAATCCTATGCACAATGGCTCTGAACCCTGCCCTATCCTGAGCCAATCTCATTGTCTGCGACACTCTTGTCCTCATTGCCCCAGCTACTGGGTTAATCCATCTCATCCGGGATCTTCCTCTCCTGCACTGTCCCTCCACCCTTCCAAGCATGATGTACTTCTCCAAGGACTGGTCCCTCCTGTCAATATTCCCAAATTTCATGAGGCAGAGTTTAAAAATCTTTGCCTCTAACAGTTTGGTTTTGCCCTCTCTAGAACAGAGCTCTTTGTTCTCTTGAAAGTCCTTGATATGCTCAATACTCTTCTCTAGCACCACAACACAAAGGCATAAATTCTTACTTTATGACTAATTTTTGTTGATTGCCATCAAGTCAAGCATGACTCATAGCGACTAGATGAACAAAAGGCCTGAAGCGTTTCTAGAACTATCACCCTTCATCAAAGTTCATAGAGTTTCCAGAGGCATGTTCTTTAAGATGTGAATGCCACTCCTGCAAGTATAGAAATGTGAGGTGGTAGTTGTCCACCAAGGGGATGTAGATGTTACCTTTATGGGATGGGATCACTCAAAAATGGTGCATGGCATCTCAATGGGGAGAAGAGTCAGTTTGATTATCCCTCTGGGCTTAAAATGAATCATCCTAAAAGAGCTCTAACTGCCATCAAAGAGGGAGAGTCTGGAGTGCAGCTTGCCCTTTGTCCCCAGGGTCCCTCCATGGAGCACCTCCTGGTACCAGGAGACAGAGAACACTAAAGATGGAGAGACATGGGAAAATGGCATCAGCAGAGGCAGCAGAAGTAGACCAGCAGCAGACGAGTGTGGACGTCCTGGTCCATGGACCAAGGAGAGGGAACGCTTTGGTGCAAGAGGCTTATAATAGAATGGATGTCTCTAGGAAGTTAGGCTTGCTGGTTCCCGGAGCTAGAGCTAAGCAACTTTGGGCCTAGGATTGCTTTGTGCAGTGGGGTGTTTTATACATGCCAGAGGAAGCTCTGGTTACCTAGTGGCAAGGATCTGTGCTTCCAACCTGAAGGCACATGGTTTGAATCCACCATCTGCTTTGTGGGAGAAAGATGGACAATCGACTCCTGTGGGATTTACTGCCTGTGAAAGATGCCAGAGAGTCAGCCACTGGTCAGCTCCAACTCAACAGCACATAACAACAACAATCAATAACAACAGTCATATGTGCCAGAGTGGAAAAGGTCTTGCCCCAGGAGGACAGAGGCCAAGGCGATAAGGTCAGGAATCAGAGAGAGTCCTGCTTTGAGGCATGGCAGAGAAGAGGCTGTCCCGATGTCCTAGCTGTATTCTCAGTTGCTCCAGATCCTGCCCTGTAACTTCTTTCTTCCCTCATAAAGCCCACAGTCATGAGTAGAGCCTGTGGGTTCCGTGTGGTCATTGCAGCCGAGGGGTTTGTGGAGGGTCAGCTGTGTCAGTATCAGGGGAAGGCTCTGAACTCTTGGGCACATCTGTACTCATGGGAGTTGGCCTTGCACTGCTGTTGGTGGAGATTTTCCCCCTTGTGATGTTGGAGGAGGCCAGACCCTGTCTCCCCTCACTCATATCTTTTTGACACCAGCAGTCTACTTTCAAAAGAGCACAGCCACTCAGACTGCCGTGGAGAGCAGTTCTCTATCACACAAGGGGCACCAGGATCCAGAATCCACTTCACTCTTTTATCTGGTGACTCTTGTGGGCATTCTGCATTCTTAATTCTGTAATGGTTTGTAGAAGACCTTTTATATAATAGGAAAGAAACGATGGGAACAAAAGCATATTATGCAGCTGTGTCTCTGGCAAGGAAGTGGTAGGCTCGGAATTTTCACGCTGCTTAGTATTTTTTTACATGAATCTGATGTGAGCTTGAGGGAGAGGATGCAACAAGGAAGTTGTAAAAACAAAAAAAAAAAGTACTGTAGATGATACTGTCCCAGCATCTACGTGATAAAGAGCTATTATGTTCACATGGAAGGTGAGTGAGGGAAAAGACAGATTCAAAGACTATTTCTGCCTTTTTATGCACAAATCATATTTCTTATCCACTAAGCCTTGAAATGACTCTCAATATTTAATAACTCTTCTCCTGCCAAGCATCCTAGGACACTTCAAAATTGAAAGATAACAACTGGGCTACAGACACATAAATAGGTTAAACTTTTTTCCTCCTTGAAAGTTTGTGTTAAATGGTGAAAATGGACAAGCCCAGTGAGTTTATAAACTCTTAAACAGACATGCGCAAACGAAGCGCAGAGGTCTTGGAATTTCAGACATTACAGTGGATCTCTGAGCATCTTGGAGAGATTGCAAAGAAAATACCATCTTTGAAAAGTTAGCGGTGAAGAAGTAAACACGTTAGGGATGATTTGTGAACAGGAGGAGGGAATATATTTTCTCTTTAATAATAATCACAATGTATTGACACTTCGTAAAATTATAAGGACTTATGGGCTAAAATGTTGCCTAGCAGCTTTTGAGTCATTTGCTCAAGTATTTCCTCCTTTTAAAATGTCAAATTAAAACAACTTAGAAGGAAAATAGTGCCAAGTCAAAGGTATCCCGTCAGGGAAACTCAATGACTGCGGCAATGGGCGTAAGCTCAGAGGAGGTTCTAAGCCTGGAGCACATTCAGTCCTGCACAGGGATGCTGTGACTTAGAGGTGAGTCAACAGCATCTACCAGCAACAGCATTAAGAGAGAGCAAACTAAACGTGGATAGAACTTGGCCTCAAAATCCTTATAAACTTTGCTGATAGACACCCAGTGTCATCAAAGAAGAGTATTTGATGTCTCTTAAAAATCTCTCCGTCTCTGTGCTTCTTGTTTCTCTCCTTTGTCTCTGTGTCTCTCTCTCCTTCTCTGTCCCTGTATCTCTGTGTCTCTGTTTTTCTCTCTCTGTCTGTCTCTATTTCTCTCTCTCTTTTTCTCTATCCCTCTGCCTCTGTCCCTATGTCTTTAATCCTCTCTTCTCTCTCTCCAGTGTATACACACACACACATGTGCCCCAAACAAAATACACCAATCCTTTTAAAAACACATTGAGTTAAGTTTGCTTTGAATCATGCTTCTCTCAATCATGATCGATTGTAATGACTCTATTACTTTTACTTCTTTCTGTAAAATGTATTTTAGCCGTGGGAAGCTGGGCTGGAGTAGGTCATGTGTATGCTATGCACGAAGAGGGTTAAGAAATACTAGCCCAGAGCTGCTTAAAGAGGAGAAAGCAGGAGGCGAAGTCCCCAGCGAAGGCTGGTCCCTGGGGCCAGTGCTGGCTGGAGGTTGCTGGGTTACCTTTGTGCTCCCTGACATGACTCACCCTCCCCCCCCTCCAGAATCCTTCTGTCCTCTTTGCTTCTTGGGCTTGGGGGGCGTTGGCAGGGACCGCAGGGCAGGGCGAGTGAGGGACACAGAAGCAAAGGTGGCCACACCAGCTTACTGGCAGGGACAGTGTGGCAGAGTCCGGGAGGCAGTGGGAAGTGGCTTGGCCACACAAAGCAGCACTTGTTCCCATAGAAACCAGGCTTTGGAGCTGAATGAGCTCTGCCTCCACCACAGTCGGCCCCTCTCCCTTTTTAAAGCTCTGCTGGAAAGGCATTGTTTCCTTGTTATTTTTGTTTTCTAGAAACTTAAAGACATTGTGGAAGAAAGTCCCTGCCCTTCTGTGCAGCTCAGGGGTTGACGACATATACTGCAGGCCGGCTGGGGGTTCATGCTGGAGCTCCCCGGATTTAAGACCTACTGCTTTTTCTTCAAGTCCTGCATGAGCAGGCCCCAGGAGGGGTGCCCAGAGTGCTGGCAGTCTCCCCTCAGTGCCAGCGCTGCCCCCGGCTGCCTCGCAGAGCCAGCAGAGGCAGAGGGCATGGGAGGAGGTGGGGCCTCCTGCTCTGTCTCCCATGCCCCTTCTCTGCCGGGTTATTGCAAGTCCACTTTCTATTCTTTAAGGATTAATGCCTCAGTGCAAGGGGAAAATTGGCAATTAAAAAAGAGTTTCAAAGCCCTGGGTTTCTGCGGCTTTATCATTTCCCGTTGGATTTCATCAGGATGCTGTTATACAGAGAAGTCTAAAGCTTTTTTCTTTTCTTTCTTTTTCTTTTTTTTTTTTTTAGTTACTAAAGAGTTTAAAACTATTAGCAGGATGTTTGCCTTCGCTAAAAGAAAGACAGACAACCTTTTGTGCTAATGAACCTTAACTAACATTGATAAACAAGGGAACTTTCTAAAGGAAAGGGAATTCCCATAATAGTCTCTAATGAAATACCCTCCTTATTAAGAAGATAATAGGTTGCTGTCTGAATTGCTGAATCTAAATGATTCAGTATTTTTCTCATATTTACAAGTCTTTAAAAGTCACAGACTGTATGCTTTTGTTAAAATTCTTTCACTTCGCTCCCAAGTACAATGTTTTAAATATTGCAGCTGTTTGCTTTGTGGGCTGTAGGTTTGGGGATTTTATTGTGGTTGCGTTTTTCCTTTTTCAGTGAAGTATCTCATTTAATTATATCCCAGAACTGTTGCTAACTGAAAAGTCGGTGATTCAAAAGTTGGTGGTTCAAATCTGCTCCCATTAAAATCTACAGACTTGTGAGCCAGGGGTTTGGGTGTGAGAGTCTTAGTAAAAATCCACACAGGCTGGGTTCTTATTCCGTGTGACCTCTGGCAGCCTGGGGTTGGGAGGAGAGGCAGAGCCTCAGGGCTGTGTGCTCACCTGTAGCTCAGCACCTGCTCTAGGGAGCCAGCCCCGCCTGCCACGTGTATTTGCTATTTGGAGGGTGGTGGGCCAGAGATCTGATTGGGAAGATGGTCATGCTTATTGATGAACATGGGTCTAGTGTTTCAGGGTGCAGCACAGATTCCTTCTGGAGGGACCGAGTGTCTCCTGCCACTCAGCACTGGCCATGTCAAGTTTATTTCCCAGCAAGTAAGAGAAAACTGGCCATGGTTGTACTGTGCCCTTCTAACAAGGCTGAGGAAACACTGGGCCTTTCTCACTCTAGTACTTGGAGTTCTGGACATTGAAAGTGTTTCTTTGTCTTTATCCATCATAGACAGGGTGTTATTATCTCAATGTCCAATTCCCTTTACCCCTAAAAAAAGAAAGCAAACAAACAAAAACCAAAAAACCACCTGAACAAGCTCAGAGATGAGGGCTTGCTCAGAAGTAAGTGAAAGCAGATTTACCCAAAAAATGAGTGAAAATTCACATGTGGTTCGGGTTTTTCCATTTGCTGGTGCCTGTGCTTGTCAGAGGAAGTGACTTCAGCAAATTGTGAAATCCTAGTAGAAAGAATGAATGAAATGAAAAGGCATCACTGGTCATTCTCCCACATCTGTCCAGTGTGGCCATCCTGATTGTAATGTCTGTCTTTTGCTCTGGGGATGGCTGGGATACAATCTTTACCAAACTAGGGAGAGGGAAATATTCCACCTCAGAATGCAATGTAGTGCTCAGTAAATGGACAATCTGGGGGTGAGGGGGACTGCGACTGATTTGATTTAGATAGAAGGATAGGAAATTAAGGTCTTGGCAGTTTACAGCATGTCTGGGACAAAGTCGTCCCCTCTGCCTGAAAGCAATTGCTTGGAACATTGTTGTTGTTATGTGCCGTCGAGTCGTTTGCGACTCATAGCGACGCCATTTACAACAGCCCTAAACTCTGCTCTATCCTGTGCCAATCGCACTGCCTCTGACACACCCATCCCGATTACCCCAGTCACTGAATCAGTCCACCTCATAGAGGGTCTTCCCCTCCTGCACTGTCCCTCCACCCTCCCAAGCATGATGTCTCTCTCCAAGGACCTCTCCCTCCTTACAACATGTCCAAAGTATGTCAGATGAAGCCTCAGAATCCTTGCCTCCAAGGAACAGCCTGGTTTAACCCTCTCCAGGATGAATTTGTTTGGTTTTTTGGCAGTCGATGGTACTCTCAATACTCTTCTCCAGCACTACAGCTCAAAGGCATCAATTCTTCTGTCCTCCTTAGTCATTGTCCAACTCTCTGATACGTAACAAGTGATTGCAAAGACCATAGCCTGTATCAGATGCACCTTAGTCTCCAGAGAGACACCATTGCTCTTCAGTACCCTGGAGAGGTTCCTAACAGCAGACTTTCCCATTGCAATACATTTTCTGATTTCCTGGCTACTGGTGCCAAGGGTGTTGACTGTGGAGCCGAGCAGACTAAAGTTATTAACAATCTCAATCTCTTCACCATCCATCCTGATGCTACCAATTGGTCTAGTGGTGAGAATCTTTGTCTTCTTGACATTGAGCTTCAATCCATACTGAAGGCTGCAGTCCTTGACCCTCTACAGCAAGCATTTCAGGTCCTCCTCAGTTTCAGCAAGCAGGATTGTGTCATCCGCATAACACAGATTGTTAATAGATCTTCCACCAATCTTGACCCCACACTTCTTCTCATAGAGCCCAGCCAGATTATCTGTTCTGCATACAGGTTGAAAAGGTATAGAGATAGGACACATCCCTGGAGTACGCTTTTCCCAACTTTGAACCGTGCAGTGTTTCCGTGCTCTGTTCTGATGACTGCCTCCTGGTCCAAGTATAGGTTTCTCATTAGAACAATAAAGTGCTCTGGGACCTTTATTTGATGCATTACAGGAAGCTGGCGGTCAGGCTGAGCCAAAGGCTGGAGCAGAACGAAGCAGCAGGTGAGTGTGGACAGGACTTGAGAAATGGACTCGAGCGAGGAAGGGTCCCTAGGGGATGATTGTGTTCTGTCCCTCTGGGGACAGAGGGCAGGGCTGCTACCACTGTCCACTCCTTGTGGCAACCTCACCTCACATAACTCAACACCAAACCCACGTCAGAAGTCACGTCTGACTCAGTGACCTGGCAGGGCAGAGAACTCCCCAAAGGCTTCCAAGGAGCACATCTTTAGACGAGCAGAACACCTCCTCTTTCATAGAATGGCTGGTTAATTCAGAGCACTGGCCTTTCAGTGAGCAACTGTTCACTGCACTTGTGCAAGTCTGAACTATTAAGGCTTGACCAAGGGCCTCCTGCATGGGTGGAGTGAAGATTTTCTGATTTGCACTTGTTCATTTCCTCAAACTCACGCCCAGGCCATTTCTGATTTTGTATGGACAGAAAAGGACGAAGAAGTGGTCAGGTATTCCCCCTGGTCTCCCACCAAAGAATCTTCTAAGGCCTTCAAGTTTTTAAGGTTTACAAGATTGTTGTTTTTAGCTGCCACTGGTTCGAGGATGACTCATAATAGCCCTATGAACAACACATCTGAACCCTGTCCTGTCCTTATCACCTTTTACACGAGAGCCCATTGCTGCGATCACTGTCTCAGTCCATCTCTTTGGGCATCTTCCTGTCTTTTGATGACCTGCCACCTTCCTAAGCATAATGTCCCTCTCCGAGGAATAGCCTCTCCTAGCAACATGCCCAAGGAAGGTGAGACACAGCTTTCTCATCTTCGCTTCCAAGAAACACTCTAGCTGCACCTTCTCCAAGATACATGGGCCGCTTTTGGCAGCCGATGGGATATTTAGGAAGCTCTGGTAGCCTAGTGACAAGAAGCTGTGCTGCAATCCTGAAGACATACGGTTCAAATCCACCAGCTGCTCTGTGGGAGAAGGATGGGGAATCTCCTGTGAGATTTACCGTCTGAAAACCCACTGGAGGCTTGGCCATTATTTTCCAGCACCACAACTCAAAGGCGTCAATTGTTTTTCTTTTTTTTTTCTATAATTATATTTTATTGATTTTCATAAACATTTACAGAGATTTTGGGCTTCCACTCATTCATTGTTGCACTATTCTCTCTACCCTCCTCCCAGTTTGTTCTTGTCCAAATGCCACAATGCTTGTCAAAGCCAGTCCTGATTAATCTTCTTTGTCAGTGTGTCCTTTGCCATTCCCTATCACTCCTCCGTCAATTGTTTTTCTATGCAACAAAGAGCGATTTTTTTTAAAAAAAGTGAACTCCGAGTGGGTAAGGAGGAAAATATGCAACAATGATTGAATGAAAATCCAACTTTTCTGTAAACTTCCATTAAAATCACATTTTTTTTTTTAAAAATGGGGGGATCTTCTGTCATCTTTATTCATTGTCCAGATCTGTGATGCATACATAATAAATGATTAAGAAGACCATGGCCTAAATTAGGTACACTTTAGTCTTCAAATTGACATCATTACTCTTCAGTATTTTGGAGAGGTTCCTGAGAGAGAAGTTGCCTAATGCAATGTATCTCCTGATCTTCTGACTGCCAAAGGACTAAGCACTTCAAGGGAGAATGACGGGCAGTCTGCTTCCACCGAGAGGCACAGCCTTGCAAGGCCCGGGAGCAGTGCTGTAAGGTGGCTCTGTGCTGGCGTGGGCTTGAGGACAGTGGGCCTTTGGCTTCTCTTTTCTATTAAAGCACCTTATCTATCATAACTGCCGAAAGGACAGATACGTCTTAGAGAAGGTGCATCTAGAATGCTCTTTGGAGGCAAAGATGATACAGCTTCATCTCTTTGGACATGTTGCTACAAGAAGCTATTACTTGGAGACGGACATGATGCCTGGAAAGGTGGAGAGTTGGTGAAAGAGAGGAAGACCCTCGACCAGATGGAGTGGCACAGTGACCGCTACAATGGGATCAAGTGTGTCAGAGATGGTGAGGACGACACGGGATAGGACAAGGGTGAGATGTGCTGTTCATAGAGGTGCTGTGAGCCGGACTCTACCTGAAGGCACAACAGCGGCACCCATCCCTAATCTGACCTGGCTGCCATGGTCAGTCCAGACTCAGGAAAACACTATTATTGTTTTGATACTCAGGCACAGAATTTGGCATATGAAATGTTTGTGTTTATAAAGTTTCCCTAACACAGCTTGGGATTTCCATGTATCTGTTGATGACATGCAAATTGTTTCTCTTCGCAGACAGAAACTCTCGATATAATTTAGGAAACATTTCATAGAAATATCCAAATGTACTGAAGGTTGTCATAGTCAACGCATAACTTGGCATATTTAATTTTTCCCCTTCCTATAAAATAGAATTGAAAATTCTTATACTCAGAAACCATCCTGTGGAGTGACTATTGAGCTAAACAGTTTCATAAAGGAAGTGGGTTTAAACTCCAGTAGTTTGACGCTACATCCATCAGCTTTATCTTACTTTGCAGCTAGTCTGTTCCGTGCCTGACTCGAGTCAGAACACACAAGTCTGTTTCTGTGAGCTCTTCACCCCGAGAGGAATGTGAAGCTGTCGTTTCAGAACCCCACTTACCTAATCCTCATCCTGACGTCCAGTTTGAACTAAGCCACACGACTGTCCAGGGCTAAGACCTCTCTGTTGTTGGAACTGACGCACAGCCGATGAGGATTGTCCAACTTTCTCCTCAGAGTTCTTGTGGATTCAAACTGCCTGTCTTTGGATTGTAGCACAGCTTCTTACCACTAGGCCACCAGGACTCCCTAAAACCCACTCTGAGGTTTTGTAATCTTGACTCTTGGCTCTGGCTTTCTAGTTAATAAACCCAAAGAATCTTCTAAGTAGTCTCATTTTTACATACCAATGTTTCTTCCTATAAGAAGAAAACAACAAACCCAACCAGAATATAACAGAGTCCCATAACAATAACTGCGCTATGAAGATTGCAGATGGAAGTGTCTCTGACTCATGGCCCGTGGATGCATTATGCAGCCCACAGAAGGTGGCGTAGGGTTCAGGACCCTTTGGAAAACCTCTCTAATGTCCTTGGGTCTCCCTTTTGGTGGAAAGTGCTGTGAGTGCAGTGTTAAGACACTGGGCCTTTGTGTTAAGGCTGCAGAAGGGGAAATCCCCAACCTTAAATAATTGAACTTAGAAACTTCTAAGTCTCCATTTGTCCATCTAAGTGTTGCTGACTGGACTGTGTGCAGGCTGCTGACTGATGAGAGAAAAGGTAGCCACTGCCCTCAAGGATCCCTTGTCCACCTGGAGTCAGGCAGGGTACAACAACTATGTGGAAAACACACTGCATGACACCTGGATATGATGCAAAACCCTCCAAATGCTGCATAGAGGCCATGGCACAGTGGTTAAAACGCTCCACAGATAACCTTACATTTGAAAGTTCAAACTCCTCAGTCACTCTGGGAGAAAGAGGAGGCAGAGGGCTTCTTTAGGAAAATCTACTCCCTGCAGGGCCAATGTGGATGGGAATCGACTGGGCGGAGATCCCACAGGAGGGTCAGTTCTCACTCAGACTCACACAGCAACGTCTTGACTCCAGAGTAAATGTTCCAGAAAAACAAAACTCAAAATGTAACCTCTGTGGAGTTTGCTCTGACTCCTCGGGACGTTTGCCAGCTTTTCAAGGCTTCAAGTCACAAGAGGACATCACTCTCTCTCTCTCTCTCTCTCGGTGCTACTGGTGGATTTGAACCAATGGAGTTGCACAGGCTTTGGGCTGCTCTGGCCCTGGCTCCCTCTGCTGTGTCAGGGTGCAGCGGGGCTCCACAGGCTTCTCAAGTGGATTCCTTGGAAGTTGGTCACCAGGTCCTTCTCCTGAGGCCCCTCGGAGTGCTGGCCGGGAGCAGCCGCCTGTTTGCTCAGAGAAGCTCTCGGTTCTCAGCCCCCTCGCCACACTCCGCACACTGTGCTCAAGCCCAGAGCTCTGTGTCAGTGCCCTTGAGGAGGTGGCCCTCAGCACAGGGTAGGGCAGTGCTCTGGTCTGCGGCTCATGTTGTCAGATGCCATCCAGCATCGTGTGACGCACAGTGATCCTACGTCCTTCACCATCCTCATCCTCTGATACACTGGAGAACATTGCTGTCTCAGTCACTGGGTCGAGCCATCTCACTGAGGGTCTTCCTCTCTGGCTGACCCTCCACTTTTCCAAGCTTGATGTCCCTTCCCAAGGAATCCCTTCTCCTAGAAACATGCTCAGAGCATGTGAGGTGAAGTGTTGTCACCTTTGCCTCCTAAAGCCACCCTGGCTGAAGCTTCTCCAGTCCATCTCTGTTCTTTAGCAGTCTACAGGATATTCAGGATTATTCTCCAACACCACAGCTCAAAGGCATCAATTCTTCTTCTGTCATCCTTCTTCACTGTCCAGCTCTCAGATGCACAGCAAGTGATAGAAAGGACCATGGCCTTAATCAGACATACCTTAGTCTTCAAACTGATACGGTTCAGTTCCACCATCAACACTCTTGGCACCACAGTCAGGAAATCAAAAGACTAACAGCACTGGGAAAATCTGCTGTTGGCGATGTCTTCAAAGTTTGAAGAGCAACAGTGTAAGTCGAGAGGCTAAGGTGTGCCTGATCCAAGCCATGGTCTTTGCAATTACTTGCTTTGTATCAGAAAGTTGGAGAATAACTAAGGATGTCAGAAGAGGGATCAGTACCTTTGGGTTGTGGGGCTGGAGAAGAGTATTGAACATACCATGGACTGCCAAAGGAACAAATAGGTCTGTCTTAGAGAGGGTGAAACCAAGTTGCTCCTTGGAAGCAATTATTTCAAAGTTCCATCTGATAGACCTGAGGAAGATGGCCAGGAGGTACCAGTCCTTGGAGAAGGACATGATGCTTGGAAGGGTAGAGGGACACAGCTAGAGAGGAAAAGCCTGGATGAGAAGGATTGACGCAACTGGGGTTAGGTGTGTTGGAGACAGTGAGACTGACACAGGGTGGTGCGGGGTTCAGAGCCAATGTACACAGAGTGGCTCTGAGTTACAGGTGATCGAGTGGCATATACAACAACAAGTTGGATACATCCCTGACAGCAGTCTTGCCTGATGCAATTTGTCTTCTGCCATTTGCTTTTCATCTAACTGTTCATATAAACAACCACCCTTATTATGGGCACTCCCTTCAGGTCGATTCCCTCTACAGAGGCCCTCGAGTGTGCTGTTACTATTATTATTATTATTAAAATTGAAATCTATTATTTTGTGACTCTAACAAAAGTTTACAGAAAAGTTGGATTTTCATGCATTCAGTATTGGACAATTTTCTCCCTCCTTTCTTACCCTCTTCTTTTTCACCCTTCTTCCCCAAGTCCTCTTTGCAATGTATCTTTTCTTTTTGGACCATTGTCTTACATAAAATGTCTAATTATATATTTATTCCTTTTAAACAGTTCTCCCCAATAAATGTTCATTATCTATCTGCTCTTTTCCTATTTTTCTCCCAACCCCCCATGTCAATCCTGCTTCATAGCAGTGGTGTTATGCAGTATTTGTCCTTTTGAAACTGAGACATTTCACTCAGCATAACGTCCTCCAGGGTCATCCATGTTGTGTAATGTTTCACGAGTCAATAATTTTTCAGCATTTCATAGTATTCGCTTGCGAGAATATACCATAGATTTTCTATTCATTCTTTTGTTGATGGGTACTTAGGTTGTTTCCGTCTCTTTGCTATTGTGAAAAACGCAGTAGTAAACATGGGTGTGCACATGTCTATTTGGATGGTGGTTCTGGTTTCTTTAGGGTATATTCCCAGCAGTGCAATTGCTGAGTCAAATGGTATTTCTATTTCCAAGTTTTTGAGAAGCTGCCTAATTGCCTTTCAGAATGGTTTGACCATTTTATACTTCCACCAGCAATGAAATAGAATTGAGAACCCAGAAATCAGCTCATCTATCTATGATCAACTGATTTTTGACAAGGAGATGAAACTAGTTAAGTGGGGAAACAAAAGCCTTTTTAGCAAATAGTGGCAAAATTGGAAAACTATCTGTAGAAAACTCAAACAAGACCCATACCTCACGCCATACACAAAAACCAGCTCAAGGTAAATCAAGGACCTAAGAGTTAAACCAAAGACTATTTAAACTTAATCAAAGAAAAGCCTGGAAGAACTCTGGAAGCCCTAACCCATTGGGATTTTGAGTCTATAAATCTTTGTGGAAGGAGAATGCCCATCTTGTTCTGAAGAATTGCTTTTAATCCTGCCTTCAGTTGATCTGAATTGCCAGGATGCCATAGTTCTTTGTACCATTAAGCAACAACAAAGCCCCACCAGTCATTACAGGAGTCAGCAATATGTTTTCCTCCTTTCTGAACTGTGTTTAACAAATTGCATTTGCATAAAACTGTCAGGCATTCACTCTGTTGTGCAGAAAGTGAGCCGTGACAGCCAGCCCTACTCCTGGCTCACATATGGTCAGGGATGGTCCCTTTGTCAGCTGTGTTCACCTTCAGAGATGTGCAGTTTGCTTGAGAACGGGAGCAGCGTCTGGGCGGTGCTCCTTGGGCAGGCTCTGTTTTGTTTTTCCGGAGTAAAGGCTTTCAGTAGCAGCAACAGCCGGGTTGGCCAGCATGGGCGTGTCCTCTGCATTTCCTGCCCAGAGGCAGTGGCTGCTGTGAGCTGGCTAATCTGGAGGGAAGCGGCATAACTATCCTTGGTCTCCTACTTCCTTTTTTTCCCCTCCTCCTTTTCAGGCTACTGGAAAATTCTTTCATGAAGCTGGCCTAGTTTGACAGCTTTAATTTGTGACAGCTGGTTGTTATCAGGAATTGCATTCTACTTTTGCTCCCAAATTTTAATTGGCATCAATAGTGAATAATACAGAGGTGTTTCCCAAACATACCTGAGCAATTATCTATTTTAATGTTCCTCTTTCCTCTTTCAAAAGGGATCTGCCTTTTCAGTTCCTGATTTATTTGTTTCCTTAGCAAAGACTTTTTTTTTTAAATTACTTTCATTTTGTATTGGTTTGCAGACAAAATTTGTATACATTGTGTTTCATTTGTATACACTATTTCTTCACATTGTGTTTCATCTGGATCATTCCCATACATTGTGTCTTATAAAATCAATCACCATTGTTCTAGGATCACTATTACCCCATCTTTTCAAGTCCCCACTGTATCTTTCCTAAGTCCATCACCCCCCTCCATCTACCCACCAAAATCTGTGACCCCATGATTCCACCCTCACTACACTCATCCGCCCGCCTTTCCCCACCACTTCCCTCCTTTTGACTTTTGTACACATCTTGCTAGTTGTGCTTCTATGGAAACAATTCTTAATATACAATTCTCTTTACCAATTCCCTGCTGTCTGTTGTTGTCCTGTACCACAGAGTCACATGAGAGGAGACTGCTTATCCTTCTCCAGCTGAGCAGCTGGTGGCCTCGAACTGCATGCCTTTGGGACTGCAGTGTAGCTTCTTTCCCCTAGGCCACCAGACCCCCTCCTGCTACCTACGAGGGTAGATACTTTATTTGATGCATTGAAGGAGATCTTCTTGTTCTCTTTTTGAACGAATTTTCCAGTTCCTTGGAGCATTTAGGTATTAAAAGCAAAGCCAAGCTCATTGTTAATTCAGTTATTTCTGCCTCTGACCACCCTCCATCCAAGTGTCCAAGCCTGTGAGTATTTGCAGGGGAGGTTGCCCATATTTCTGCCTCTGAGAAGCTGGTGTATTTGAACCTCTCAATTAGTAACCCAACATGTAACTTACATTTTGATGATACAAAACCTTCAACAATGTCACATTTACATTTTATTTTAAATGTTATTGTCAAAATTCACCAAATTGGATCTATTTTTACCTTAGAGACAAATGTGGGAAGGGGAGGTGGATCTCTTTGAAGTGTCTGGATAGGCCCAGTCCAGAGATTGTTTTGCTCAGCACCGAGGATGTTCAACAGGACAGCCTCAGGCACAGAGACCATTCACCTTGTATGCCCAGGACTGGAGTGAGTGCAGAAGCAAGAAGCAGCTGAGCTCACAGGTAGAGGAGTTTCCCTCTTCCCTCACTTGGATACTGATAACCTGGGGGTGGTTTACTGGACATTTTCATGTCATGGCTGACCCTTGATTAAAATGGAAAGGAAAATGACAAAATAAAAAAAAACGTACATATTACTATCAAGGCCTTCCAGGGCAAAAGTGAGAGCCCAGCGACGCCCTTGGAGGAGGTTGCAGCTCTGTCACTGTCCTCAAGGAACGTCTCTCTCCCTCTGCTAGTTCAAATTCAGTGGGCCGCCCCTTTCATCGCATAAAATCCATAAGAAATTTAAACGCTTTGAAGTTCATATCATAGGACCATGTAAGAGCTTAATGGCTTTGGGCATGAGAGGAAATTCCATTTCTTACTTGGTGAAGGAAGACGTCTTAAGGAAACATAAGAAGTTGGCTTAGATGAGTTCACTGTTTTGAGGGCCAGGAGAAACTAGATTGGGGTTCTTCCTCTTTTTTTTCCTGTCCCTTTAACCCACTCGTTTCTCAGCACCATGTGTCTGTAAGGTTTCCACTGTGTAGCAGACTCGATCCACTGATGATAATTCTGTGGGAGCTCTGGTGACCTACTGGTAGAAGCTGTGCTGCAGTCTAAAAGGCACTTGGTTCGAATCCACCAACTGCTCTTCTGGACAAAGATGGGCCATCTCCTCCCATGCAATTTACTGCCTCTGAAAAAGCTGCTGGAGGGTCAGCTGTGGGTCAGCTCCCACCTGACAGCACATACAACAACAGCAATTATGCTGTGAGGCAAACAGAAATAAAATATAAAGGAAGATAAGTCAGTGAAGGCACTGATTAGGCCGTTCAGAGGTGGGAGGGGGAGGTACTAAAGGAGAAGTCTCTAGAAAATTTGCTAAGTAGACATCATGTCAGTTATCCCCAGACAAAAGAGGGGCTTGCCGTCAATCTTTGCCAAGTCTTCCTTCCAAGGTTCGTACGTGGAGTGGGACAGCCCCATTTTTGGGATTGCACTGGGGCTGCTGACCCATCCACACTATTCAGAGACGTTCCAAAGGAATGTAGGGTTACTCTGAGAAGTCAGGTTTCAGGGGGTGGCTTACGGGGCTCTGATTCAAGGACATAAAGGTGGAACGGAGGTAGTAAAGTCACAGTCCCCAGGGTCTGATCATTTGTAAGATTAAGGGTAGGATGTCACAGCCTAGATCCCATTGTGTGCATTTGAACCCCGGTCCCTGTGCTCAGAACCTGGGCATGAGAGCAGGTCAAGCCCACGGAGAAGCCCCAGGGACATGGCCCAAGACGTTGGCTCCAAGGCTGACAGCAGAGCCTGTTTGAAGGTGGGGTCCGGGCTCCTGGACTGTGAGTGAATTCATTCCCGTTGGTGAAAGCCCTCCACTTGTGACATTTCTGTCACAGCAGCATTGGAGACACAGGACAGCACATGCTACAGCCTCAGGTGGGCACTTAGGGTCCTTTCATCAGTAGATTCAGGGCTGGTCTCTCTCTGGAAACCAATTCCCTTTCAGTGTGTGTGGGGCCACTGCCTCTGTGACGTGCACCACAGAGAGCAGCAGGGCTTGTCCAGCAGGGCTTGTCCAGCAGGGCTGGGTGGCCGGACTGGCCCAGCTCTGCCCAGCTCCAGGCTCTGCCCCTCCCTGTGGTCAGGCTGTGTTGACTGTTGACTGCCCACACCCTCACTTGTGGCAGCTACAAATAGACACCATGTGGCCTGCAGAGCCGTCCTTGGTGAGGCATGCCCAGATGACCGTATTCTCTGCCCCAGTCACATTTCACTCCGTAAAGAAAGGACACAGAACTGATTCAAGCAGCTACTTCCTCTTTAAAAAACTGCTCCAACTCATTACAGATTTACACTGTGCTGTGCTTCCTCCTGTCCAGCGTACCACGTGCTCCGTGCTGCATCCTGCCAGCCCAGTTTCTGAGAACAAATTATAAAGTAAACAATGGGATGTGGACGGTATCTTTACATAACACAGATTTTTAACAAGCTCAGAAAAGTTGGGTTAAAATAATGGTTTCCCCAGAGAATCGTCAGCCCAAGACTATGTGAAATTAGTGTGTATTTCATTTGTTTTATTTTTAGAGCTGGTTTGGCATTTCCCTAGAAGAAAGGCAAAAGCCCGCATGACTGGTGAGCTGGTCGTGTGCGTGTGTGTGAGTGTGTATTATATATAAAGCTCCGAGTCCTGGGGGAAGAAACTGTTCCCTGCTCCCTCAGACACCATCATTTACGAGTCCTTTGCACCTGCCATGCCGCCCATTTCTCTCCCAGTGGGAATGCACGTCCCTTCCAGCGGCCACTGTCCTCCGCCCCGGGATCTACAGCACAGTGCTGGAGTCATCAGTACCTCCGTCCTTCAGCTCTGACCACTCTATTCGTCCTCTCCCCCGGCTCCTCTTTCCAAAATGCTGTCCTTCACTCTCAGCCAGGCATTTCTATTTCTGTACAAGTATTTAAGAACAGTGCTTTTTGTTTGTTTTATTTTTCTTTATTTTTTTGGATTGTGTGTTTTGTGGTATGTATTTTTTTTTTACAAGTGGTAAGATAGGGTGAAATGTGGGTGAAGAGTTTAAACAAGCAAACCAAGAAAGTGTTCTCAATTATGAATATAAATGCTATCAAAATACAACACGCTTAAACAGCCGGTACCCTCCCTCAGTGGGCATTGTTTCGGACAGTTGTCTCTGTCATTCATTCTCAGTATTTCCTTCCAACCCAGCTCGCTTATTTTGATCTTCCTGGGGTGTGTCTTGACAGAAAATTGGCATACTTGAATTGTCAAGTGTGGAGAGAAAGGTTTAAATCCTTTCACTTTTTTTTTTTAATGCAAGCTTGATAATTTGATAATGATTTTATAAAAGTGCCCCCTGGTTTCTGATAAGTAGCTGCTCTTTGGACTTCCTTAGCTCTGCTTGGGGGAGACCAACGAGGTGATGAGCCCCGACTTCTCTGAGGGCGACCCGGCTGGCCACAGTGAGGCTTTTCTGGTGTGGGTCCTCCTGGGCCTGCTGATGTTTCCTGCTGGTCATTTGTTGAGCCCTCTTCACCTTGAAAGGTCTTTGGGCTTCCAAGTGCTCTCCACTCAGAGCTGGCTCACAGAGCCCCCTGCCGGCAGTTCTGGGGACCCCAGTCCCACTGCAAACAGGTGCACCTGATGGGGAAGCATGTTGCATTTTGGGGGGCGTTCACAAGCTTAATTTAGACCATTGTCTTGGTTTACTCCTCTGTTAACCCCTCTTCCCACATTTCACTCCACTCCTTCCACTTCTCCCAAGAGGAACCCAAGCAGAACAGAACCCCAGAACCCTGGGCACTTGGTGGGTGTAGACGGAGCAGCGGGGGGGTGGGGGTGGGGGGGCTTCACTTTGTTTCAAGATCATCGCGTGAGCCTGGAGTCCAGGCTGGATTTTACAAAAGCCTTTTCAGATCACAATGCCTCTGACCTTGATGATGACCTGACATTCACCCTCCAGCCACAGTCCTTGTCTCTGAGACCTGGTAGGTGAGGACCTGGCCATCTCTCCTGAACGGGCTTTTTCATGCTAGTCAGACACAGCACCGTGTGATGGCCTGGGCTGATGGGTCCTGATCTCATCATTACAAGTCGATCTTTACCACGGACTCCCACAAACACACGGCCAAGGAAGCAATCTCACCAATTAGTTCCCAAGAAACTTGTCGCAGGCCATCCCGGGACCACGCTGGAAGAGACGGATGGGTGTGTGCCGCTGACCATGCTGTGATCCCACCTAAGTGTCCTTCATTTATCCCCAAATTCTCGCTTCTGGGAATCCTGCCTTTTATTTCCTGTTGGGTCTTTTAACCAGTTAGGAATTTTAGAACATTTCATTCCAGAGCTAACAACACCCACACCCCCCCACCCCCCCCCACACACACACACACACACACACATCTTCATGGTCCTTCGGAGTGACGATTCTCTCTCTGAAACAATGGACACCTCCCCAGCCCAGTCCACCTCTATTCCTCAAGAAGCCTCTTGTTTTGATTTAAACGAAGCCCACTACACAGCTCTATGATGGGAAACGGTGGATTAACCAAAGCTAAGTAGGAGCCTTCCATGCACAATTTCTCTGGACTTCAGTCCAAAATTAGCCTTCAGACCACATTCATTAAGCCTGTTTGGTGGAGTGACTTCATTCTGTGACATTCTAGGACATCAGCATTTTGGGAAGAATGTTTCCTAGAATACCCACCTGGTGGATCTAATGGGTTCTTCACTGTTTTTATCTGAGAAGACTGTTTTTAAAGTATGCTTCGCTTCAGTTTCATTCCAATTTGATCACAGGGCATGAAACGTTTTTATTCTAATTTGGTCCTGGTGAAAGGTTATTTCTTACCAATCTTTTGTGTTGTTTTTTTCTTCTTATTTTACATGCCGAGAGGCAAAGTTCTTTGAGCTTGGAGACCAGCGGAGGTTTTTACTCTCCATCTTGAGTCTGTATCTTTGTTAAATATTTGTCACAGTTCTGTGAAGGCCTTTGTTTAGTCTCTACTGTTGTTGAGTACCGGAGAGCAGGAACCGACCTGTAACAGACCCTGCAGTGGGTTTTCAGAGGCATTTCATGTCACAAAATGAGAATTCCTACCCACTAACATTCAGAAAAAGTGTTCTTTCCCCTAGTGTGTGTGCATATTCTTTGTCATAACAATGTGCACATTTTGAATATGTGACTTAACAATTATTTGGATGCCTAGGTAAGGTATTTGAAAATACAGTTAACATGTTGCCGCAAAGGACGGTAGCACATTGAAAAAAAGAAAAGTGTTTCTAAGAGTGCTCGTCAGTTTAAAAGTGTGCAATAATGTGTTAAAATATAGACAGAAATGGAACTGGTTGTATGCAAGTGATATGAAACCGAGAAGCAGTCTAGTGACACAGTAATTGAGTGCGGGGCTGTTAAGTGAAAGGTGCTTTGACTGAGCAGCAGGTCCAGATGAGGAAAGGTCTGCTAACAAGCGCCATAAAGTCCGTGCTGCTGTTGTTGTTATGCACCATTAAGTTGGAACCAACTCGTACCTGACCTGTCCAGTGGGTTTTCAGAGGCTTTGCATAGGAGGAGATTTCAGACCCTTGTCCCAAGGAACAGCTGGTGGATTCAAACTGTGTTCCTTTGGGTTGGAAGCGCCGCTGCTTATCACTAGGCCACCAGAGCTCCTTCCGTGAAGACCACAGCCCAGGAAATCTAGGGAAATCTAGGCTCTGGTCTGTCATATGAGGTTGCTCTGAGTTGGAATTCATTTGACAGCACTCAGCAACTATGAAAACAAATCCTTAGCATTGAATTTGAGAGTGAAAAGAAAATATTTTTTGTTACGACTCTTCTGAAGATTTTATCTTCTGAAAACTTCCTACTTTAAAATGCTCGTGGGTTCTCCTTCAAGCTTTTAGGCAGATGCATAATCACTCTGTAAGGAACCCTGTTGGTAAGTGGCCATGCTCTCAGCTTGCCAACGAAGAGGCTGTCCAGGGGTTCAAACACACCCAGCGGCTCCCCAGGAGACATAGCTGGAAATTCACTCTCGGATAATTTCAGGTAAGAAAGCGTTCTAGGGCACTTTTACTCTGTCACCAGTGGCCTCCCTCCATGACTGAAAAATCAGTGTTAAGGCATATAACAAAAAGAATCATTCGGTAAAATTCATAAGACTCGATGAAAAAGTTTGAGGTTTCTAAACATTTTTTAATAGTTTAATTTAAATAATGAAATTGGAAATAAATGGCTATTGTGAGGAGACTTCAAATTGACTAGGGCCCGCGGCAACTCTAAGAACGAAAGGTCTGTACCTTGCCCTATCCTGCCCGCTTCACGATCTCAAGCGCACCGTGCAGCCTCTGTGCCAATCCATCGCATGGAGGCTCGTCCTCTCTCCAGCTCTCCACCTTTGCCAGCAGGATGTCTCCCTCAAAGTGCTGTTCCTCCTGAAAATACACCCCATGGAGTTGAGGCTTCACCGTCCTTGCCTCTAAGGATTACTCTGGTTGCACTTTCTCCAAGACAGATATTTTTGGTTTTGGAGACTAAGGTGCGTCTGCTACAGGCCCTGGTCTTTGCTATCACTTGTTGTGGATCAGAGAGTTGGACAGTGACCAAGGAGGATAGAAGGAGAATTGATGCCTTTGAGCTGTGGTGCTGGAGAAGAGTAATGAATGTACTCTGGACTGCCAAGAAAACAAACAGATTCATCCTGGAGAGGGTGAATCCTGGCTGCTCCTTGGAGACAAGGATTCTGAGGCTCCATCTGACATACTTTGGACATGTTGCCAGGAGGGACCGGTCCTTGGAGAGGGACATCATGCTTGGGATGGTGGAGGGACAGCGCACAAGGGGAAGGCCCTTTGCGAGGTGGATTGATTCAGTGACTGGGGTATTGGGATGGGAGTATCAGAGACAGTGTGATTCGCACAGGACAGAACAGAGCTTAGGGCTGTTGTACACAGGGTCACTATGAGTCGCAAGTGACTCAATGGCACATAACAACAACAACAACAACAGCATTATTTATTTCAAGGAAAATTTACAGAGACTTTGGATTTCCATTCATTCATTGTTGCACTTTTCTCCCCTCCCAACCCTCCCCCCAGTATACTACCCTCTTGGAAAAGTAAAAGAAAAATTCTTTCATTGTTTTACAATCATTCCCCCCAGGTCTACTCCACTATGCAGCCTTCACTCTGGACTCCTGTCATGACAAAAATAACTAATCACATATCCTTTTTAAACAGTTTTCTCCCTCATCTGTCTCAATGCAATATGCATTATTGAACCCATCTTTCTCAGGCTCCCCTCAACCCCGAGGTCAGTCCTGTTTAACAACAGTGGCACCATGCAGTATTTGTCCTTCTGTGGCTGAGATACTTCACTCAGCATAGTGTCCTCCGGGGGCACTCATTTTGAATAATATTGCATGAGTTCCTTGTTTTACAATAAAGCATAGTATTCCATTGTGTGAATATACCACAGCTTCTCTATCCATTTATTTATTGATGGGCACTTAGGCTGTTTCCAACTCCTTGCTATTGTGAACAATGCTGTGAAAAACATGGGTGTGTATATATCTGCTTGGGTGGCTGTTACGGTTTCTTTAGGGTATATTCTCAGTAGTGGAATTGCTGAGTCAAATAGTATCTCTATTTGCAACTTTTTGAGAAAGTGCCATACTGCCTTCCACAGTGGTTGCACCATTTTACACTCCCACCAACAGTGAATAAGGGTTCTAGTTTCTCCACAACCTTGCCATCATTTGTTGTTTGCTGTTGTGTTAAATTTTTACTATTCTGTTAAATTTTGCTATTCTAACTAGGGTGAGATGATATCTCATAGTTGTTTTGATTTTCATCTCAGAGCTAGGGATTTTGGACATTTCTTCATGTGCTTGTTAGCCATCTGAATGTCTTCTTCGGTGAAGTGTCTGTTCATATCCTGTGGCCATTTTTCAGTTGGATTATTTACCTTTATCTTGTTGTGGTGCTCGATTATTTTTATAAACTCTGGCTATAAGTCCCTTATCTGATATGTCATTACCAAATTATTGTTATGTGCTGCCCAGTCAACTACGACTCACGGTAACCCTATGACCTTTCCGCTGTCCTGAGCCAGCTTCACCATCTTGGACACACCTGACCCGTTGCCATAGTCACTGTGTCAATCAATCTCATCTATGGTCTTTTTTGTCTGCGTTTCCCTTCCAAACATGGTGCCCTAGGGCTGGTCCCCTCCCAGCAACACGTCCGAGGTATGTGAGATAGAGCTTCAGAATCCTTGAATCCTTCTGTTGGTGGTCCAAGGTATATTCAATACTCTTCATCAACACCACAAGTTGAGGGTATTGATTCTTCTTTGGTCTTCCTTATTCAATGTCCAATTTTTACACACATAGGAAACACTTGACAAGACCACAGTGTGTGTCTTTAAACTGGCAGCATCGATCGAGCCCTAACACTTTGGAGCTGTCCCTGATGGCGGATCTGATCTCTCCAATGGAACACATCTTTTGATTTTTACCTGCTTTTGTCATGGATGTTGATTTTAAATCCCAGAAAAATTACTGACAACTTCAATCTTTTCTCGATCTAGCTTGATTTATTTATTGTTCCAGTGGTGAGAATTTTTGTTTTGGGTCAAATATTCTTCTAGGTCACAAAGCCCTGGTGTGTCCACTTGCTGTAAAGAGAAAACGCGTGGTTGCTGTGAAGCTGAACACTGTGACACTGATGAGTCAAATGCAATAATGGTTGGTGGTGCTCCCCGATTAAAATAAGCTTGGAAGCAAGTGTGGCATCCACATCTGAAATAACTTGACTCCAGAAAGCCTGTGAACCAAGAGAAAGGATGAAAGTTACACAAGTGTTCAGGCCTTTCATTCATAGGTTCCCTATGAGTTGCCTACAACTCGACGGAACTTAACAAACAACATATATCGATTTAGGGAGCTCCGGTGGCCTAGTGGCAAGAAGTTACACTGTACTCCCAAAGATGTGCAGTTCGAATCCACCAGCTGCTCTGCAGAAGAAAGATACACAATATCCTCCCACGTGATTTAACTGCCTCTGAAAACCCACCAGAGGGTCAGCTATGGGTCAGTTTCAACTCAATGGTCCACAATAACAATAACACATGTAAACGTTGGAGGAAGAGAGGAGGCACAGTGCAATCTATAACACTATGATCTGAGTTAAATATAAACTGTGAAATTTATTAAGCGGTTCATAGACCTGATCTAAGCCCTGTCCTGTTCAGGATGGTTGTCTGGAGGGACGCACAGAGCTTTCCCAGGGTCGAGGGTTTGATGGGCGTAGCTGAAACCTTTTCCTCAGCATCTCCAGGGCACGATCTGTTTCATTTAGGCCACAGCAAAGTGTGGTACAAAGTGACGGGAGTTATTAGGGCCAGGCGGCGGTTGCTGGATTGTTTTTATTTGGTCTGTTAATTCTGGAGGTCTGCAGCCACCAGGGAAGGGCTGCTTGACTCGGGAGGAAGAGGAAATGGATTCTTCACTCCTGAAGCCTTTCTCTTCAGTGCTGGGTCCAGAAGACACTTGCAAAACCTCCTTTCACTGTTCTGATCCTGCGTCAGACTTCTTGAGAATCTGGGACGTCAGAAAGACTGCACAGAATGATGGGGCAGAAGAGGCACGCAGTGTCATCCTTCTGTGCCTCCAAAGCCTGCCAAGTGGTGCTGCTGGAAGATTCCATGGCACTTGAGTGCCCTGTCAGGACTTGGCAGCCCAAGCGTCTGCCTTCCTCGCCGGAGACTGCTGTAGTAACAGAGGTCCCACCCTCTGGTGACTTTGAAAAGTAGAGAGAGAGTTTCTCACAGGTCTAGAGGCTCTCTGTCCAAATTCAGGTCTGATTGCGTCTTTGTGTGGACATCTCTCCTAGTTTCTGGTGACTATCAGAAATCCCAGCAAATTCTGGTGGCCTAGTGGTAAGGAGCTGTGCTGCCAACCCACAGGCATGTAGTTCGAATCCACTAGCTGCTCTGTAGGAGAAAAATAATGAATCTCCTCCTGTGCAATTTGCAGCCCTTGAAAACCTGCCACAGGGTCCGCAATGGCTTGGTTCCGACTCCATGGCGTATACAACAGCAACAGTGGAAATCCTCGGCATTCCGTGGCCCACCTGTGTTTCCTTTTGTATTTCTCTGTTTTGATCACTCAGATGGCACGAGGGATGCCCTATGCTGGCGTGACCCTGTTTACACAGCAGAAGAGAAGCCTTGTTGGTGAGAAAAGTTCTGCTGGCCTGTCTGGAGGGGAGTCCACTGCTGGCAACAAGCTTCTCCCTCCTGGCGGCTTGACCCCACCAACGACTCCGAGGCGGAAAGACGGACAGTCCCTCCAGTGTCATTACAGTCTCCACAAAGCCCCAGAGTGCAGCTGTGAGGAAGTTTCTGCTCTGTGGCAGTGAGCTGACCTGAGCTGCTGGGTAGATGACGTCATATGTGCACACACGGCTTAGGACTTCTTATTTCTCTATGGACAGATACAGTCCAGTGCACTGTGCCGCGAACACAGGGTCCACTTCTGTGTATAAGCCAGTTAAAGAAAGACAACAGACGAATCCACTCATAGATTATTGCTTTGGTTAGATAATTATCTCTTTACAGAAATATTCTGTACCTTGAAATTGTATTTGATTTCTCTAAATGGAAAGCTTTGGGAAACTTGAAATAAGAGCAGTGTGCAAAGATTGTATTCTGCTCAGCAGCACAGCCTTTGTGCCCAGGGGACACGTATGCTCTGCTCTCTTGCTCTGTGTGGTCACATCGAGCCTGGGGCTCCCAGGCCCACCCCAGCCTGCCCTCTATGCAAGGACCGCCAGGCCAGCACGGAGCATGCCCTTGCGACCTTGGGGACACAGTTATGCCGAAGACCGGTGTTGTCTGTCAGAAAGTCAGATTTACCTCAGCACCCCTATTTTCATCTTGGTTCAGGAAGCCCAATTCCACATTCCTTGGGCAGTAGGAAAGCCAAACAGACAAAGAAACATACCCAGGTGTGGGTTGCTTCCAGCTCACGGCGACCCTGAAAGTCCTGCATTTTGAAAAAGGCCTTTGGTTCTGAGAGCAAGAAGTGTCACACAAACGGGGGCTGTGAGGCAGCCAGCACACTTCCCCCCTGTTGCTTTAATTCTGCAGTTGGATTAGACATGTGAACACCATCTGGAGAGGCCTCTGGAAAATTAGGTTGAAGCCCTCGACGGCTCCCTGGTGCTCACACAGGGGGACCTAGCAGCTCAGCTGTCACTGGAGGGTGTTACATGGCCTGGACACATCACACCCAGTTAGGCTCATCTCCCTGAGTCCACACCAAATCCCTGTCTGGACGCATCCATCCTGGGCTCCAAGGTCTCCTAACTGGGATTCCCGTCCCTCCTTGCTGAGCCCTCTCAGCCCTGTGCTCATACGGATCCCCCGCCCCGTCTCTGGTTCCGTGGACTCCTTACCGCTCACCTTGCTGAATTTTGTCCTCAACTTCACCTGCTCTGTGCAGTTACACCATCATTGCTCCCACGGCTTCTTCCAGGCCCGGGCAGCATGGGGAGGGCACGGCTGAAGTGCTTTCTGGAGCTGCCTTGGAATTGCACACTGTTCTCAGCCAGTGCTTAATAAACGCCTCCTGAATGAATAAAAATGTCATTCCAAATTGGAACCCTTGTACACTCTCTGGAGATTTAGTCCTGCAGCCTGGCTACCACGTTCAAAAACCTGTTTTTCTGTAACATAACAGCCCTCACCAATAGCTTTTGCAATAATCCTCATGAGAAAAGAAAGAAAGAAAATAAATAAAAAGAAACAATAAAAATCCTTATCAGCGTCTTCTAATACCACACGCTAATCCCGCAGCCTAAGCCTCGTCTTGGCAATTACATCAGTTCTCTGTCGGTCTGTCTTAGATTCCCTTGCTACGTTCTCAGCATAAAGCAAGCTGAACAGGGCTTTCAACTTTCTGTTGTTATTTTTCCCCCCTTTCTCTACAAGTATTGAATCTACATAAGGATGCCCTTGACTTGCTCCTTTTGCAGCTACCAAACAATCACAACCCTGCATTTCCTTTTCCTGAGAAGCAGGGTTTAGTTTTCCAGGCAATGCACACCATACACAACCAAGTGTGAGTAAATGCGTCTGTGCTGACCGGGCTTCCACAGACCTTCAGTATTAGGAATACTGTGTGGTTTAAAATGAAGAAAGGGGTGTGTTAGGCTTGTGTCTTTTCTCTATAGCTATTTAATCTCTATCCTGAGCAAATTATTCAAGAAGCTGGACTCTATGAAGAGGAATGTGGCATTGGACTCGGAGGAAAATTCACTTGTGTTACGCAGGTGACTCAACCTTGCTTGCTGAAAGTGAGGAGGACTTGAAGCACTTGCTGCAGAAGATCAAAGAATGAAGCTCAGGGCACTTGTGTGGTGTTCGTTTGGCCCCACGTGGGGGGTCAGCAGGGTGGACTTGTGAGATGAACTGGGAGTCTGGGGAAAGGAGTTTTCCAGCATTTGGGTGCAGTTTTTAAGACACGGAAGGGCCCTCAGGCCTGAGGCCCTCGAGCCAGTCTTTCATTGTTTTTGTTCAGACATTCCTCTAGGTCATATAGCCCTGGTGTACAAGTTGCTGTACAGCGATAACTTGTGGTTGCTGTGAGGCTGAACACTGTGACACTGATGTGTCAAATGCATTAATAGTTGGTTACCCAATGCGGACTGAGAGTGGGGTGGAGCTCCCCAATTAAAACAAGCTTGGAAGGAGGAGGGGCATCCACTTCCCTAATAGCTTGCCTCCGGAAACCCTACCTATGAACTTGGAGAGAGGATGAAAGACACCCAAATGTTGAGGACTCTCTTTCATAGGGTCACTATGAGTCACCTGTGACTCGACGGTACTTAACAACAACAACAACACCAATAGGCAACATAAAAATAAATGGTGAGAAGATTGAAACAGAAGTCAAGGATTTCATCTTACTTGGATCTACACTCAACACTCTTGGTACCAGCAGTCAGGAGATCAGAAGACAAATTGCATGGAGAAGTCTGCAGTCAGACCTCTCTAAATTACTGAGGAGCAATGATGTCAGGCTGAGGAGTAAGGTGGTCTTCACGATCACTTGTTATGCATCTGAGAGCTGGACAACGAATAATCATGTGAGAAGATTTGATGCCTTTGAGCTGTGGTGCTGTTGAAGAGCTCTGGACATCTCATGGGCTGCTTTTAAAAGAAGTTATATCTTGGAGAGGGTGCAGCCAGCATGCTCCTTGGAGGCAAGAATGATGGAGTGTCATCTCACAGACTTGGGCATGTTACTAGGAACCTGACTTGCGGTTTTAACCTCATTTTCTTCCTGCTGGGTTCCCCCAACCCCCTGTTCCGGAGATGCTCTTTGGAACTTTGTGGCCATGGACACACTCTCAGAGACCCCCTTGCTCCTTCTCTGCCCCCTTGCACTACTTCCCTCCAGATGTGTGCTGGGCACTGACAGCCCCTGGCTGGATGACAGAGTGGACACAGGCTCCCCCAAGCAGATTCCCCCCCAGCCAAGTCCACGCAGTGATCCACACTTTCCTTGAATGGCGGGTGGGGGGGGGATGGGCTGGAGTGTATTTTGGGCTCCTATCTGAAGGATGAGAGTGGCCCTCTGATCAGTTTCCGTAATTGCAGCCCTTCCTCCTCCCTGCAAGCACTTCCAGCACCTAATTATAGCACATGTGGAACCCCGTGACCAGCCAGCAGCCACAGACGAGGCCGGCCAGCTCTCCCACGGCTTCCAGGCCTGCGCAGAGTGACCTCCTGGTTGGACATGAGCTCGTCGCCACCCCCCCCTCCCCGCCTCCCCGGTGGGCAGCCCATCTGCTGACTCGGCTCCCATGGGAGGGATGCCCTGCCTACCCCACTGGTCAGCACAACTTCCTTCTGCAATGGGACACTGTCCCTGTGGGGGCTGGATCTGAGGGACTTCCCCATGGTCGTACCTCTTCTCTATGCTGGGTCCCTTTGGACACCCCTGTGGGCATTGTCCTCAGTGGAGGTGGCCTGGTCCCCTTCTGGCACCTTACCTGCACTTAGATCAAAGACAGGCTATCTGAGCTCAGGGCAGGGAAGGCACATGTTTACTGCTCTCTGCAGCTGCAGTGAAGAGAGTGAAGTGCAGGACTGCTGGCAGGAGGGTCAGTGGTTCCAGCCCCCCACCCTCCGCCCATCCAGACACCTGGAAGGGAGGCAGGCCGGCTGATTCTGAAAGTCTGGAAACCCAGGGGCGGTTCTGCTCAGTACACAGGAGCCATCACGACCTGGACTCGAGGGCTGGGGCGAGAAAGCAGTGGGGGGAAGGCCTGCAGGGGCAGAGGCGGGCTGCTCACAGGGCAGGCTTCCCGCACTTGGGGGTTCCAGAGCCTGGCCTCCAACCTCAGGGAACATCCCGCCCTGCCTGCCAGCAACCTCCATGGAGGAGCGGTCCTCAGCGTCCTCCCTCCAGGCCGGTCTTAGCTCTGAGGGAAGGGGGCAGTGGGAGGAATCCGAGAGGAACAGCAATTGTAGCCAAGGAGCTGGCCTTCGGTGGGCAAAGGGTGGCTCTGGAGGAGGGCTTGGGCAGTGGCCTCAGGTGGGGCACACAGGGGGCTGGGATCCTTTGATTCCTTTTGTTGGAGGAGAGACTAAACTGAGTTATAAATGCGGGTGCTGGACTCGGGGGTCCTGGGCCATGCAAAGGCACGTTGGTGGTGTAGTGGTTAAGGCATTTGGATCCTAACTGAAAGGTCCTTGGTTCCAACCCTGAGGCTGTTGAAGAGAGGCACGCAGTCAGCTTCCTTAAAGTTTCTGTACAGCACATCATTTGATTTCTTGACTGCTGCTAGAATGGGTTGATTTGGGATTTTTAAAAAATGAAGTCCTTTACAACCAGAACCTTTTTCTTCATCTGTCATGAAGCAGCCTATTGGTTTGGTGGGAAGAATTCTTGATATTGAGATGTAACTCATATTGAAGGTTGCAGTAGGTGTTTAAAGTATTCTTTGCTTTGTGAAAGCAATTATTAACAACAACAACAACAGAGCTTCTGGGCCTTGAAAACACTCCTCCTTGCAGGGCTCCTGGATTCCACCTGACGGTCAGACAGCTTTTCAGGACTTCACACCATCCTCTGTCTCGAAGGGAAGGAACCAGGATGTACAATGAGCCCACCAGGGGGTCCTGGAGCGCCCAGGGCAGGGCGAGTGGCCGAGGTGCTGCTGGGAAGAAGGAGGGTGGTGAACAAATGCCTTTGAACTGCTAGGTGCCGAGGGGTCTGTGTCACATGTCTGTGGATGGTTGCCTGGGCAGGAGGCTGATTTCAAGCCAAGGTCATGTGTAGGAGATCAAGGTCACAGCACATTATATGTTGCTCCAGCAGCTGGGTCTTGATAAGCAGAGCAGTGGGTGATACCATAAAACAGATAAGGCCGCAGCAGATTTTTAACAGTCTTAAGTAATTGTTCCAGCAAGGTGGGGAGTGATAAGATCCAAGAACCTGATTTAGCTGGAGCGGGAATTCCCATGTAGTCCTCTCCCTTACCTTCCCTGCCTCCTCATTGAGGCATACACGCACACCTGCCCACACTCACGCCTGCCCACATGCACGCCTGCCCACACGCACGCCTGCGCACACGCACGCCTGCCCACACGCACGCCTGCCCACACACACACCTACCCACACGCACACCTGGCCCCCTCCCCCTACATGCAGAGGCAGGTCCTCCAACATTTTCGAGTGTACTTTCCACAGACGGACACGGGTGGGGAGCGCTTCTGATTTCTTCTTCTCTCCGTCCTCAGAGCGGTTGATTTATGGCCAGGATTACCAGGAACACTCATTCTTTGCTCCTTATGATGTTTTGGGGGAAGGTGCTGTAGCCTGCAGTCAGAACAGCATGACTTCAACTAGGTTTTTACAGAAAGGTCTCTGCAACCAGGGTGGTGGGAATCAGGCGGCTCTGTGACGGAGCAGTTAATAAGACACCAGCACATTAATCACTGGGCAGCTACTGGGGTTAGCAGGGAAAGCCATGGGCTGGGAAAAAACAGTGACTTAGGCAGTCACTGCTCTGAAAGGGGCTGGCTGCACACCCTGTGCTTAACCCTTTGCAGGCAGTAAAACGATGTTGCTGGTTTCGGTGACATCTTTGCGGACATTCTAAATTTCTTTGACATCTTTGCAGGCATTCCAAATTTCTTTCCTTTTTTATTTTTTTACTAGTTTATTTACAAAATTCTAATGGGAATCCCAGAATACTTGATTGTGCTAATGCGAAACCTATACTTGGACCAAGAGAAAGTCGTCAGAACAGAGCAGGGAGACACTGGATGGTTCAAAATCAAGAAAGGGGTCAGTCAGGGATGTATTTTGTCTCCATACCTTTTCAATCTGTATGCAGAACAGATCATCTGAGATGCTGGGCTGTACGAGAAGGAATGTGGCATCAGGATTGGTGGAAGAATCATCAACAACTTGCAACCCTGCTCGCTGAAACTGAGGACCTGAAGCGCTTGCTGTAGAAGGTCAAGGACTGCAGTCTTCTCTCTTCCAGACCTCTTCTCCTTCTCTCCTCCAGCCCTCCTCTCCCCCAGATATCCTCTCCTCCAACCCTCCTCTCCTCCAGCCCTCCTCTCCTCCAGGCCTCCTCTCCTCCAGGCCTCCTCTCCTCCAGGCCTCCTCTCCTCCAGCCCTCCTCTCCCCCAGATATCCTCTCCTCCAGCCCTCCTCTCCTCCAGGCCTCCTCTCCTCCAGGCCTCCTCTCCTCCAG
>NW_006399774.1:18666441-18684965 GCF_000299155.1 Elephantulus edwardii
CCTCCTCTCCTCCAGGCCTCCTCTCCTCCAGGGTCTGACAGTGGGCAACTGCTGTGATCGCTGTTGTTAGGGGCTGTGGAATCTGCTCATAGTGATCCAGCGATGACCAGATGGGAACCCCGTGCTGTCCCGATCCGCCCTCATCATCTCCGACGTGCAGGCTCCCTGTGCGGCCGCTGTGTCGATCTATCTCACTGAAGGCTTCTCTCTCTCTCACTGACAGGTCACTACTGGGAAGATAGTAGTCATTTTAGGAGCCAGATCTGTCTAGGTTCAGCTTTTTGTCTGACACCTAACTGACTGTGTCTGTAATCTTACTACTATCTGTCCGCACCTCCAAGTCCTTACTGTCAGATGATGTTAGTAACACGCCCCCACCCCACCCCTGTGGCTGAATGGAGAGTTCAAGGTGAACCTGTAGAACAGAGAAACCAATGGCTCCTCTCTAGAAGCCACATCTGTCTCCTGACGGAGCTGCTGGGCTGAGATCAGCAACATTTGGATAGATGATTGCCCCACCAGGCTTCATTCATAGAACCTAATTCACAGGATTGTCATGAAGACGAGAAGACACTGTGGCATAATGAATGCAGTCGAACAACAAAAACCGACCCTAGAACAACAGCTTATTTTCAACACTCAAGACATCAACTTTGGCATAACCACGTGACAGAGTCCGTATAGACTTGTGCTGCTACCCCAAAGGTCAAGCCTTTTTGGTGGTTCGAATCCACCAACAGCTTCTAGGGAGACAGAAGGACAGCAGCCTTTCATGCAATTTATAGCCTTAAAAAACCAACAAGGGCTGGTCATGGGTGGGTTCCACCTCACTCGTGATGCGGGAAAGAAGAAAGTTGTCACAGGATGTGCAAATATAGGAAAATGTTTAGAAGAAGGAAAAGGCTGCAAGAGGTTTGACAAAAGTAATATGCAGTTTATACCAATCTATCAGGTATGGTTTAAAAAGAACTTATCAGTACTTTTGTTGTCTATCAGAATGGCAAAGAGTAAAAGAAAAGGAAAATAAAGAAACCATCCAGTGCTGGCTGAGGGGTGAGTAATTCGATGCACCCAGACAGAGTTGGTGGGAAGATAATTAGTGTCTTTTTCTGGACAGTAACCAGACATATTTAGTAACTCTTTTAATATTCAGGTTTCGGTCTATAAATATACTTCTTGAAAGTTTTGCCAAGGCAATATCCATTGATATGTGGAATGATTTTGTACTCAGTACAGATATGAGACCCAAACTCTGCTGGTGTTGCTGTGTGCCATGAGTGAATTCTCACTCAGCAATTCCGTGTGCAGGGGGGACTGCCCGCTGCTCCCTGGCTGTCGTCCTCACAGCAGCAGATGCTCATGGAGCTGTGGATGGGTTTGAACAGGTGACCTTTAGATAGCAGCAGAGTTTTTAGTCATTGTACCACTAGAATTCCTCAGATAAAATATAGTTGCATAACTCTCACAAGTAAACAACAGAACTCAGACCAATAAAATTATTTTATTTAAAACATACAAACTGTCTTATTAAAAAAGCTAGCACATTTAATCCAAAGTATCAAAAGTCATGATTGAAGTTGTCTTTGGAAAGGACAGAGAGATTAGCGACGGGGAAAGAGAAAAGGGTTATCTGCTGTTACATATCATGGCAGAACCAACTCAAAGCTGACCCTGCACCAGGTCTTTAGAGGCTGTAAACTACATTAGAGGAGATTTCTCATCTTTCTCCATGACCATGGAGCAACTGACAGATTAGAACCTCGAACCTTTGGGGTGGCAGCACAATTCCTTACCATTTTGTCACCGGAGTTCCCTAGAGTCTGGGCGATTGTATTCTTGGTCTGAGTGGTGGAGGAGACAGGTGCTAGAGATGTGCTGGCCGTCATTTAGTGAAATGTGGGTCTATCATGCCCTCTGCATTCACTTCAGCATTGTTGCTAAGAAAAATGATGATAGTAACTGTTGAGGAAAGTTGCCACTGTGGTTGAGTCATTGTCGTGTCAGCTCCTGCTGGGGAATGATCTCCAGCTCCCTTCACTACCTTCACTGCACATACACGGTCTCATAAATCATTACCAGCTGTAGCAGGAATAGAGAAATGTAAGAATATATCAATATAAGAAAGCATTCTGCACACCGTGGGGTGTGTGAAGAAACCAACACAAGAGAGGCCACGCATCTGTGTTAGCTTAGCCCAAGCCCTGCTGGAGGATGAGGAATTGTCTGGACTGAGAAATCATACATGGCGGACTAAGCACCCAGCTGCATCCAGCCTCATCCAGCCTGGCCCACTGCTCACCAGTTTCTAAAGACTGGCCTCCATACCTACAGTCACACGAGTCATGCCTCCGATGGGTCGGAGTCTTTGGAAGACCTTCTAGTGAGTCACTGAGTGCGAAGGCCATTGAGGAATTTGGGCACTGAACCATGGACAGAGCTGTTAGTGTTGGAGTTATCAATGTTAGAAATTATGGCCTTATACAGCTGGTTAAGCATTTGGGGCTACATTGAACTGAAACTTCTTATAAATAGACTGCTATGAATCTTATCAGAATGAATAATAAAAACAATCATCCAGTAAATTCTGAGTCCTAGAGTTCTCATGAGTCGGAGTAGGACTTTCTTCCAAAGAGGATTTCCCAGGCTACAATCTTCAGGAAGTAGATAGATTTTTCTCACCTGGTGGTTGTGTACCGTAGAGTTCAATTCAGCCCATCACTATCCCTCCAGTGCGTTTTCAGAAGCAGCAGTGCACGGGAGGAGATTGCCCACATTTCTCCTGTGGAGCGGCTGACAGATTTAAACCTCAAGCCTTAGGGCTGGCGACACAGCTTCTTATCACTTGACCACAAGAGCTCCCATCAGGACGACTGGTAAAGTCTGACTGGTAAGCAGTATGGACTGAGGCTCAATGTCAAGAAGACAAAGATTCTCACCACTGCACCAATTGGCAGCATCAGGATGGATGACGAAGAGATTGAGATTGTTCACAGCTTCAGTTTGCTCGGCTCCACAGTCAACACTCTTGGCACCAGCAGCCAGGAAATAAAAAAACGTATCGCGATGGGAAAGTCTGCTGTTAGGAACCTCTCTAAAGTACTCAAGAGCAACAGGGTCTCTCTAGAGAATAAAGTGCACCTGATACAGGCCATGGTCTTTGCAATCACTTGTTATGCATCAGAGAGTTGGACAATGACTAGGGAGGACAGAAGGAGAATTGATGCCTTTGAACTGTGGTGCTGGAGAAGAGTATTGAATGTACCCTGGACTGCCAAGAAAACAGATTCATCCTGGAGAGGCTTAAACCAGGCTACTCCTTGGAGGCAAGGATTCTGGGCCTCCGTCTGACATACTTTGGACATGTTGTAAGGAGAGACAGGTCCTTGGAGAAGGACATCATGCTTGGGAGTGTGGAGAGACGGCGCAGGAGGGGAAGGCCCCCTATGAGGTGGATTGATTCAGTGACTGGGGTAATTGAGATGGGTGTGTCAGAGGCAGTGCGATTGGCACAGGATAGAGCAGGGTTTAGGGCTGTTGTACATAGGGTCACTATGAGTCGCAAATGACTCAACGGCACATAACAACAACAACAACAACATTAATATAGTAATGTTTAACTTTATTAATGGTACATGTCTGACTATGGAGAAATATTAATGGCACAGCAACCAGAAAATGTGATCCAAGAGAATGTGGACATTAACTGCCAATATCATTAAGAGCACATACATGTAACATTTCAATGATGATCATTTTTAAAATGGCTTCATATCAACGCAGAATTGCTGGAGATCGAAGCCAATCAGAAGAGAACATGAAATAATGAATACCGTTGCTGACATCAGATATATACTGGCTGAAAGCAGAATACAAGAAAGATACTTACCTATGTTTTAGTGACTACGCAAAGGTGTTTAGCTGTGGAGATCATAACAAATTCAGAGTAACATTGCAGAGCGGACAATTTAACCCTGAAATTGTGCTGCTGTGGAATCATAGACCAGGAGATAGTCAGTCAAACAGAACAAGGGAATACCGCCTGAAGCATAACACGTAATTGAGAAGACCATGGCCTGGATTAGGCGCACCTTTGTATCTAGACTGACATCGTTGCTCCTCAGCACATGGAAAGGTCCATGACAGCAGATTTTCCCAGTGCAATTTGTCTTTTGATTTCTTGACTGCTGGTGTTAAGAATGTTGATTGTGGATCCGAAGAAGCTGTAAATGTTAACAACCTCTATCTCTTCTCCATCAAATATGGTGCTGCCTCAGAACAGATTTTTGCCTTCTTCATTTCCAATATTGTCTGGAAGTTTCTCAAAGATTGCAAGCTTAATACAATACCCCTGGATGACATTGAGAAGAATAGGTATCCCAGAGCACTCAATCATTCTCATACTGCACCTATACCTAACTGGGTCAGGAAGCTGTTGTTCAAACAGAGCAGGGGGAAATGGCATGGTTTAGATTTGAGAAGGGAGTGTGTCAGGGTTGTATTCTCACTCCAAACCTATTCAAACTGTAAACTGAGAAAATTATCCAAGAAGTTGGACTCTATGAAGAGAACTGTGCAACAGGATTGGAAGGAGACTCATCAGTAACCTGCATTATGCAGATAATGCAACCTTGCTTGCTGAAAGTGAGGAGGACTTGAAGCAATTGTTGCAGAACATCAAAGGACGCAGCCTTCTGTATGGATTGAATCTCAGAGCCAAGACGACAAAGATTCTTAGCGCTGGACCATAGTCAATGTTATGATGGATGGAGAGGAGATTGAAACTGCCAACAGATTCATCTTGCTTGGATCCACAATTAATACCGTTGGTACAAGAAGTCAGGAAGTAAGAAGACCTTTACACTGTAAAAATCTGCACTTAGGGACCTCTCCAAATTCAGAAGTAATTATATGATTTTGAGGACTGATTCAGGCCATGGTCTTTCTGATCACTTGCTATGCATCTGAGAGATGGACAATGAATAAAGATGACAGAAAAAGAATTCGTGCCTTTGAGCTGTGGTGTTGGAGAAGAGCACTGAAAGTCCATGGACTGCCAAAAAAAACCCCCAACAGATATGCCTTGAAGATGATGCAGCTGGAGTGCTCTTTGGAGGCAAGAATGATGAGGCTTAGCCTCACAAACTTTGGGAATGTTGCTTGGAGAAGGATATGATGCTGGGAAGGCAGGAGGGTCATTGAAGGAGAGGAAGACCTTCAACTAGGGGGGTTGACATGGGGACTGTTGCAATGGGCTCTTGTGTGCCACAGTTTCACTGTGAGGTCTGCCATCTCCTTTCTCACTTCTCCTTGTTCCCTGGAGTTCTGACCTCTAGTTCTTCAAGTACAGGAAGCTTTTTCCTTTAGAACTTGGAGATGCACATCATCCCCACATGACTGACTATTCTTTGCCTCCCACTTTTTGTGGTCAGTTCACAGAGAACTTGTTGTAACTTAACTCTAGATGGAGATTTCCTGTCTAATTTGTCTAAGAGAGATCAACCTGATTTCTCATTGTCTCATTTTCCTCCAAAGCATTGATTCCCATTTATTCTTTTGCCTTTGTTTTGGGTTGATTTTCAGATGCTTACTTATACCCAACATTTCATTAAATTTGGGCTGTGTCCCTTTTGTACAGAAAGCCACCTTGTACCTGTTAATGGTCATCCAATGGCTCTCATTGCTGGTGGCTCCACACATATTGTTGTTGTCAAGTGCTGTCGAGTCACAGGCGACTCATACCGACGCTATTAATGAAAGACCTGAACACTTGTATAACTTTCATCCTTTCTCCAGGTTCATAGAGTTTCTGGAGGCAAGCTATTTCAGAAGCGGATGCCACTCCTTCCAAGCTTGTTTTAATCGGGGAGCTCCACTAAACACTGTCCACCATGGGTGACCATTATCACATTTGACACAACAGTGTCACAGTGTTCAGCTTCACAGCGACCATGAGTTACCTCTGTACAGCAAGTGGACAGACCAGGGCTATACGATCTAGAAGAATGTTTGACCAAAAAGAATTAAAAACAGTCCTGAGGACCACAAATTAATGTCACCCACCTTTGGCTTGATAACATCACTTTCTGTCCACTAGGCCAACTGATCTCTCTCTATGCTCCACACATGTTGTTGTGTTGTTAAGTGCCATCAAGTCACAGGTGACTCATAGCAATCCTATGCAGGAGAGTCCTCAACACTTGTGTGACTTTCATCCTCTCTCCAGGTTCATAGGGTTTCCAGCTATTACGGAAGTGGATGCCTCTCTTACTTCTGAGCTTGTTTTAATCGGGGAGTTTCACCCAACACTGTCCACCATGGGTGACCAACCATTAATGCTTTTGACACTCAGAGTCACAGATGCTTCAACACATAGGTGAATGAAATGTTGGTCTAGACCTAGCCTCACACTCACTGGAATATTGAGTCTCCTGCTGGAGCCCCTGGGCCAGTCTATCTCATAAGTGCTTTTTCTTGTTTGGTTTAGTTCTCTGACGGCTTAGTGCTAAGGATTTGCGCTGCTGACACAAAGGAATGTGGTTTGAATCCTCCATCTGGGGCATGGGAGAAAGACGGGCAATCTTCTATCATGCAATTTAAAGCCTCTGAGAACCTCCTGGAGGGTCAGCTATGAGTCACTTGTGACTTGATGATACATAACCACAACTCCCCCCCCCACCCCGCCCCATGACACACTTTTCTGGAGCATTCTCTTTCCTGGTGCCCCAGTTTCTGGCAGTCTGGTGGCTTTCATGTTTCTGTGGTGATAGAAGCTATCCCACTGGTATTTGAAACACCATCAGGGTCACGGAGAGGGGACAGATTTCAGGGGAGATTCCAGGCCACGCAGAAGAAGGACTGAGGAATCTGCTTCCAAAAATAAGCCAGTGAGAACTCTGTGTTCTGCAGCGTGGACTGTGTCGTTGTTCGGTGCCCTTGGGTTGGCTTGGAGGCATCAGTGATCCAGCAGACTGAAACCTCGCCTGGTCCTGTGTGATGCTCATATCCCTGCTGTGAGCCCATGGTTGTACCTTGCCGTGTCATCGCCCAAAACAGTCGAATAAATAAAACCAAAAGAGCTATCTGAAATCATAATCGGCTGTTAGCTGAAAATAAAAAAATAAAGTATCCTTTTATAATATAAAAAGAAAAATACAAACTAAAGGAACATTATTAGATAACAAGAGTCAAATAATTGTTACCATGGTATTCTAGGAGAAGTCTTTATGACATAGAAATGTGTGGCTTAAATTATATGAAGAAAGCATCTTAGAGAAGCTATGATCATATAAGCCTTTGTTGTTGTGTGCCAGCAAGTCTTCTGTGACTCTTAGAGACCCTGTATACATTAGCTCTGAAACCTGCCCTATCCTGAGCCAATCTCGTCATCTCCAACAGACCTAATCTCATGTCTCCAGTCATCAAGTCAATCTGTCTCATCCTGGGTCTTCCACTCCTTCCACCCTTTCAAGCATGATGTCCTTCTCCAGAGACTAGTTCCTCCTGGCCACGTGGTCAAAGTGTGTGAGACAGAGCCTCAAAATCCTTGCCTCCAGCAAGCAGCCCAGTTTCACTCTCTCCAGGACAAAACTGTTTGTTCTCCTGGCAGTCCACGGAATGATCAACACTCTTCTCTAGCACCACCGCTCAAAGGTATCAATTCTTCTTCGATGATCCTTAGTTATAAATCTACTTTTTGTGAAAAAATAGATCTACATTTGGGTAAAAGAGCCTTAGGGTCTTAGTGTATCACTTGTTGGTCTGCTGATCTCAAGGTCCAATCTGGCAGTGAGTGCAGAGAGGTCTGAAAAGAAATGTACAACAAAACTCCACTGGCAGTTGTCTCTGTTGATGCTTTTTATTTTCGTTTACTTGTGGGTGCACTTTATTATTTTTTCTTTTCTGAGGTCCTCGTCTCTATTTTATGCAACCAGCCTTGTTACAGTAATGAATAACAGGAAATGTGGTTTTTAATTAAAAATAGAGCAAATGGACCCTTTCTGTGTCCAAGGATATGATGCTTTATTGCTTTGAAAAGGAGTGTTAATGTTCATTTCCATTGCAGCAAAAGTGTGTTAGGTAAATTGGTATCAGCTTCCAGGAGTCGCATTGAGGGCACGTCCTGAAACATGGGCACAGCCCTCAAGCACCTTCTCAATACCCTCCCTTGCTCACAGGAGCCAAACGCCTACGGGGCATGCACATGGCCCTTCATCTTCCTCACAGGGAAATGCAGCCCCGGGAAGGGCTGTGCTGGGCAACATTCTCCAGTGTGGTGGCACTCCTTCTGTGTTTGGACGGGGCTCAAATCCATAATGAAGTGAACCTTACCTCCACCCCAGCAGGAAGCTGGTGTGCATGTGGGAGTGAACAAGACAGCAAACCTCACCCAGACCTCACCTCTCCAGGTGCACCTGGGCCCTGGCCAGCCAGGTCCCCTGAGTACTGCAGTGCACAGGCAAGACGGCCTGGCAACTTGGCTATCGCTTCTCTCCCAGAGGGCATCCACCCCCGAGGCTGGTGAACTGGCTTAAGTTGCAAAGCTAGTTAACTTACTCAGTTATAGTCATTCTATATCACCAAGGAGACTCTGAGTCATTGCACCCCATAGGACTCAGAAGAACTGCCCCCTCCCCGCCCCCCACCATTCAAAGGGTCCAATCATTATGGAAGCAGATTGTCACATGCTATTTAACAGCTGGTGGGTTCAAATCATCGATCTTGTGTTTAGTCTCTGAGTGCTTAGACATCACAGGTGCAGCTCATTCAAGCCATGAGATATTAAATTGCTTCCTGTGCAGCTGAAAATGGGACAATAAATGCAGGAGACAGAAGAAGACTCGATGCCGGTGAATTGCGGTGTTGGTGAAGAGTACCGGACATGCCATGGACTAAAAAGCCACACAAGCCCGTCCTGAAGGAAGGTTGCATAGCCACAGTGCTCCTCGGAGCTGAGGACACTGAAACTGCCTCATTTACTCTGGACATACTCTCAGGAGAAACTCTTCCTTAGAGACAGATCATACTGCAAAAGGCGGAAGCTCAGTGAAAGAGAAGATGACCTTCAGAGGAGGAGTTGACACAGGGACCGTACGAATGGTCACAGGAAAGGACAAGGGTCAGAACTCTTGTTCTCAGAGTCACTGTGGATGCTGTTTGACTGGATAGCGGCTCCAACAACAAGGCAGTTAATTCATTACAATGTCCGATCAACCCCTATGTGTCTGTTGCCTTTCTCTTTCCCTAACAGCAGCTACTTATTATTTTACTTCCTTTTCGCTCTCTCTTTCTTCGCATTCCTGGTGACAATCCAAGACTAATTCTATCTGTGTGTAGACCTTTCTTTAGCTTTTAGTAAGAGAGGTCTTATAATATTCTTTCTGGGATTGACGAAGGTCACTCAGCCTAATGGCCTGTAGATTCATCCATGCTGTGCAGCATTCCTTGAATTCTTTGTCACGTCCTGTTCCAAGGACTGTGTCAATCTGTCTCATTGGAAGTTTTCCTCTTTCCCTGACCCTCCACCTTTTCCAGTCTGATGTCGTTTTCCAAGGACTGGCCGTTCCTACCAATGTGCCCCAAGGATGTGGAGCTGATTTACACCATCCTCTCCCCTAAGGAGCGTCCTGCCTGCTGTCACAGCAACAACAGACAGTCACACAGAGCTTGCAGGACATGGCCGCATTTCATCCTTCACCAGGACTTCCTGCCTAATAGCCATTTCCAGCAGCGTACAACAGAGTGCAGTGGGCCCTGCCGAGGCTGGACTTTTGTCGCTAAGAAGTACATTAACTATACATTTCTGGAGGAGGCACAGCAGTTTATAGCTTTAGATAGCATCAATACGCACTTTTAAGGAGCTTTACAATGTCAGTACAATCAGCCTGACGTTTTAACCCATCATTGATGTTTTATAGCTAAATCTTAGCAACAAGTCATTTTCTTAGCATTTTTCAATAAGAGAAAGAAAACGCTGCTTTTATTGCAGGGTCTCCTGCTTTAGACCATCATTCTTTTGCTCCCATTGAAAGCTGTGTCAAAATTTTGCTTTTCAAATAATTTTCGGTTTCCTTTCTCATGGGCACTTCCCCGCACAGAGTGCTTGGCGGTGAGCTGTCATAGCTCCTGTCCCAGGAATGAGGGCTCCTTAGCTGCCGAGACGGGGCCGTGTTTGTCTGTCACATTCCAGCGCTGGGGAGAAAGCTCTTTTTCACAGAGTCTGGCATGTTTGTGTTGGTGTAGAATCTCCTTGGGCCATTCAATAAAGCAAGCAGACAATGTCACAGGGGTCAGCTCTGCCCAGAGTGGCCTGGGTATGTGTGGAGGGGCCACCAGGGCCTGCCTCCCTGTGCACTGCTGTGCTCAGTCCGTTGCTGGTCTGCACGATTCCTGGTATGAAAGGGATTTAGGAATATTTTCCCATTATTCAAACACTTTTGAGCAGCTGTTACTGGGTACTGGGAGCGACACTGTGCAAAGCAGAGGGAGATAGTGCCTGGGCCTGTGCTGTCCTCCTGATCACATGAAACTCAGAATCAACTGAGTGAGGTGAGAGAGTCTCTAAGGCCTGATAGGAAGGTTGTCACATCAGTAGAATCAACCCTGGATGGTTAATAGGGGTGAGAAGGGACGGAGTGGGGAATAAAAATGCATAAAGCTGTGTGAAAGGTAAGAGCATGTAAAAGAAGAACTTTATGAGAATTGTAAATAATTTTATTAACCAAGTTTAATTAGTATTATGAAACAAAATGTCAATGAATGAGTGAATGCAAATGCAACATGATTTGTAAACTTTCACTCAAATAGAATGAAAAAGAAAAATACAGAGACAATGATAAATTCAGAAATGGCTTCTCATTTCACCACTCAGAGGGAAAAAAATAAAACAAAAATCCTTTTATTAAACATTACTTTGTAGAATTACCTTAGAAAAACTACACTGCCGGAAAGACAGGTTTCTGGGTGCTTGTGTGTTTGGTGGTGTTTTTTTTCTGTTGTTGTTGTTTGTTTGTGGCGTGTTTTTTTGGGTTTTTTTTTAGATTTAGATTTCTTTTTACCCAAATAAATATGTCATGTGTCAAATCCAGGAGTGGATCTTAAACTGACAGGAATATAGGGCCAGAGAGACTTGGTATCTGAGAAGAGGAAAGAGTGATGACTACAGCAATAGAAGTACAAGTTTTCTAGTTTAAAAAAAGAAAATAAAATCAGGCACACTTGATTTGTGTGTAAACAGGGTAATTTGAGGGGGACCTTAATTCCACTTTAACATTTTGGTGTGAGTCTGGATTTTGGCAGCACCTGTAACCTTGGACTTGGGCCTTATACTCCTGGGGGAACACCCCTTTTCCGTGAGGCCTGGCCTGTGTGGAATAGTCACAAAGGCTCTTTTCCATTATAGTCAAACAAATGCAAAATAAGATAGCTGCTTGGGTCACAGTGCAAAGTATTCTCTCAACCTTTAGTCTTCTTATTAGGTCATTTCGTGACACAGGGCATTTGTGATAATGGAGGTTTTCTTGGTCCTAACCATCTCAAACACGAAATAAACCTCATCTGCTTGTATTTAAATAGAATATGTATTTTTATGCTTAGCTCACTGTGACAGCCAGAGAGTCAATCTATTTCACTGAGAGTCGAGTCATATAATTTGCACCAATTCTGTTATCTTCCTCCAGGGACTGGTCCTACTTGATGGCATGTTCAACGTGGATAAGGTGATAGTTCACACCCTCACTTTTAAGGCTCTTGGCTGCACTTGTTTCAGGATAGATTTGCTTGTTCTTTGAAATCTTCTTCCCAGTTCTTTCACTTCATCTATTCTTCCATTTGCTTAGCATTCAAGACTAAACTTCAGAGTCTCCTCTGACAAACCTGTTGTTTATTTCTTTCTGCCTTTTCCCAACTGGAACTTGGATTTTTGGAGGTGCTAAGGAATGTATGTTGTTGTTGTTGTTGTTGTTGTTGTTGTTGTTGTTATGTGCCGTCGAGTCGCTTGCGACTCATAGCGACCCTATGTACAACAGCCCTAAACCGTGCTCTATCCTGTGCCAGTCTCACTGCCTCTGACACACCCATCCCGATTACCCCAGTCACTGAATCAATCCACCTCATAGAGGGTCTTCCCCTCCTGCGCTGTCCCTCCACTCTGCCCAGCATGATGTCCCTCTCCAAAGACCTGTCTCTCCTTACAACATGTCCAAAATATGTCAGGCGAAGCCCCAGAATCCTTGCCTCCAAGGAGCAGCCTGGTTTAACCCTCTCTAGGATGAATCTATTTGTTTTCTTGGCAGTCCATGGTACATTCAGTGCTCTTCTCCAGCACCACAGCTCAAAGGCATCAATTCTCCTTCTATCCTCCCTAGTCATTGTCCAACTCTCTGATGCATAACAAGTGATTGCAAAAACCATGGCCTGTATCAGGCGCACCTTAGCCTCCAGAGAGACACCGTTGCTCTTGAGTACTTTAGAGAGGTCTCTAACTGCAGACTTTCCCATGGCAATACGTTTTTTTTTTCCTGGCTACTGGTGCCAAGAGTGTTGACCATGGAGCCGAGCAAACCGAAGCTGTGAACAATCTCAATCTCTTCACCATCCATCCTGATGCTACTGATTGGTCCAGTGGTGAGAATCTTTGTCTTCTTGACATTAAGCCTCAGTCCATATTGAAGGCTGCAGTCCTTGACCCTCTGCAGTAAGTGCATGAGGTCCTCCTCAGTTTCAGCGAGCAAGGTTGTGTCATCTGCATAACGCAGATTGTTGATAGATCTTCCACCAATCCTGATGCCACAATTCTCCTCATAGAGCCCCGCCTCTCGGATAATCTGCTCTGCATACAGGTTGAAAAGGTATGGAGACAGGATGCATCCCTGGCGTACACCCTTCCCAATTTTGAACCATGCAGTGTTACCCTGCTCTGTTCTGACTACTGCCTCTTGGTCCAAGTATAGGTTTCGCATTAGCACGATTAAATGTTCTGGGATTCCCATTCTTCTCAGAGTCAGCCACAGTTTGTTATGATCCACACAGTCAAATGCCTTTGCATAATCAATGTATGACATAGAGAAAAGCCCACAAACCATCTAGCTTAGGTACCGTAAACACGTGCTCTTGGAAGTGATGTAATATAGCAACTTGTTCATCTACACACTCTCCTGTGCACGGCACTTGTTGTTCCATTGCATGAGGTTGTCATGAGCCGATGATCAGCTGGGTTACAACTAATAACAACAACAATTACAACAATGAATCCAAGATGTAAAAAAACAGCCCATGAATCAAAGTAAAGCACATGTCCTTCTTCCTACCCTGTTCTCACTTGTTATAAAAAAATCTGTGCTATGAAGAATCAGCTGACCGTGTGTCTGATCAAACCATAAAGTTTATTTACAGTTGCTTCATATGCCTTTAAAAGTTGAAAAATGAATAAGGAAGACAGGAGAATTGAAGCCTTTGAATTACAGTGTTGAAGCAGAGTACTGAATATCCATCGACTGTCAAAAAACCAATCAGATTCATTTTGGAGGAAGTGCAACCAGAGGGAAACTTTGTCTCACTTACTTTGGACATGTTGTCAAGAGGTCTCAGTCATTGGGAAAAGATATCCTACTTGGAAAGTTATAGGATCGGCTAAACAGAAGATCCTCTATGAGGTAGATTGACTGTGTGAGTGGAACAATCAGCTTGGGCACGCCAGAGGTCATAAGATTGGGGCAGGACAGGACAAGATTCAGACTAGTTGTTTACAGGCTCGCTATCATGGTGGTCAACTTGATGGCACCTAAGAATGATAATTGAATACCATGCTGTGTATCAGGTGGAGACACAGATGTAAGTGACAGGTCCTGGACTGTCTCCTGAGAGAACATTCTCACAAGCATCATGTTGGATGATGTTCACAACAACCCTCTCTGGCTCCATTAACACCATCAAAGACAACCACAACACAAGGCATCATGAGAATCACCATTTCCCCAAGCATGATTCCACTAATTCTTAAAGTAAGTTCTTTTAGGCAAGTTCTCTTAGCATTTCATTTTCAGAAGAGAGAAGAGAAACTGAGAGGAAAATTCCAGTGGAGGAAGGATTACTATATGGTGCATCTGACACTGAGAAGAGTTGTTTTTGTTGTATACTATCAAGTCAGAAACAACCCATAGCTGACTCTCCAGAGGGTTTTCAGAGGTGGTTACCTGCGTGGGACAAGATTGCCCATCTTTCTCCCACGGAGCAACTGATGGATTTTAAACACGTGTCTTCAGGATTGCAGTGCAGCTTCTTACCACTAGCCTACCAGAATTTCCTGATCTTAAAATTTTGTCTAGGATAGCAGAGTTTAGTGGGCAGATTGTGAAGTAAAGAAACAGAGATCATTCAAAGAGAGCTTGAAAAGATAGGGTAATGATAGGCATAGATCAATAGTAAGTAATTACACAAAAGACAGTGTATATAAATGATTGTATAAAACACAATTTACATGAATAAAACAAAACATATATGAGTTATTGTATACAAACCAATAAAAACATTGTTGTTGTTGTTGTTATTATATGCCATTGAGCCACTTGCAACTCATAGCTACACTATGGACAACAGCTCTGAAAGTCTCCCTATTCTGAGTGAGTCTCACAGACCCCAACACATGCACCTCGTTACCCCAGTCACTGTGTCAAGCTGTCCTCTCTGGGGTCTTCCTCTTCTGTTCAGTCCCTCTACCCTTCCAAGGATGATGTCCTTCTCCAAGGACTTATCATCCTGGCATCATGCCCAAAGTTTGTGAGATGGGGTTTCAAGACCTTGCCTGCAAGAAGCAACTTGATTTTACCCTCTCTAAGACAGACCTGTTAGTGTTCTTGGCAGTCCGTGTAAAGTTCAATGTTCTTCTCTGGCACCATAGCTCAAAGTCATCAATTCTTCTTCTATCGTCCTTAGCCATTGTCCAGCTCGCTGTTGCAAAGCAAGTAATTGAGAAGACCATAGCCTGGATCACTTGCACCTTAACTCTACACTGACATCATTGCTCTTAAATACTCTGGAGAGGTCCCTGACAGCAGATTTTCCCAGAGAAATTTGTCTTTTGATTTCCTGATGATTGCTGGTGCCAAGAGTGTTGATCATGGATCCAAGGAAGCTGAAGTTGTTAACATTCTTAATCTCTTCTCCATCTTTTACTATAGTGTCAATTGACCCAGTGGTGAGACTCTTTGTTTTCTTGATATTGGGCTTCAGTCCTTAATGGAGACTGCAATACTTGACCTTCTGCAGAAAATACTTCAGGCCCTCTTTTGTTTTAGAAAGCAGGATTGGGTCATCTGCATAGGACAGGTTGTTGATGAGTCTTCCTCCAATCCTAATGCCACAATCCATCATCATAAAGTCCAGCTTCCCAGCTGATCTGTGCTGCTTACAGACTGTAAAGGTATGGAGGGGAAAACTGTCTAGGGAGGAAGTGTCTTAGAGGACTCTTATGTTAGTAGAGAAACACACATTAGGTTTTGGCTGATTTTAGATTAGAAAGGGGCTTCTGGTCTCCTTGACTTAATTCCATTTGTTTTCAAAGATTAAGTTCTGGGACTATTGCAGTCTTCTTTAGATATTCACTACCTAGTACCTTCATCATAAAAATGGTCAACACACTTGGGAATTAACAAAAAGATTGACAGTTCAAATCAAAACCATGTAACTAAAAGAACTGTGCTTTCTGGAGTAAACCAGACAGTGGAAACTTTATAGAGCATAGGTGAACTGTGACCCCCATGGGTTTAGGAGCAGATCCAGCTGATGGGCAAACACAGGCATCACACCCAGCTGCTGTATAGTCTGTTTACATTGGTCCTTGGGAGATAATGGGAAGCTGGGTCTGAGAGGAATCTCTCTTTCTGGGTTATTACCACGATACCACAAGAGAACAAAGGGCGGTACCATCAGGTTCAAGAAAAAACAGACTTGGACTTTGTGTCAAGTCTCTTAATCTATAACTGTGGACAACTCTTTCAAAATTTTGTCTTAAGGCAAACACTGTGTCAATTATTCATCTTGAATATGTTTTCTCTTAGAATTTTTGCTAAATGATTGACTTTCTTAACTCTTATAAATGAATTCATTTCAAGATATCAATTACTTAACCATTTTAGTATTTTAGTTTATGCATATTTTGGCAACTCAATTAATCTTGAGGTTTTTCTGGATTACTAATTTATAATTACTCATTTTCAATGTGGAAATTATCCTACAATATCACACACTAGCAAAATCCTGCTGAAGATTATCCAGAAAATATTTGAACAGTACATTGACAGAGAACTACAAGAAATACAAGCCTGGATTAGAAGAGGTCGTGGCACTAGGGACATTATTGCCAATGTCAGATGGATCTTGGCAGAAAGCAGAGAACACCAGACGAATATCTATCTGTGTTTCACTGACTATGCAAAGGCATTTGACTGGGTCAGTCACAATAAATTGTGACTTACCTTGAGGAAAATGGGAATCCCAGAACACTTGATCCTGCTTATACAAAATCTATACTTGAACCAAGAAACAGTCCTCAAAATAGAGCAAGGAAACACTGCATGTTTCAAAATCAGGAAAGGAATGTGTCAGGGATGCATCCTGTCCCCATACCTTTTCAATCTGTATGCAGAACAGATCATTTGGGAAGCAGGGCTTTATGAGGAGGAGTATGGCCTCAGGATTGGAGGAAGACTCATTAACAACCTACGACATGCAGATGACACAACCCTGCTTGCTGAAACTGAGGAGGACCTGAAGCACTTGCTGCAAAATGTCAAGGACTGTTGTCTTCAATATAGATTGAAGCTAAACATCAAGAAGACAAAGATTCTCACCACTGGGCCAATTGGCAGCACCATAATAGATGGAGACTAGATTGAGATTGTTAGCAATTACAACTTGCTCAGATCCACAATCAACACTCTTAATGCCAGCAGTCAGGAAGTAATAATTAAAAAATAATAATACTTGCATTGGGAAAATCTGCTGTCATGAACCTCTCCAGAGTGCTGAAGAGCAACGATGTCGGTCTACATACAATGGTGTGTCTAATCCAGGCCATGGTTTTCTCAATTACTTGTTATGCTTCAGAAAGTTGCACAGTGACTAAGGATGGCAGAAGAAGAATAGATGCCTTTTAGTTGTGGTACTGAAGAGTCTTGACCATACATACATACATACCACAATTCAGTCTGTCTTGGAGAGGGTGAAACCAAGTCTCTCCTTGGAGGCTAGGAATTTGAAGCTCTGCCTCACTTACTTTGGGCACGTGGCCAGGAGAGATCATTCCTTGGGGAAGGACATCATGCTCAGAAGGATGGAGGGACAGTGCAGGGGAAGGAGACCCTGGATGAGATGGATTGATACAGTAATTGGGGCTCTGGGGTTTGGTGTGTCAGAATTAATGAGATTGGCACTGGATAGGGAAGGATTCAGAGCTGCTGTATACAGGGTCGCTATGCATCACAGGTGACACATCCAATAACATTCTGTGATAGGTTTGGAAACAGGAGTGGCATCCACTTCTTAAACAACTTGCCTCCGGAAACTCTATGAACTTTGATAAATGTCAAGGGTTGTAGAGGGGCTTCAGGCCTTTTGTTCATAGGATCACTATGAGTTGTACTCAACTCTAAGACAATCAACAACCATGTGAAAACTTTCTTTTACCCTCTTCTGCCCAAATATTTCGGAATAGCCCACGGTGACCGTTATTCTGTTGTTGTTACGTACCGTACAGCTGCGATCCACCCCGAGCTCAACCCCAGCGGATTTTCAAAGGCAGTAAATCACACGGGACGGCGTTGCTCATCTTTCTCCCTCAGAGCTAACAGTGGACGTGAACCTTGGACTTTGGGGTTGACAACATCGCTCCTTACAGTTAGGACACCAGATCTCCCAAGATAGTCTCTAAATATTTCTTTAAAGATATTCTCTAAGTTACTTTAAAAAATATTTTCTTATGTTTTTGGTGAAGGTTTACATAGTGTTTTAGCTTCATATTCAACAATGTCTACACAACTTACTGACTGGTTACATTCTCACGCTGTCTAAACATTCTCACTATTTCTTTTTACTTATTCTGTCCTCATTAATTTAGTGTGCTGTCCTTTCACATTTTTATCTTTGTTTTAAAGTAATTGTTGATTATTTTATTCTCCAAGTAATTTTTAAGTGAAAAAAATTGATCATGCTAAAAAGATACTAAAAATTCAGTGGCAGTTTTAAACAAACATGTATTTTTATAATTTCAACATTTAAGATTTATTTCTAATATTAGTTTTCAGAAAAGATGAAATAATGGAAAATATGTTTAAACTTCTTGGAAATTATTAATATACACCTCTGTGGGAATCCCAGAACACTTGATTGTGCTTATGTGAGACTTATACTTGGACCAGGAGGCATTTGTTGGAAGAGAGCAAGGTAATACTGCATGGTTCAAAAAGGTCAAGCCAAGGATGTGTCCTATCTCCATATCTTTTCAATCTATATGCGGAACAGATTATCTGGGA
>NW_006399774.1:18685720-18689227 GCF_000299155.1 Elephantulus edwardii
AATGGGGATAGGTGTGTCTGAGACAATAAGATTGGCAAGGGATAGAGCAGGGTTTAAGGCTGTTTTACATAGGGTTGCTATGAGTTGCAGGCTGTTCGATGGCACATAACAACAACAGCAACAACAACAACAGCAATATGTATGTATATATTAGACTTAGGATAAAATTCTTTAGTTATTTTTCCAAACATTGGATATGTGACAACAAAGAACATCTCTTTCTGAGAGATAGGAGAAAAAAAATTAGACCTAAAATTATCTTCAAAAAAATAGTTTAATAGAGTGAACATAAAAACCACAAATTATGGAAAAGACAAGATTCATGCCATACATTGAATTATGTTCCCCAAAACTATGTGTCAACCTTCCTGGATTGTGACTCAGTGGTCTGGTAGATATGTAATGATATAATTGGGAGTTATATATGGTGTAATTATCCTCTATGTGTGATATAATGGGATCATTCACTTGGTTGTAAGGGGATTAGGATGAGATGCAACCACTTTATTCAAATTCAGTACTGATTCCTTGTATCCTACAAGAGATAAACATTGGTGTAGGGAACAGAGGCTACTACTATCAAGGAGCTCTGGTGGTATAGTGATAAGAAGCTGTGCTACAATCCTGAAGACATGAGGTTCAAATCCACTGGCTGCTCTGTAGAAGAAGGATGGGTGATTTCCTTCTCTGTCATTAACAGCCTCTAATAATCACCTGTGAAAACCCACTGACGGGTCAGCTAGAGGTTGGTTTCAACTCAACAACAACAATCAAGAAAGAAGTGCTAGGAGGGGAACACGTCCTGTGGACCTGGGGTCTTTGTGCTGAGAACCACATAGTTCCTGGAAAGGATTGATGCCAAACCATGAAGAAAGCTTCAAAGAAGATTGGGTTTACAAATAAGAAAAGATTACAAGGACCTTTCCCCTGAGCTGACACAAATAGAAAATATTCCCCTAGAGCTGATACCCTGAATTTGGGCTTCCAGCTTCCTAAACAGTAAGATAACATATCTGTTTGTTAAAGTCATGCACTATGGTATTTTTGCTACAGCAGCAGTAAGTAAGTAAGATAACTCTAAAAATAAATTCTTAAAATTAATTATAATAGTTCTAATTCTAATAAGAGCTCTAAAAACTTGATAAAAGGACAAGCAAAAAATTAAAAATTAGATTAGGATCGATATGCCAACAAAGAAAATATAAAGACACTGAATAGGTACTTGCAAAGATATTCAACATCATGATTTTCTAAGAAAAACCCAATTAAAACCAATGTACATTAACAGAAATTACTAAAATTAGAGACTAATATTGTGAAGTGTTGCTGAGAATGTGGAGAAACTGGAATTTTCATATATGGCTGGAACAAACATTTAAGAAACAAATTGGCATTTTAAAAAAAATTTAAATGTACCATATGACTCAGGTATCTAACTCCAAAATATTTACCGAAGAGAAGTAAAACTGCTGTCCAAAACTGCTGTCTATACAAAGAAAGACATTACCACAAATATTTATAGTCGGTTCAATGTTAGTAGTACAAACAGAGAAAACAAATCACAGTATAAGTGTGTACAGGAGTTATTAAGTGCCATCTGGTTGAGTATGACCCACAGTAACCCCATGAACCCTGTCCTATCCTGTGCCATCCTCGCACTTCCTGACATGTTAGAGCTCACTGTCACAGTCACTCTGTCTATCTACCTGAGGGTCTTTCTCTCTTTCAAACAGCCTCTGCATTTCCAAGCATCATGACCCTCTCCAAGGAATAGCCTCTCCTAGCAACGTGCCAGAAGTATATGAGACAAAGAGTTATCATCTTTCCCTCCAAGGAGTGCTCTGGCTACACTTTGTCTAAGACATATTTGTTTGTTCTTTTGACAGTCCATGTGATGTTGGGTACTCTTCTCCAACATTATCGCTCAAAGGTATCAATTCTTCTTCTGGAACCCTTATTCATTGTCAGCTCTCAGCTGCATAACAAGTGATCAGAGAGACCATAGTCTGAATCAGATGCACCTTAGTCCTCAAACTGACATCATTACTCCTCAATAATTTGGAGAGGTCTCTGACTGCAAACTTTCCCATTGCAATACGTCTCCTGACTGCTTGGTACCATGAGTGTTGATTGTGGATCCAAGTAAGATGAAGTTGCTAACAGTTTCAATCTTTTCTCCATCTATTACAATAGCATGTATTGGTCCAGTGGTAAGAATTTTTGTTTTCTTGATGTTGAAATGCAATCCATATTGAAGGCTGTATTCTATGACCTTCTGCAACCAGGGCTTCATGTCCTCCTCACTTTCGGCAAGCAAGGTTGTAGCACCTGCATAACACAGATTATTGACGAGTTTTCCTCCAACCTTGCTGTACCAGTTATCTTCAGAGTTTAGCTTCCCCAATAGTTTGCTCAGCATGCAGATTGACACAACCTTGACACACTCTCTTCTTAATTTTAAACCACAGTGTTCTCGGCCGTTGTGCAAACACAACAATTAAGGACTCTAGGATTAAGTACTCTAGATTCCCATTCTTCCCAGCATTAGCCATAACTTGTTATGATATACAGCCAAATGTCGTTGCATAGTCAATGAAGTATTCTTCTGGTGTATATTACTTTCATCCAGGATTCTTCTGACATGAGCAATGATATCTCCAGTGCCACAACCTCTTCTAAATCATGCTTGATCTTCTGACAATCCCCTATTTATGTACTGCTCTAGCCATTTTTTAATAATCTTCAGCAGTATTTTGCTTGCATATGTTATTAATGATATTGTTGGATAGTTTCCATATTCTGTTGGATCACCTTTCTGGGGAATGGGAACAAATATGGACTTCTACCAACCCATTGGTCAGACAGTTGTCCTCTAAATTTTCTGGCATAGGCTGGTTAAGCATGTCACCCAGGGCTGCATCTGTGAATTAAAATAAGTCAATTAACATACCATCAATTCCTGGGGCCACATTTTTTGCCTCTGCCTTCAGTGCGGCTTCCACTTCCTCCTTCATAACCACTGGCTTCTGCTCGTATGATATTTCCTGAAATTTGTCAGTGTCTGTCAGTTGTTCTGTTTGGTACAGTGATTCGGTGTATTCCTTCCATCTTCTTTTGACACTTCCTAGGTCATTCAATATATTTTCTATAGTGCCTTTCAATATTGTGACTTGAAATTTAAATTTAGTTTTCAGTTCTTTTAGCTTTAGAAATGCAAAGCAAATTTCCTTCTTTTTATTCTCTCATTCCAGCTCTCTGCACACTCCATTATAAAATTTTACTTTGTCTTCTTGAGCTGCCCTTTGAAATTTTCTGTTCAGGTTTTTTATTTCAGCATGTTTTCCCTTTATTTTGACCTCTCTATTCTCTAGTGCAATTTTCAGAGTCTCTTCCGACATCTATTCTGTTTTTTTTATTTCTCCTCTGTCTATGTAATAACCTTTTGCTCTCTTCTTGAATGGTATCCTTGATGTCACCCCACAACTCATCTGGTCTTTGAACATTGGT
>NW_006399774.1:18690087-18698771 GCF_000299155.1 Elephantulus edwardii
CTTGTCCAATTTCAGACTACACAATTTAGTAGAAATATTTGATTTCTTCCTCTTTGGCTTTAGATGTAGGAGAATATATTTGAAAAATAGTCATATTAACAGGTCTTCCTTGTATGTGTATGGATATCTTATCACTCACAACATTGTCCTTCAGGATAGAACTTGAAGTTGATTGTTTTTATTATGAACACAAAACTTCTTCTGTTTTTCATTCCCAGTATGTATACCATGTAATTATTTGATTTAAAGTGGCCATAGCTAGTCCATCTCATCTCACTAATGCGTAGTATGTCGATCTTCCTATGTTCCATTTAATCTTTCGCAATTTCTATTTTTCCAACATGTAAGCTTTGTACATTCCATGTTCAATTATTGAAGCATTTTTGCCCTTGTTTTTCCTGATTTCTTCAGACTTCCAGTCTGGGCTCTCCCTCTAATGCTCTGTCTGTGCTCTTTTGCTGTTGGTATGGCTGTGACGCGGGTCATACATGGGGGACTGGCTTTAGCAAAGTTCCCGGATTAAGACAGACGAAGAAGCAGGATTGACATTCACTTCTAAGAGGATGAAAAGACGTACTATTCAGCAGTAAGATAGTATGGACTGTTATTAAATGCAAATGGATGAATCTTAAATTATTATCCTGAACAAAAAAGAACCCAACCAAAACCATGATTCTATTTATGTGAAAATCTAGAAATTCAAAATAATCTATTGTGACAGAAACAGTTGATCTGTTGCCTGGGGAAAGAGCCGATGGAAGGAATTGCAGGAGAGATGAGAAAAGGGAATGGGAAGATGTTGGATGGTGAGAGCAGGACCAATCACATAGTTTGTGGGGTCCTTTGCTAACTAGGGAGTTCTAGTAGGATGGGAAATCTCCTCCCGAGCGATTAACTGCCTCTGAAAATCCACCAGAGGGTCAACTAGGAGTCGGTTCTGACTCTTTGATACACAATAAAAACAACAACAACAGTAGCAAATCCCTGCATGATTTACTCCTCTGAAAACCTTCTGGAGGGTCACCTGTCAGTCAGTTCTGCCTGGAGGGTGTACAACACCAACAACAGTGCTAAATAAAGAAGATTGCAGAATTGGTGCCTTTGAATCGTTACGCTGACAAAGAATATTGAAATTGAATTTAACGAGGACTGCCAATGGAATGAACAAATCTGTCTCGTAGGAAGGTTAGCCAAATGCTGCAGACGGTGGCAAAACTTTATCTGACATGCATCAGCATGTTGTCAGAAGCCAGTTCCTGGAGAAGATCATCATGCTTGGGAAGGTAAAGGATCAACAAAGTGTTTTCTAGAGCCCTGTAATTTACCCTTGAGAATCCCGGAAAAGAGAGATGCTGGTGCAGTTGCGTGCTGATGTTTGGGATGGGCGTTTGGATATCTGTCTGCTGTTGTTGCTGGCACCACTGAGTCTGAAAGGACTCATAGAGCTTTGTGGAGTCTATCAATCGCCTGGGAGGAGACTGTCCTTTCACCCTCAGAGCAGCTGGAGGATTTGAACCGTGGACCTTTGAGTTGACAGTGCAATTCCTTACCACTAGGTCACCAGAGCTCCCAGACATTTGTTTAGAAATAGATTTTCCTAGAGTGGCAGGTCATCACCAAGGAACACCTTTGAGGAGAAGGTTGGGTGTAGCGTGGAGCTCAAGGACAGCAGAGGGCGGGGGGACCGGTGTAAACCGGTGTAGGGCTGCGCAGTATTGTGATCTCCGATAAATCGAGTCTCGGAGTCATATTCAACTCGATGCCACCTAAAAACTGTAAGTGCTAAATGAGAATGTTGGTCCTTTGTTCCAAAATGAAGAATTGCAAGATAGCAGCGTATTATCTTTCTAAATGAACAGCTCAAAGCTCCAGCAAGCCAGCCCCGGGAGACGGATGCATTCGATTTAGTTTTACAGGGTTATGTGTGAGCCAAACTTTACCAAAGTAAATAGTTTTAACATATATAGTGATAAAAAAAAAACAAAACCAAAATTCACTGACAATTGAGTGTAAGGAGTATTATGAGCAATTATTCCACAAGTACACCCCATTGTGTGAACTCTGAAGTGGCTCCTGAGGCCTTTCATTGAGTTCCTGGGGCTGTGAATCAGACGAGATTGCCTATTTTTCTTCTGTGGAGCTGCTGGTGGTTTCGAACCATGAGAGAGTTCGTGAAGCCTTTACGTTCGCAGTCCAACTTCCTGCATACTAGGAGGGAATTTTAATTTTAGAAACAAAAACCCAAACAAGAAAGGGCTAGAAGAAATTAGATGATGATGTTGTTGTTGTTGTTATGTGCCATCGAGTCGTTTGCGACTCATAGCGACCCTATGTACAACAGCCCTAAACCCTGCTGTATCCTGTGCCAATCTCATTGCCTCTGACACATCCATCCCGATTACCCCAATCACTGAATCAATCCATGTCATAGAGGGTCTTCCCCTCCTGCGTTGTCCCTCTACACTACCAAGCATGATGTCCCTCTCCAACGACCTGTCTCTCCTTACAACATGTCCAAAGTATGTCAGACGAAGCCCCAGAATCCTTGCCTCCAAGGAGCAGCCTGGTTTAACCCTCTCCAGGATGAATCTGTTTGTTTTCTTGGCAGTCCATGGTACATTCAGTACTCTTCTCCAGCACCACAGCTCAAAGGCATCAATTCTCCTTCTATCCTCCCTAGTCATTGTCCAACTCTCTGATGCTGCATAACAAGTGATTGCAAAGACCATGGCCTGTATCAGGCGCTCCTTAGTCTCCAGAGAGACACCGTTGCTCTTGAGTACTTTAGAGGTTCCTAACTGCAGATGATAGATTTATAAAAAGAAGAGGGAGAGAGAGCTAGGTGATGACCCATCGACTGAACTGAAAATTGTTGACTGAATTCTGCCCTCGCCTTTCACCGGTCAACCATCATCAGTTCATACATAATTCTGTCCTCTCACCTGGTCTTATCTTTTGAGATTCAAATTTCTTAAGCTGACTTTGAACAGGAAAGAGGAAATTCACGACTTCAGGTACATGAAGAGTGGCTTGTGATGGGAATCCGCTCAGGGATCTCCTTAAAAAAATACTTGTATGTAAACCAGTATTGAAAGAAAAAAGCGGAAAAAATAGTGATTCTCAGATGAAAATAAAAAAAAGAAATACTTAGTTTTGTGGGTAAGAAAACTCCAAAATCAAAACAAGATAAAAGTTAAACATGATTTCGTTGGCAGTAGTTTACTGTTCCTTAATGAAGTTGTTTTAAAAAAAGCAACAACAGTACATAGCATGTCTTTTCCCCTCCCCTCCGCTTTTAGGAGTAAACTGCATATAAGACAAACAATCTTTACTTAGATGAATTCATTGCTTTGCATATATTGTTCATGCATCTCTAGCTGGTCAGCTTCTCATCAGGAAGTGCAGACTCTGCTAGAAGTGAGGGAACTCCTGGGAAACTGCAGTTAAGAGCCTAAGGCTGCAGTGGGCAGACATGGGTTTGAATCCTGCTCACCTCTGTGGCATTGGAGAGGAGTAGTGACTATACCATGGCTTGCTAGGAGAACAAACAGGCTCGTTCCGGAGAGGGTGAAGCCAGGCTGCCCTTTGGAGTCAAGGATTCTGAAGCTTCTTCTGACATACTTTGGGCATGTTACAAGAAGGGACCAGCCCTTGGACAGGGACATCATGCTTGAGAGAGTGGAGGGACGGCACAAGAGCGGAAGACCCTCGATGAGATGGATTGACTCAGTGACTAAGGTAGTGGAGGTAGGCGTGTCAGAGACAATAAGGTTGGCTGAGGGTTCAGAACTATTGTACATAGGATTGCTATGAGTCGCAGGTGACTTGACGGCATGTAACAACAACAACAGGATCAACACCTTTGTCTCACTCTGTCACCTTGAGCGGACCTCATCTTTTTCCTCAGCCACACTGGCTGTGAAGAACCCGAGACAGTGACCTCCAAAGGGCTTTCCGTGGTGGCTGTCCATTTGTGCTTGCTGTGTAGTTGGTATGAAGTACAAGAGTGGTTTTCTTTCCCAGACACTAATGTAGCATTCGGATGGATGAGGAAAGGACTGAACCTGTCAATGATTTAATCTTCACTGGACCCACAATCAATATACTTGGTGCCAAGAGTCAGGAGATCAAGAGATGTATTGCACTGGAAAAATCTGCAGTCAAGGACCTCTCCAAATTACGAAGGAGCAATGATGCTAGTTTGGGGACTAAGGTTCATCTGATTCAGGGCATGGTCTTTTCAGTCACTTGCTATGCTGCTGAGAGTTGAACAATGAATAAGGATCACAGAAAAATCCATGCCTTTGAACTGTGGTGTGGGTTAAGGGTACTGAGGGTCCCATGGACGGCCAATAGAACAGTGTTTATGACTGAAAAAGGTGAAATGGAGAGGGAGAGAGGAAAGTGTGCAACAATGAGTGAATTGAAATGTAAAAGTTCTGTAAAATTTTGTTAAAATTACAATTAAAAAAAAAAGAAAGACAAAACGCTGAATATGAAATGAAGAAAAGAACAATCAGATATATTTTGGAGAAGGTGTAGCCAGAGTGCTTCTTGGAATCAAGGATGATGAAGCTTCGCCTCACATACTTTGGGCATGTTGCTAGGAGAGGCTGTTCCTCGGAGAAGGGTCACATGCTTGGGACGGAAGAAAGGTGGGAAGAGAGAGGAAGAAGAGTTGATCCTCAACCAGATGGGTTGCTATGGTAACGGCAGCCATGGGCTTGATTGAATGTGAGAATGGAACAGGAGAGGACAGGGTTTGGATCTGTTGATCATAGGGTTACTATGGGTTGTACTTGACCCAACAGCACCTAAAACCAACAGCAACACCGTATTTTATGTCTTTTCTCTTTTTATTGTGATATGAGTGAAAGTTTACAAAGCAAACTGATTTCCCAGTCAACCATTCATACACATTTTGTGTTAAGACATTAATCACAATACACACAATGAAACCGCACATTCCCAATCCCTCCCTGTGATTCCTGTTTCTGCTGAGCCTTCTCTCATACTCCTTCCTGCCAGAGCTTTATGCTTGATCAAACACTGCGACCTGATGTGGCCAGTTACCCTAAGGAACGCATGCTGGCCTGGTGGGAGTGCTGGCAGGACAGTCCTCTCTGTTGTCTGCTGGACAGTGAGGGTTGCTTTTCTGTGGGGAGTTGGAAGGGGAGTGTTGGCCTTAGAGGCTAGTGCAGAGCAGACCCGGCAGACAGGGTGTGGGTGCGGCTTCACCCCGCAGTGAGGAGGGCACCCAGCAAACCCATGGTCTTCTCAGCATCCCAGTGCTTGGGAACACCATGTCCACACTTAGCTCTAGTTTGTTGGTTGGTCAACAACAGTAGAAATTGTGTGGAATATTGTTAAGAATGAGCAAAGCCTGGCCAGAGACAGGAAGTGAATGCCTGCTGTCGGCTGCCTGGCTCAGCTCAGGCCTTCCACAAACCTGGATCTAGAGAGGCTGCAGTGTGTGATCAGGGTAACAAAGAAACGTGCCCTGAAAGGAACCAGCCTCCAGCAGCACCGGACGCTGCCATAGAGCCTGACCTGACACAGGGCAACCCAAGCTGTCAGGGCCGGGCAGGGCACCACGAGTTCCCAGGGACTGGTTTTGTGGAAGAAGATCACCAGGCCTCTCTCCCTCGGCATCTGTGAGTGACTTCAGATCAGCAACACTCAGATGAGCGTGTCATTATGGGGGACGTAGCTGTGATCCCTGCTCCCAGCAGAGCCCGGCTGAGCGATCTTAGCAAGGCTGACCTGCACACCGCTGCGTTCCCACCGTAAGAAAAACGAGGTGATGCCACCCACCTGCCGGATAGGCTTGTGGTGAGGATAACGCGTGATGGCCTCTCAGTGCAGGGACTGGCCTTTGGGCCTGTTCCCACGCTGTGTGACAACGCAGCTGTGCTTTCAGGGGGCCTTCACAGTGGGGACTTGTGAGAAGCACATTGTCATCCCTGTTTCCTGCTGCCCCAAACTCTCAGTTAGTGCTCGAGTAGTAACGTGACCCATGTGTTCACTCAGAGGTACAGCCGGTGAGTCGGTTCTGGTTCAGTTCCACTGCATCAGGTTTCCAAGGCTGGGACTCTTCTGGGAAGGAAGACTTCTCTTTCCTCCTCAGAGATGCAGATGGATTTGAACAACTAAAGATGTGGGGCCTTGGGGTAGTAGCTCACCACAGCCCAGGCAACCATGACTCCCTGACCATGACCTTGTTTTGGTTTTGTGGTCTGGTCCAGTCTAGGGGATTTGGAGGCTGTACATCACACGAGAGGGGACTGTCCATCTTACCTCCCAGAGCGACTGGTAGATTCAAACCTCTAGAGAGGTATCTTTGATTAGCAGCTCGACTCCCATGGACTGTAGCACCAGAGCACCCTCCTAAGATATACCAGTAGTGAGCAAAACTATAGCAATTACTCTGTTTTCTATGGGCCAGGTCAGACAATAGGCTTGATTTTTAGTTTAAAATGCGCTAAGGTACGTCTAATACAGGCCATGGTCTTTGCAATCACTTGCTATGCATCAGAGAGTTGGACAATGACTAGGGAGGATAGAAGGAGAATTGATGCCTTTGAGCTGTGGTGCTGGAGAAGAGTATTGAATTGTACCATGGATTGCCAAGAAAACAAACAGATTCATCCTGGAGAGGGTTAAACCAAGCTGCTCCTTGGAGACAAGGATTCTGAAGCTTCGTCTGACATACTTTGGACATGTTATAAGGAGAGGCTGATCCTTGGAGAAGGACATCATGCTGGATAGAGTGGAGGGACAGCGCAGGAGGGGAAGACCCTCTATGAGGTGGATTGATTCAGTGACTGGGGTAATCGGGATGGGTGTGTCAGAGACAGTGCTATTGGCACAGGACAAAGCAGGGTTTAGGGCTGTTGTACATAGGGTCACTATGAGTTGCAAGTGACTCGATAGCACACAACAACAAAAGCAACTAGTAATTCAAACCACCAGACCCAGTGTAGCTCCATTTTCTTAGCTTCTTTCATTTTCACTTTTTTTTTTTTAAAAAAGAAACGAAATCCAAATCCATAAAATAGTCTTGATCAAGGTTATTGTTGTTATATATCATCAAGTCAGAATGACCCATAGCTGACCCTCCAGTGGGTTTTCAAAGGCAGTTAATCGCACTGGAGGAGATTGTCCATCCTTCTCCTGCAAAGCAGCTGGTGGTCTCAAACCATATGTCTTTAGGATTGCAGTACAGCTTCTTGCCACTAGGCCATTAGAGCTCCCTTGATCAAGGTAGTTGAATAATAAAATGCTCCAGTTATCTGCATTCCAAAAGAAGCAATGGAGGGCTTGGAGATAAATGAGTATTTGTTGTGTGTTTGAAGTTTCAATCGATAACAAATTGTTTATCGGGAGATGACTGATCCTAAAATCACTGGAAATGCGACTAATTATTCTACAAGATTTGCAGAAGCAGAAACAGGGAGATATTTCATGCTTTTTATTTACTTTCTGGAGCTTTGTTCAGTATATTTTCTGTAATTCTGATAAAAGTTCTTTTAAAAACTCATTTGAATGTCTTCTCAACAGAGCTGGAGTTACAAATGCCCTAATAATTTCTACCACTTTTATATTTAAAATTAATATGCCCTCTAAATATTTACATTGGAGATTTGTTTTTCCTCAGATGTGTAAATAACACAGAGTCATTTGCATCTCATGCAAGGCTCTCACTTCTGTGGAATACAAATACTCTGAGAAGTTCCTCTTCCGCCTTTCCCCTTTCTAGGTCTTTCCTGTTATGTGTCCTCGAGTCATCTATGACTCATAGCAACCCTTTGTACAGCAGCTCTGAACCCTTCCCTGTCCTGAGCCAGTCCCACTGACCTCAACACACCAACCCCCATTGCCCCTGTTACTGTTTCAATCCATATCATCTGGGGTCTCCCTCTCCTGCGAGGTCCCCCTACCCTTTCAAGCTTGTCCTTTTCTGAGGTCCAGTCCCTCCTGGCTACATGCCCACAGTGTGTGAGACAGAGCTTCAAAATACTTGCCTCCAAGGAGAAACTTAGTTTCACCCTCTCCAAGACAGACCTGTTTGTTTTCTTGGCAGTCCATGGTATGTTGAAGACTCTTCTCCAGCACCACATCTGGAAGGCATCGAATCTTCTTCTGTCATCCTTAGTCAATGCCCTTTACTGACTAGTATTTTTAAAGAGACTGGCAGGGGCTGCCCTGGTGACTGGTAGAGCAATTGTTCACTGCTGCTTGCTTTAAACAGCAGCAAGAAATCCAGCGCTACTTCTAACCAGCAACCTAATTCCCAACGCGAACGTCTCCCATGCGGTTCTTTTCCGAGATGAGCCCGTTCAGGACGGGATCAGTATTCCATCAGATGGTGTCTCTGTGAGCTTCTGTCCTGAATGAATTTCCTGTAAGGTTCTTTTCTTTGCACAACAGTTACCAGTTCAACTAAAATGAATCCCAGCTGATCAGTGCCCCAGAATGGGCCATTCGTTCAGGGCAGCCCCCACTGGCTAACTGGACCTTATTGAGGCTACTGGTTGGAACTGCATGTTGTCAACCTTTAAAGTAGCTGAGACCTGTTGCTCCAGGCTTGCCCTGCCCCATCCCACCCAGCTGCTCTCCACCTAGCCCAACCCAGCCCAGCCCCTCCCCACACTGTCCCACCTGCCCCCATCCCTCCCCACCCA
>NW_006399774.1:18699254-18710859 GCF_000299155.1 Elephantulus edwardii
CCTTGGGCACAGCCCCACCCTGATTGAATTCCTGGGCTTGCTGTATCCAGCATGTTCCCTGCACCAGCGGTTTCCTGCCTTGTGAGTATTTGCTGCATCTCAGCAAATACTAAGAGGACCGTCCGCGGAGAAAGCCTCAGCTCCGTTGCCAAGTGTGCCCCAGCCTTTCATCAGGCCACCTTCCTTCCCAGCCCAGCTCCAAGTTGGGGGCAAATGTCCGGAATGGCTTGGCGGGCAGATGCTCTGTGACGATGGACTACTCTCTGCTGAGTTGCTAGTCGTGTGCCTGCTTTTCCACCGCTTGGGACTCACCGTCTATCCATTTCAGGTGTTACAGTGACCCTACATGCAGCACTGGACGACACGGCCTCCTCTCGCACCATCCTCCCTCCTGTTGCCATGTTGAAGCCCGGTGTTGAAGCCACTGTGTCCATACAGCTCATTGAGGGTCTTCTTTTGCTGGCCCTCAACAGTCTTGAAGCCCTTCCCTCGGAAGTGACCCCTCCTGGTAACACGTTCAAAGCTTATGAGGCCAAGTCTCACCATCCTTGTTTCTAACGGTTAAGCTTGCTGCGCTTTATACAAGATGTGTAAGATTCATAAAATCGCCTGCGTTCATTCCTTTTTTGTTCACTTTTCTGAACAATACTGTAGGTGGTCATGATGTGTCTAGCAGAAACAGCGCTGTGGTAGGAGCTGAGAAGCCCAGGAGGGCTTCGGGCCTCAGAGGAGAAGATGCAACGTGTACTGATGTCAAACAGCAAATGCACAAGATCAGACAGGACGTGGTGGGAGCAAGAGCAGGGCGTGGATGCAGAAGCGTCCTGGGGATGGAAGAGTGAGAGCATGGTACTACGTGCTGTGCTTAGGTGATTTAATATTAGGAGAGTCTGCCCACGAGTCACAAAGCACCAAGTCCCCGCTGTCTCAGTCGACTGGCCCCCAGGGCTCCCAGTGGATGGTGTCCTGGAAGTCCTTGCCAGGCTTTTCCTCTGAGGACCCTTCGAGTTAGCAGCTGAGTGGATGGATGACACCCCCGGGGACTCGACTGCGCGAGGTGTTCTGTGTGTAGTATCTCACACTGGCATGAAGCATGCTTTGTTGTGGGCAGAGTGACGTCTTCTTGAGTTCTGTGACCTCCCAGGAGGCAGAGCTGAGCAGTAGCATAAAGCTGTTGCCGTGATAATTTTTGAGATCTCTGGGACACTTTTCTGAGTTTGACTCTCTGACCTATCGGTTAGCAGCTGCAGCTCTGTGCCACCAGGCTGCTGCCTGGCTTCTTCTCTGTGGCTTGGCAGCGTCTGTGTGGAGCAGTGGTGAGGAGGAGGGAGGCACTTCCCGGAGCTGAGTCAGCAGCCCCTGCCGGCTACTGACAGGGAGCTTCAGTGGATTGTCTGAGGGAACGAGGCCGCCTGGCCAGACAGTGGAGGTTGGCATGCGTGGGGTGGCGGGCAGGGTCTGTTCGGTGGGAGTGAGGAGCACCAGGTGAGGTTTTACATGAAAGATTGAGGAATTTGAGCTTTACCCTGTAAGCATGGCAATTCCTTTGAGGAATCTAAGTGGTAATAACCAAATATAAGGTCACATGCAGCCATCAAATGGCTCGGTAGTGTGAGAACTGAACTGAGGCATTACCACCATCATTGAACTAATTTCCATTAGGTTCTTGCCAGGGTTTAGTAAAAAAAGGCCACTAAAACCTACTCCAACTGCGGTGTCAGTACACGTCCAGCCTTTTCTCAGAGCACTGGATGCTGGTGGTCACTCCATCCACACACATGTACACGCATGCACTTTATCCTGGTGGTCTCTCCACCCACACACATACACGCATGCACACACACATATGCACCCGCATACTCACAGACACTTGGAGTATCATGTACACAGAGAAGCACATATACAGACACATCCGGATATACACAGAGGCATACATACACATCCAGACACATCCAGATACACACACATTGCATGTGTACATGATACACCATGAACACACACATCCGGTGAACTACACAGACACCTTACCCCTAAGAGAGCCAGACACAGCTGCATTTCTAGTCTCTAATCCAAGTTCCTAAATGACAAGTTCTAAAGCTTTGTCAACAAGAGTCTCTCTCTTTCAGGAATTTGGAATCTGAACTTGGGATCTGGACTTGGTACCTTCAGTTTTTCTGAAATTATCTCCTCAGTTCAGATATGATGATCTTAAGATCTAAAGGTTGTGTAATCATGTTAGCTACATATACTTGAGGCAGAACAAGATTATAAATGAATGATTGCATTGGGAATTCAGCTGTCAGGGACCTCTCCAGAGTACTGAAGATTAACGATGTCAGGCTGGAGACTAAGGTGTGACTGATCTAGGCCATAGTCTTCGCAATTGTGTTCTATGCATCAGAGAGCTGGACAGTGACGGGGGATGATAGAGAATTGATGCCTTTGAGCTGTGGTGCTGGAGAAGAGTATCAAATATACTATAGACAGTAGAACAAACAGGTTTGTCCTGGAGAGGGTGAAACTGGGCTGCTCCTGGAGGCAAGGATTCTGAAGCTCTGTCTGACATACTTTGGGCATGTTGCAAGGAGGGACCTGTCCTTGGAGAGGGATGCCATGCTTGAGAGGGTGGAGGGACAGCACAGGAGAGGAAGACCGTTGATGAGATGGGTCGATTCATTGATTGGGGTAATGGGAGTAGGTGGGTTAGAGACAGTGAGGTTGGCACAGGATAGAGCAGGCTTTAGGGCTCTTGTACATATGGTCGCTATGAGTCGCAAGCAACTCGACTGCACATGACAACAACAACAACAACATAGGTGAAGAAGGATTGAATATTAGCAAGCATGCATCATTCATGCTAACATATGTACACAGGCATGTGTGCTCAAGTATCAGGGATCCAAATTGGTTCAAAGAGTGGTTCTGTCATAGTCAGGGAAACAAGGGCATTGGTTCTGATACTGACTGAACAGGCAACATCCGGGGATGCCTCATTCACAGATGGCCTGTGAGCAACAACACACATTAGAGGTGACATTGTCCACTATCATGTCCAGCAGAGAATGCTGGCGAGATGTGGCTGGAGAGATTAGGCAACACGTTTTGTTTCCCTTGACCGTAAGGGAACACTTTCCGGCCAGTCTGAGGCTCTTGTATGCAAGTTTGACTGTGTGTCTGTACGGGATGTATATTTAGACAGGGTGACAGCCTGCTTAGAGAGCCAAAAATGGAACCTATTTCTGTCTATTCAATTCCAACTGACAGTAATTACCTCCTAGGGTTTCCAAGGCTGTCATTTTTATGGAAGCAGACTGCCACATCTTTCTCCTGTGGAGCACCTGGTGGTTTTGAACCACTGATGTTTTGTCTAGCAATCATGCACTTAACAACTGTGTTAGCAGGGGTCCTGCCTACCTTTAGGTACTTTGAACTATTCCAGGTCCCTTAGGATAAATTTCTCTTATAGCTTTTGTAGACCTGTTGGAAGTTTCCTATACTAGTACCCAGAAGATGCTAGATTGAGGGCATAGTACAATCGCCAGTGAAAATACATTTTTATCCTAACAGGGTTGGGGGGAAGAAGACTAATGGTTTTATATCACTAATTTGACCCTCAAAATAAGTTAGAGATGAGCTGGGTGTCACTGGACAAGGGGTGGTCATGTGATGGAGGTGAGTTTTACTTGTGTTTTATTTATCCTATAGGAGAGGTTGTTCTTGCTGTTGGGTGACACTTTGTTGACTGTGACTCATAGTGAGGTCTAGTGGTAAGAAGCCATGCTGCTATCTCAAAGGCACGTGGTTCAAATCCACCAGCTGCTTTGAGGGAGAAAGATGGGCAATCTCTACATGTGATTAAGTGTTTCTGAAAACTCACCAGAGGGTCAGCTATGGGTCTGTTTCTACACAATGACATACAACAACAACAACGATTCATCGTTACTCTAGGAACAGTGCTTGCAGTTTTGTACTATTCTGTGCTTTCTTCACAATCTCTTCCATGTTCAAAGTCATCGCTGCAGTCACTGGGTAAATCTATTTTGTGTGTCAATTGTTATCCTCTCTTTTGCTGACTTTTGTAAGCATGCTGTTCCCCTCACTACACACTGGCCCCTCTTGACAACATGCCCAAAGTGTGTGACATGAAGTTTCATCATCCTTGCCTCCAAGTGATACCCTAGTTACACATTGTCCAAGACAGATTTGTTTGTTCTTTAGGCAGTTATGATAGAGCTGATGCTCTTCAAGAACACAACACAAAGGTATCAAGTCTTTGTTCATCTTTGTTATTCTGCGTGTCACACAAGTATGAAGCAATCGGAAATACCACAGAAACAGATAAGCTCACCTTAATTTTTTAAACTAAAATCTTTTCTGTTTTTCTTTTACTTTGAAGTGGTCTTTGATGATAGATTTGCCCAACTTAACACATCTTTTAATTTCTTGGCCCCAGCTACTGCTGGACACTGATTGCAGATCTAAGGAAAACAAAATCCTTGACATAAATTTTTCTCCATCTCATGACACTATGTAGGTGAGAATCTTCATATTTTTTTAACCATGTATTTAAGAAAAAAAAATCTAAAAGTAGTTAGACTTACTGTGACTCTTAGTAATTCTACTGATGGAAATTTTGGACTTGAGTGATTATTATGAATTTTATATTTATATTTTTACAAACTTTTCAGGAGTTGTTTTCTCAAAGCTCCATTTAGAGTGCAGGGATAAACACCTGTTGCTAAGGAAGTTTCTTAGTGATCTGGCATTGTTATAAGAGAACCATCAAAAGCTGATTACTTTAACAAACTTTTAGTGTCTCACAGTTATGATGCCAGAAAACTGAATGCAGGACGCTGGCTCTTGGGCAAGTTTTTCCTCTCTGTGTTGGCTCTGGGGGAAGATCCTGATGCTTTCTCAACATCTATGTGGCCAACATTCCTTGCTGAGCTCTATGTGTCTGGTACCATTCTTTCCCTGAGTCTAGAAGGTTCTCAGCACGAGGGCCTCAGGTACAGAGGATGCATGTCTTCCTTGACTCCTCTTTCTTGGCAGTACCAAGATACCTTCTCTCTTTGCTCATTTCTCTCTCTTTTCATCTCTTATGAGATTTGAGGTGGTACATCCCAGGAGAAGCCTCTTGAACAAGTGTTGAGGCTGGGACTAGAGTAAACATGTTATATCCCACCCTATCTTCTAACAACTGATTTTCTGATCACCTGAGATTACATCACAGGAGATAACGGCATCATTACATCACTGTCTGTTCATGTCATAATGTAGCAAATACACTGCTGGGAACACGGCTCAGTCAGGTTGGTATATCATTTTGAAGAACAGAATTCAATCTTTAACAGGAAGTACATACATTTGTTCGAGTCATGGCCTCCACCCAGACTCAGAACTAAACAGGATTTTGGAGCAAGGAGAAAATAACATGAACCCTTTGTCTGTTTGGAAGAAGTTTGTCTCAGAGTATTCTCAATCAGGAATCATGATAAATATTTATTCAACTGTTTTAAAAAGAGTTATGTGTTTTTTAGGAGAGGGGTGGCAGTCTGTTTGGCTGGTGGAGATAAGCACACATGTGATGCCCTTGGGAGCATCTGTGCCCTCGGAGAGCATCTCTCTGCAAAGACATGCCAATTAACCGAAACCATCGTGCTGGGATCAACATCACCCAGCTTTCAGGCAAGTGGCCAAGGATTAATTAACTGGCCTATGCAGTTTTGTCACATAAACCCTAAGTTAGCTGCTCTGCTCCTGTCTGAGCCCCATTTAGAGAGCAGGGATAAGCAATCTACCACTAGCAGGTCAGAATGCTTCCCTGACTCTGCTAATTAGTGGGGCAAGGCCCCTCAGCCTGGCCGGCCCAGCCTCCGGACAGAGTGTACAATGGATGTGCCCTTGGGCCCGCCTGTAGAAGTGTTAGAGACCCGAGACCCCACTCCGGTCTCCACCTCTTCTCTAAATCTGAGGAGGGCCACATGCTGCCTTCTTCTAGAATCCCAGGAATGCCCAGGTCTCTCCAATCTTGCCAGGGTGTCAGCCAGGTGTGGGTTTTACACATGTCCCATGTGACTAGGGAGTCTTTCCCCGCCAGCCCTAAGTCTAGGGCAACTGAGTCACGGTGGTTCACTTTCTTGTCTTGCTTGAATGGACTCTCACTCATGAATTGAAACTCAGAAATGACCCTCCACTGGGGTTTGAGGCCCACGGAGCGGGGTGGGAAGGCACAGCCTAGTGTTAGCAGAACAGCTCCTGCCAGATTGAGCGCCCGGCCTAATTAGCCACACTCTCCCTGCGTCCCCTGCTGGGACTTGGTCTCTACCCTGGGACTCCTGGCCTTTGACTCAGGTATAGTGGGTAGGCTAAGTCCTCCTTTGGCTGACATTTGGTGTTTGTGAGAGTCCCCATGGAGCTCTCACCCTCATACCCAGCGTGGAACACACAGAACCCGTGCCTTACTCACTTGTCTCACCAGCTCTACAAATCAGTAGTCGACGATTAGGAAGAGCGAACTCATCTTCCCTTTGCTGGGGAACCTAGTCTTTGCTGACCCTCCAGAGACCCTTGGAGGCTGTAAGTCAAATGGGAGGAGCTTGCCCATCTTTCTCCCAAGGAGCTGCTGGTGATTTCGAGCCACTGGAGACACGCCAGCATCACAACACAAGAGGCGCGCGCGTGTGTGTGTGTGTGTGTGTAAGTACGTGTATGTGAATGTGTCTGCCAGGAGAATCTGAACTCCGACCTTGCAAACCTGAATATTACAAGAGATAATGACTCTCACGTGGCTTGAGTTCTTGGTCCGGCTCTCTGGCGCCTCCATGGCTGCCGAGAAGGTCTGCTCCATGCTGCTTGCAGTGGTTGAGCTCTCGGAAGCAGGTTGTCCTGCGTGGATCCCAGTGCACCTGTGCATGGGTCCTAATGCTGGCCATTGGGGTAGTGGTCAAGAGCCTGATCATGTGCGCTGCCCAGGAACTCCTTTTGGGCTCTGGGTGATGATATATTAATAAGCCATTTGTCTCTGTGGCTCCGAGAAAAAGAATGGTCATGAACAGTGTACATTTTTGGTTGGTTTTTACAGTTACCTTAGATTCAGTTTTCTTAAAACACAGTGTATAGTTGGTGTTTTAATAAGAAAAGACATTTTCTATTTTAGAGGGAATATTAGTGTTTTTCAGGGGGTTTTGTTTGTAATAGAGGAAGACATTTTCTAGTTTAGAGGGAATATTAGTGTGTTCCGGGGCTTTTGTCTAGGGTAACACGCTCCTATTTCTGAACTAGAATTTGTCATCATAATTAATGGCTCACCTTCTCCAGGGCTTCAGATTTTTCTTCGGTGCTGTCTGTGATGGTTGAATATTTTCTTGCTCTGAACCAAATTCCCTTTTTATTTCGTGATGAAGAATTTGAAAATTAAAGCAGTCCTAACTTCGGGAGACTATTCATTTTGAGAACACTGATAAATAGTCGCCTTATCATTCCAGACACACTTGGTCTATATTCTTTGCTTCCTAAAGACAAACTCTTGTGCCTTTTATCTATTTGTGTTTGATTTACCTTGTAAACCCTAGTTGTGGGTTTACAGATGGCTCCTTCGAAGGACCAAGTCTGAAAAGCGTTTACTTCAAGGCTTTTTTGTTTGTTAAATCATGCTATTTTAAAATTTTAACACTTTATGTGCATTGTCTCTAATGATTGGCTTTGCAAAAAAAGATGTGGAAGACTTGCTCTTATTATTAACCTAGCATAGCATTAGGCATACATGTTTGATCTGTCAGTAGAAAGGAAACACCAGGACTGGGACGTACACGTAGCAATGGAGATTTGATGTATCATTAAGCAAACACCACCAGCCATTAGCTTTCTTTTCCTAGAAAAACAACTTTCTAGAGAATTCGGGCAACTTTCCTCTGTGAACCACTGTAACTTGTTCTGTTCACAACGACGGTGTCCTATGCGTTCAATGAGCAGATCTTTTCTGTTTTTTATGATTTAATTGAAATTCACGAACTCTTGGTGGTGTAGTGATAGGCTCCTCCCCTCCCAAGCAGGAGCCCAGGGTTTGTTCACAGGCCCGTAGGTTTCAGGCACAGCCTCCAACCACCTGTTTGTGGAGTCTCGTGTGTTGCTATGAGGATGAACAGTTTTGAGCAGCGCTACCAGAGTAAGACATATTAGCAAGAAAGAACAGAGAAGCTGCTTTAGAAAACGAGTCACGAGCGCTCTGGATTACAATGGACAGTGGTGCAATTTGCAACTGAGCATGAAGATTCAAGGCTGGACGGCGTTTCGTTCCCTGAGCATGGAGGTACCGTGAGCGGGGGCCACCTGGGATGCACCCAACAGTGGCAACTCCTGCTGCTGGGTTTTCCCACATGAAACCCCAAGATGCAAGTGCGTTTGCACGGGTTACTATGGCGCCTCTGTGTGGGAAGCCGTCTTTGAGAGAACCGTACACACGATTCTACGTCTCCATTTGGAGTGGAATCCATTGCTCAATTAACTCCAGAGCCAATGTTTTCACTGCTTTGAATATTATTCACTGGTGAGATGAACACCACTCCCTTCTCCGCTGTATGCGCTGTTAGCCATGCTAATTCAACACGCTTAGATAGTGTTCCTCCAGATGAACTGGAGCCCGTCAACATAGTGTTTCCCTCTTCTTGGCTAGTTTGTAGACAGTGAACCCCATAATCAAACACTCTTTGTGCTAGTGCTCACGGATGGACAGTAATTACATTTTTTAGGGGATGGTGAGACAGAACCTTTGAGGACTCTGGTTAATGGGTTTTTCCTTGCTATGTTCAGTAATAACATCCTTATTTTAATAACTGTAGCATTTTTATGTGAGAGGTCTTCTGAGACTTGAAATTGGCAACAGTAAAATAACCCACCTTCTTTGCAACAATAATTGCAAAGATAATTGTACTGCGAAGAGCTGCCATAAAGAGGCTGTGTGGAAATCGCTAGGGTCCTGCCCACTGCTCTCTTGTTCTCGAAGGTTCCCACTTTGGGCATTAATAACATGCTAGCATTTTTCACCTTTCTTTATGATAATCTGGAAGTTTTGAATGCCCAAAACCAAGCCTAAGGGGCTGTCAAGAAGCCACAATCACGACATTTTGTTCCATTAGTATAATTTGTTTTCAGGAGGCATATTTTTAATTATTTGCATGAATAATGTCATTATGTATTCATGCCAATACAATTCTGATAATTAATTTACATGATGGAAATTTCTTAATGATTTTGATGTCAGTGTTAATAGCAACATCTGATAGTTGATCTGCGGCTGTTGACATAAATTTCACTTTTAATAGATTATTGCCAACACCACCAGCAGTTTAAAATTACTTTATAGGAAAGGAAAAATCCATGGGGAAGAATTCCAATGAAAAAGAGAGCAGACCTTGCCTGGGGTTTATAGGTCAGAACAGAATAGATGCTCTGGGACGTGACAGCTGCCTTCCTTGGATGGAGCCTGGCAGAAATGAGCCAGTGGACAGCTCATCGGGTCCGTACAAAGAGCGTGCTGTGAACACAGTCGACATGCCAGGGAGGGCTATGCCTTCAAGACTCTCCTTTCCTTGGTTTAAATATGATTGCAAAAAAAAAAAAGTTTCTAAAAGTTTCTGAAGCTCTCTGAGATACATTATTTATTACCTTTTGCCTTTGTTATTTTAATAGTTTGAGAAAATTAGTAGGAAGCACAATACACAATTTTTATTCTGACTTAGAGAACAATAAAAAATCCATTGCATAGTTTAGCCTTTTAAGTGACTAAGCTTCTGAAATCCGTTATGATTGTGAACCCTGTTGTTAGGTGACTCAGGCCAGGAGCTGCCACAGAAAACCCCTGGAGTTTACATTTTGCAGTGAGGGTGTGGGCACAGGATCAGCCTGCCTAGGCTGCTGGCGGGTGCTGCCCAGTGGCTCCCACTCACAGTGACCCCACGTACAGCAGAACGAAGCCTAGCTGCTCCTGACTAATCCTTATCATCGCTGGGGCCCTTACGGCCATTGTTGTAGTCACCGTGTCAGTCCAACCACCTGAGGCAATCCACCTCTTTGTTGTTGTTGTTATGTGCCATCGAGTCACCTGCTACTCACAGTGACCCTGTGTACAACAGCCAACCCTGCTCTATACTGTACCAATCTCACTGTCTTGGAAACACCTACCCCTATTACCCCAGTCACTGAATCAATCCATCTCATAGAGGGTCTTCCCCTCCTGCGCTGTCCCTCCACCCTCCCAAGCATGATGTCCCTCTCCAAGGACTGGTCCCTCCTTACAACATGTCCAGAGTATGTCAGAAGGAGCTTCAGAATCCTTGTCTCCAAGGAACAGCCTGGCTTCACCCTCTCCAGGACGAACTTATTTGTTCTCCTAGATGTCCATGGTGTATTCAGTACTCTTCTCCAGCATCAAAGCTCAGAAACATCAACTTTTCTTCTGTCATCCTTAGTCATTGTCCTGCTCTCTGATGCATAGCAAGGAATTGTAAAGACCCTGGCCTGTATCAGGTACACCTTACTCTCCTGACTGTCATCGTTGCTCTCCAGTACTTTGAAGAGGTCTCTGACAGCAGGCTTTCCCAGTGCAACTCATCTTAAAAAAACAAAAACAAACAAAAAACACGAAAAAAACCCCAATGGTTTTCCTCCAATCCAACTTTCTATCTACTGCATATATGTGTATAAATATACTGCATATGTATATATATGAATTATGAGATACACACATACACACACACACACACACACACACTGTGATGGTTAAGCGTCACTGTGGAGCTCTGTCTGGTGGCCTAGCAGTTAAGAAGTTGTGCTGAAATCCCAAGGACATGAGGTTTGAATCCACCATCTGCTCTGTGGGAGAAGGATGAACAATCTTGTCTCTATTTACTGCCTCTGTAAACCCACTGGAGGGTCAGCTATGTGCTGTTCTAACTCAGCGATACACAGCAACAATAGCAACGTGACCTTAGTATGGAGCTTCGGAGGCCTCGTGGGTAAGGAGTTGTACTGTCAACCCGAAGGTGGACAGTTTGAATTCACCAGCTTGTCCGCAGGAGAAAGACGTGCAGCCTCCTCTCATGCAATTTACAGCCTCTGCAAACCAGCGGGAGGCTCAACGACGAGTCGCTTCTGACCCAATGGCACATAACAATAGTAACTATACATAAAATTATATATACATATCAATACATACACACATCACGCACACACTGTTCTGACACGTAGCTCCAAGTGATCTCACACTGACAGGTGAGTGGTGACTGCACAGGAAGGCATTGGCTGGGAACGGAACCCAGGCCTCACACAGGGAAGTTGAGGATCCACTCTGGACCACTGAAGTCATCAGTCTACTGCTAGATGAACAGATGCTTGTGTTTGCCCAAAGGTGCTCCACATTCATGGCGTCTACCACGGCCGCAGTGCTCCTCATTAGCTGGGGGAGAGTTGATCTTAGCTATTTGTGCTGGAAACATAGGTTTTCTGAGGCAGTAATTTGTGAGGCAAGGAGACATCACAAATTACTGCCTCCGAAAGGATTCTGAGGCTCCGTCTAACATACTTTGGACATGTTGTGAGGAGAGAC
>NW_006399774.1:18711139-18712093 GCF_000299155.1 Elephantulus edwardii
ACTCTGAGGGAGCCTCGGTGGCCGGTGTGTAAATCCTAACCTGAGGATCATTCAGTTCTACCAGCCACTGTTCCCAGGATGAAATAAGAAATAGCCCCTTTCCCTGCAGACTCCCGTTCTTCAGGTCCCAGGATTCCTCTCCTGGAAAATGAAAACCTGGTCCGATGCTGGCCCACCCTCTCAATCAGTATTGTGCTCAAGCCGACTGTTGGAGTCATAGTGAATCCACCTCCTTGAGGGTCTTCCTGTCTTTCACTGGCCCTCTGCTCATCCACCATCGTGGCCTTTGCCAAGGACTGGTCCTTCCTGACAACATGTGAGTGTGTGAAACAAAGCTTCACCATCCGTGACTGTAGGAGCTCCCGAGCTGCACTCCACCCAACACAGACTTGCTTGTTCTTCTCACAGTCCACGGGATACAGGAAACTGTACGGGGTTGACTGGAAAAATGTGGTTGTTGCTATGGGCCATCAAGTTGAGTACAACTCATAGAGGCCCCTTAACAGAGCTGAAACTTGTGCTCTCCTTGCCATCCTCACCGTCTCTGACACACTTGTGCCCATTGCTCCAGTCATGTCTGTCCGTCTCATTGAGACTCTCCTCTGTTTCTCTGACCCTCCGCCTTTCGAAGCATGATATTCCTTTCTAAGGAAGAGCTTCTCCTATCTACATGTCCGATGTATGGGAGATGATGTTTTGCCATCCTTGTGTCCAAGGAGAACATCTGCTGCACCATTTCCACGATAATTCCTAGTCATTTTTTTTGGCAGTCCATGAGATATTCAATATTCTTCTCCAACACTACAACTCGAAGGCACCAATTCTTCTGTCATCTTTATTTGTTGTTTAGCTCTCAAATGTATAGCAAATAATTGAAAAGACCATGAGTGCAATTAAGTGCACATCAGTCTTCAAACTCTTCAGTGTTTTAGAGAGGTTTTTGGTGTTTTTTTT
>NW_006399774.1:18712498-18721630 GCF_000299155.1 Elephantulus edwardii
TCATTCTACAACAGTGGCACCATGCAATATTTGTCCCTTTGTGACTGGGACATTTCACTCAGCATAATGTTGGAGAGGTTTTTGACAGTGGCCCTGCCCAAAGCAGTATGTCTCCTGATTTCCTGGCTGCTGGTACCAAGGGTGTTTTTTGTGGACCCAAGTAAGATGAAATCAATAATAGTTTTAATTCTTTCTTCATCTATCATGATGTTGCCTATTGGTGGTGCAGTGGTAAGGACTTTTGTTTTTCTGATATTGACATAGAATATGTATTAAAGGCTGTCATCTTAGATCTTTTGTATCAAGTACTTCAAGTCTTCTGCACTTTTAGCAAGTTAGGTTGTATCATCTGCATAATGATATTTGTTGATGAATACTCTTACGATCCTCATGCCATGTTCTTTTTCACAGAGTCTGGCTTCATAGATTATTTACTCAGTATGCAGATTGAATATTTACGGAAAAAGGACTTGATTTTAAACCATACAATACTCCCTTACTCCATTCAGACAACAGCTTCTCGATTTAGGTATAGATTTCTCATGAGCACAATTAAGTGCTCTGGGATTTTCATCCTTCTCAGTGTTAACCATAGTTTGTTGTGAGCTACACAGTCAAATGCCTTTGCATAGTCAATACAGATACTGAAACTAAAATCTGAACATTTCTGAGTGAAAACTATACATTATGTGATTTTCAGAATTTACTAAAAAGTGAGTTATCCCATCTGGTGAACTATGCTAGAATAAAATTGATTTTGATAAAAAAACAAAACAAAAAATAAAAAAAAAACCCAAAACCAAACCGATTTTGATTATTTTAATACACCAATACCAACCCAAAATTAATTCTTCCAGATGCAAGAAAGACATTTATAATTGGCAATAACTTTTCCAACAATATAATGCTATATATTAATTGTTTCACTTTACTGATTTGTAATTACTTTGAAAAATATATTATGTTTTTTAGTATAGTGTATAGTTATTTATTAGACAAAAACTTAGAAATATGTCTTGAGTGAATCGTGAATCACATATTACAAGTACTGGTGAACATTTTTCTTTAGATCTTCACACGTAGGCTATTTGTAATTGTTTACATATGTTAGAATCTCTTGCATTTAAATAGCTCATTATGTAAATATTTTGGAAAACCTTTGCTATTTATTTTCATGGAAACTTTCATTCAATCACTGTACTAGGATGCTATCTTAATGTTGCCCTTTATCATATATTATGTCAATATTAAAATCTACATCCAATCATATTTAATTTTAAAAGTTACAAAAATTATTCTTGTATCTTTAATAAATAAATTTAGCAGATTCTCTTTGACCCTAAGAATTATGGTGATTAATCTTTAAATAATTAGTCTTCCTTGTATTTTGACTGCTTCTTAGAAAAGGAGAGCGTGAGACCTTGTCTCACATACTTTGGGCGTGCCGTCAGGAAGGATCAGGCCCCCGGGAAGGACTTGATTCTTGGGGAAGTAGAGTCTGCAGGAAACAGGAAGACCTCAAAGATATCAGTTGGCATGGTAGTTGCAGCAGTTGTTGGAAGCATGGCAATGATTGTGAGGATGGGATAGGACACTGCAGTGTTCCGTTCAGTTGTGTTAGTGATACCTACGAGTGAGAAAGGACTCGATGGTACCTCACAGCCGAGCCAGGCGTGTGACTTGAATCCACCAGCTGCTCTGCAGAAGAAGGATGGATAATCTCCTCCCATGCAATTTTGTTCTAGTTGTTGTTGTTTGCCATTGAGTCGAGCACTAGTCATAGTGACCTTATGAACAAAAGACCTGAAGGCTTTCTGTAACTATTATAGTTTGTCAAAGTTCATAGAGTTTCCAGAGGCATGTTGTTTAGGGAGTAGATGCCACTCCTGCTTCCAATTTCCTGCTTCTGAAAACTCCCTGGAGAGTCAGCTATGGGTCAGTCCCCCTGAGACAGCACACAACAGCAATATCAGTCACCACACACCTTCTGACTGCAGACCTTACCATATTCTAGGGGACATCTGAACTGTTGGCAGCAGAGGAATTAACTGTCATGACTTTATTTTTGTGTGTTTTGGGTGTGAAATCATTTTAGTCCTGGCTTCAGGTGAGGGTTGGGCGGGCTGGCTTCTCTCATGCCAACAGCAGCTCTGCTAAGCCAAGACCAAGTGCAGACTGTCCCCAGCTCTGTTTGTAGCAGGTCGGCATCTATTACGCACCCTGAGGACTGGGCACATATTTTTCATCAGTGGGATTACTCAGGCTTGCTATGGACTGACATTGGGCTCAAGAAGTCCAGTCACTGACTCAGAAACAGATGGAGTTTGAGCAAGTGGCAAATCCAGTGGCTTCTGGAATGGCTAGCAGAGATGAGAAGTTCAAAAGTCAAGTGCTAGACTGAGACCCAGGAGTCCTCAGCCAGTGATTAGCCCTGGAAGCTCCACAACTTACCCTCTTGGAGCCTCAGTTTCCTTTATCAGTACAATGAAGAGCCAGGGTAAAAGATGCCTTGAGTTCCTCTGATTGCACATATTCTAAAGGCAACATTATTTTATGATTTCAAATTTTGCGAATGACATTAAGACACCTGCATAGGGAATGGTGAAAATGGAAATGCTCGTGTGACAGCAAATCAGACATCATAGGAAATGGTGAAGGTGGAAATGTTTGTGTGACATCGAACCAGATGTCATAGGGAATAGTGAAAGTGGAAATTCTCATCTGACATCTGACACTGAATCTGAAGATCAGCGGAAAGTAAAGAAAGGTGCAGAAGGACTACATCTGCATGGTGTTGTCCAAGTGTAAGTAATGTTTCCTGGACGGACTATACAAAACACTAAGAGTTTATTAGGAAGGTGGGCTTTTTCGGAGAGAGGCTACGTGTAAGACACTCACACGCTGTTGGGTACTGTCAGGTGAGCACCTACGCAGAGCCACTCTGTGTACAAGAGAACAAACCCTTGCCTGGAGCCACGAGTCCTCACAGTCTCCACTGGCCATTAGCCAGTTGTTACAGCCAATGTCAATCCATCACCTTGAAAGTCTTTCTTTTTTGACTCTACTTTTCCTAGACATTGCACTAATGTCTTCTCCAGGGGATTGCTCCTCCTCCTAACATACCCAAAGTAAGTGACATAAGTCTTTCCTTGTTTCTAAGGAATACTTTAGCCACTCTTATTCCAAGGCACGTTTGTTCTTTTGTCAGTTCATGGTATATTCAATACTTACTGACACGTGAGAATTCAAAGACACCAATTTTTTTCAAAGCCATCATTTTTTTTTTTCAGTCTTCCCTCTTCATGGCTTAACTTTGACATGGAGAGGAAGTAACTGAAAACGCCATGGTTTGGGGTGTTTTGTTTTCATTAGGTGCCATCAAGGCGATTACAAGTATTAGTGACTGTATGAACAATAGATCTGAATCCTGCCCTATCTGTGCCATCCACGTCATCTCTGACCCATGCTTGAGCGCATTGCTGCAGTCAGCATGTCAGTCCATCTTAGAGAGGATCTTCCTCTCTTTTACTGACTTGCCAAGCATGATAGCTGTTTCAAAGGAATAGTCTCTCCTAGCAACATGCCCAAAAGCATGAGGGATGAAGTTTTGCCATCCTTCCTTCCTTCCCTTCAAGGATCACTCCAGCTGCATCTTTTCCAAGACACATCGGTTTATTCTTTTGGCAATCTATGAGCGACCCCGTGCTCGTATCCTACAGCACAACACAAAGGCGTCAATTCTTCTTCTGTCATCCTTTTTCATTGTCCAGCTCTCAGATGCATAGCAAGTGATTGAAAAGACCATGGCATACCTTAGTCTTTAAGTGGACATCATTGTTCTTGAGAATTTTGGAGAGGTCTCTGACCTCCTAAGTCTCCTGATCTCCTGACTGCTGGTACCAAGGGTGTGGATTGTGGATCCAAGTAAGATGAAATAATTAACATGTTCAGTCCTTTCTCTGTCTATCATGATGTTATCTGTTGGCCCAGAGGTAAGGATCTTTGTTTTCTTGATGTTGAGATCTGTATTGAATACTGCAGTGTTTGATCTTCTGCAGCAAGCTCTTCAGGTCCTCCTCACTTTCAGCAAGCAAGGTTTTTCATCTGTATGCCCTAAGTTGTTGATGAGTCGTTCTCCAATGCCACATTTTTCCTCAGAGAGCCTGGAGTCATAAATTACCTGCTAAGCATACCGATAGAACAGATATAGAAGAAAAGATACAGCACTGACACATAGCCTACCTTGTTTTAAAGCAGACAGTGTTCCCTTGTTCCTTTTGGCTAACAGCTTCTTGAGCTAGGTACAGATTTTGTCTGAGCACCAGCAAAGTGCCTGGATTTCCTATTCTTCTCAATGAGCAGATTTTTCTATGAAAACTGCATTAGAACATTGAGAAGCTAAAACAAGGTAAGAGATTCTGAAGTAAGAGAGTAGAACAGAAGATTTCAAAAGTCAACTCAAGAAGACAAAGCAAGCCAAGTATCATAATGAAATATGCACAGAGCTGGAGTCAGAGACTAAGAAGGGAAGAACTTGCTTAGAATTCCTCAAGCTGAACAGACTGAAAAACAAATCTAAGCCTGGACTTGCAATAATGAGAGATGCCAGGGACGAAATCATTAGTGATTAAGGAAGTAGTAAAATAAAATAGAAGGAATACATAGAAGCACTTTACCAAAAATAATTGGTTGATACTGTAAAAAATTCAGGAAGTATTCTATGAATAAGTGTCAATGATAACAAAGAAGTTCAAGCTACATTCAAACCACTGCCAGAAAATAAGGAATATATATATATATATATATATATATACACACATGTTACCAATTGACATGTTACAACACCTGGACATGCTTATCAGTCCACAGCAAGACATTTGGAGGGCAGCTGCTATGGCCCACTGATGACAAAAGAGTCATATTTATTCACATTCCAAAGAAAGGTATCCAACAGAATGTTGAAATTATCAAACAATATCCACAATATCACATACAAGCAAAATATTACTAAAGATCATACAAAAATGGCCAGAACAGAAAGGGAACTCCCAGAAGTTCAGGTTGGGTTTAGAAGAAGCCATGGCACTAGGGATATAATTAGAACTGGACAAGACTAAGGACAACAGAAGAAGAACTGATGCCTTTGGGTTGTGGTACTGGAGAAGAATATTGAACATACCATAGACCACCAAGAAAACAAATAAGTCTGTCTTGGACAGGATGAAACCATGTTTCTCCTTGGAGGCTAGGATTTTGAAGCTCTGTCTCACATATTTTGGTCATGTGGCCAGGAGGGACCAGTCCTTGAAGAATGACTGCTTGGAAGGGTGGGGAGACAGCACAGGAGAGGAAGACCCCAGATGAGATGGATTTACTCAGTGACTGGGAGGTGTGTCAGAATCAGTGAGACTGGCTCAAAATAGGGGAGGCTTCATAGATGTTGAACATAGGGTCGCTATGAGTCACAGGCAACTCGATGATACCTAACCACAACGTTTTATTGACTATGTAAAGTTATTTGTGCAGATCACAATAAACTATGGATAACATCGAGAAGAATGGCTTGGCTTAGGTGTACCTTAATCATTAAACTGACTTCTTTGTCCTTTGGCTCTTTAAAGCATCAACATACAGAGGCTCAAAATAGACAGTTGAAAAAGCATCTCTTGCTACAGGAAACATATATGTTCTTGAATATTAAATTTTGTAAATTAAAAAATAACATTCTGGAGAAATTGTATCCAACAGAATGTGAAAAACAGGAACAATATCATTAATATCACATGCAAGCAAAAGATAGGGAAGAAGTTCAAGAAAGATTTACAAGAGGCCATGGCACAAGAGATATCATTGCTGATGTCAGATGGATCATGGCTGAAAGTAAAGGATACCAGAAGAATGTCTATTTGTGCTTTATTGACTATGCCAAAGCATTTGACCATGTGGATCGTAACAAGTTGTGGCTGCCATTGAGAAGAATGGGAGTCCCGGGGCATTTAGTTGTTCTCATATGAAACCTAGACCTGGACCAGGAAGCTGTTGTGTGAACAGAGCAGGAAAACACTGCAATGTTTAAAATAAAGAAGGGAATGCATCAGGGTTATACTCTTTCTCCAAACCTATTCAGGCTGTAAACTGAGCAAAATGTTTGAGAAGCTGGAGTCTGGGAAGAGGAATGTGGCATCAGGATTAAAGGGAGACTCATCAATAATCTGCATTTTATATATAGCACAACCTTGCTTGCTGGAAATGATGAGGACTTGAAGCACTTGTTGCAGAAGATAAAGGAACACAGCCTTTGGTATGGATTGCATCTTGACGTCAAGAGAAGAAAGATTCTTACCACTGTTAGAAGAGGCAACATCATGATGGATGGAGAAAAGACTGAAATTGTCAACAACTTCATCTTACTTGTATCCACAACTAACACCCTTTGTCCCAGCAGTCAGGAAATCAAGAGATATATTGCACTGGGAAAGTCTGCAGTTAGGGACATCTCCAAATTATTGAGGAGTAATGATGTCAGTTTAAGGACTAAGGTGTGTCTGATTCAGCCATCGTCTTTCTGATCACTATATGCATCTGAGAGCTGGACAATAAACAAGAAAGACAGAAAAAGAATTGATGTCTTTGAGCTGTGCTATTGGAGAAAAGCATTGAACAGCCCATGGACCTCCAAAAGAACAAATAAATATGTCTTGGAGAGGTTGTAGCCAGAGTGCTTTTTGGAAGCAAGAATGATGAGGCTTTGCCTCATATACTTTGGACATGTTTCTAGAAGAGGCTACTCCTTGGAGAGGGACATGATGCTTAGAAGGGTGGAGGGTCAGCAAAGGAGAGGAAGACCCTGGACCACATGCATTGACACAGTGACTGCTGTTAACAGGCACTAGTGCGCCAGGAAGTGTAAGGGTGGCACGGGATAGGACAGTGTTCTCTTGTTCAGATCTATTCTTCATAGGGTTGCTGAGTCGTACTTGATGGCACCTAACAACAAAAATATTAATTAGGGGTATTGGACATTTTAATTGAAGAAAATAGCATTTCTTTATGACTCTTTTTTTTAAAGCTTTCATGTGCTTGGTGAATATATTCAAGTTGACTTAGAACTCTAATAGAGCGTAGAACAACACAGTCAAGCTTTCCTAACTATCTGTGGTTCCTCGTTTGCACACGAACTATGTGTGCAGCTTAGAAAGATTCTCTGAGATCCAGCCAGGGAGCAGGCAGGGCCGAGGCTGTGGAGTAATGGACAAGGGACACTCGAGTAACACAGAGGGGTCACACCGGAAGAGCTTGAGCCCCCAGGGAAGACATTATGGGGTGTACATTCCGCACAGACATTTGGATCGTTTTGGAAAACCAGGCAGCTCTTTAACCCTTTCCTCTTGTGAGGTGCATTGTGTGGATTCGGATCCCTCTGACTCCACATGGTAGTGGAGACCTGACACCCATCCTGGGTTTGCTGTTCTCTTTACTGGAAGTTATCTGGAAGCCTCCACTTTGACCCTTCCTACTGGCAGTTGGTTTACCTGCGTCACTGCCATGCAAAACTGTCTGGTGTGATTGGACATGGACATGGGAGGAAGGCTTGATGGGCTTTCCAGGAAGAGTCTTTAGAGGTTGGTGTCTGTCTGAGTGTCCACTGAGGGAGAGAGAAACGTTGGTGATGTCGCAGTGGATGGCAGGAGCCATCTGAGCCCTTGTCTGCTGGCCTCTCTTTTCTTCTGCTCAGAATAGTGTCTTTCCTGAAGATCTTAGTCACGCCTCGATGTCAACCCTCATGACTCACAGACGTCTCTCTAGACACGGCTTCTTAGCTCCAGATCCAAGGCAGCCGCTGCCGACGGCGCCCCTCCATCCACCATTCTCCTGACAGACATCCAAGAGTAAACCCAGGGCCTTTTCTTTCAATTGTTTTCTTTCTCCTGTTTCTGATAATAATGATAATTTTCTTATAATCATCACTTGCCACATTTAGAACTCATCTCTTCTCCTTCATATTATGTAATCCTACCTTTTATGTGGAAAAGAAGCCCTAGTGGTGCAGTGGTTGACGAATTGGGTTGCTAACAGAAAGTCCTACAGCCTGGACCTACCAGCCTCTCAACAGGCGGAAAGTGGACCGTTTCCTCTCGGAAATATTTACAGCCTGGAAACCTGGTGGAGTGTAACCGTGGGTTGGAGTCAATTTTCTGGGGTGCTTTCTGTGTGAAAGGGAGGTCCGGTCTCTCTGTGGCTAAGATGTTCAGCTGCCACCCAGCAGATTGGCAGTGCAGTCTTCCCACGTCTCTACGGGCAAGGTAGGAAGGGTGCCTGTGGAAGGTGCCAGCCATCACACCCAGTGGGCCGCTGTGCTCCAGCCTGCAGGGACTCTGAGAGCTGCACTCACACAGAGATCGCAATAGTGGGCCCCGCAGGGTTAGGAGACGGGGCAAGGCCGGCCAGTGATCCGTTTCATGGTACAGGAGGTCGGTGAGTGGAGTCACCAAAGGTACCACCTTCAGAGTGAGTTGTGATCCAGTCAAGAGCCGCGTGTTGTGTTTGTTGTCGTTTCTATGAGAAGTCACTGCCATTTCTTTCACATTCACCTCTGCAGGGTCTGCCTCCGCTGTTTGCTCCTTCTCCGCCGGCGGTGCCACCTCTCGGCTTGCATCTCCTCACGTAGACTGGAGCACTGTTCGCACCACACGCTCTCTCTCTGTGGCTAATGTCCTGGAGGAGTGCCACCCCACTCTATTCGTGTCAATCTTGGCCAGATGACTCACTCGGCCAGTGAAATGTGAGCGTGTTAACAGATAGAACGCAGGCAGCTTAAGTGTGTTTACACAAATGAGCTTAAGCTCTTGTGCTTTTTCCCTGTGAAGAACATGCTAGAATTAGCCTGATCATCCCAGGAGAGAGAAGGAGGATATGTGGGGCAGGGCACTGCAGCCCAGCTAGACCAGCTGACCTCCAGCCAACCTGAACATCTGTGACCTAAATACAGCGTCACTGCTGATGTTCAGGTTCTCAGAGATGCAGCTTTATGGCGATGATTACCTGGCATGTATGTGTCCAACTTAACTGTTTACCTTTAAACCAATTACAAGCCCTCTTTCACATTTTGTATCCTATCATTCTTTTTTTTTT
>NW_006399774.1:18722120-18763282 GCF_000299155.1 Elephantulus edwardii
GCAGCATAGTATTCCATTGTGCGAATGTATCCTATCATTCTTAAAGCATGTGTGTGTCTTGGCAGCGGCTGGTCCATTGCTAAAATGTTGAACACGTTTCAGTAGAGTCTCCTAACAAAGACAGACTAGTCAGAAAGACACAGTAACTACTTTCGAAAGATCAGTCAAAAACACTCCATTAATCACAGTAGTCTGGTCTGCAATTGACAATGAAGAGAGGTGGTCGGCATGAGTGAGTCTGGTGTTAAGGGTGACCATGAACTGGGACCAACTTGAAAGGTCAACAGCAACCTCTACAGTCAGCGCACGGTGCCAGCACACTCAGGAAAAAGCCAGCTCGTCCATCAACGTGGGCTATTTACCCAGTGCCCTTTGTCATCTCTGGAATTCTGAGCACCGTCAAGGTGACGTCTTGACACCATCGTCCCACTCATCTATGGACATGCTCCAATCTAGCTGTGACCTCCTCTTCCTCTCTCAGGCTTTATCTGCACTGATGACTTTAGATGATCTGGTATCCACACCTCTTTCCTCTTTCTGCATCATTTCTTTCTAAATTTAGTTGTAAGCTTTTTCCACCTCCTTTTTGTTTCTTTTCCTGTAGTTTGTAAGTCAGTGCGTTACAGAGTAAGGTCTCAACTTCTATTTGAATTGAGTTGGAAAAAAATAGATTGTATTTCTTCCAATACCTAAAAATCACCTGCAGTAATAGAATGGGATTTTAAATTGCTTTGGGTAACGGGGAAAGGCACTCTATACTGTGAGCAATTCTGTGTCTGGGTACTTGGCCTCAGGAGGAATGAATAGCTTGGTTCAGTCACACCGCTCGATGGAGCCTCAGGGATGCTCGGTGCTAGGAAGACAGCACTGGGGCCGTGGAGGGGAGTGGATAAGCCGTGTCTACTTTGCTGGGTCCCTCCGGAGGCTGGCTGCCAAGGCTGATCTAGATCAACGTCTGCCCCAGGGAGAGGTGTAGCCATTTCTGGAAAATTAGAAACCATCTCCAGATCAAATGAAATCCCTTGGACAATAGTGCCCACTCACTCATTAATTATATCTCGTTTATGGCCACTTTGCCACTTTCAGCTGAGAACTGGGGACACATTGCAATTTCAACCCCAATAACACAGGGTGTGATACCAGGTGCTTCAGGGAATTCTGGGCTTAGGTTGTATTTAGTGGGGAAGCAAGTTGTGTACTCATGCATTCTTTTGTACCCCCAAAGGGGAGTATTCTGCCCAGGATTGGGGGTGATGTGCATTCAGTTCAAGGGTCCACTCGAGAACATGGTTACGTAGTCAAGATTCAAACTTTTGTCCCTAGAATAGCTAAACCACTCGCCTGCCTTTCAGGGATTGTTCTTGTCAGGTACTCTGAGTCGAGTAGAACCCACAGAAAGCCTGCGAATGACAGATTTGCGCCCCGTCCTGTCCTGCGCCATCCTCACGCTTTCTGACACACTAGAGCCCATTGTGGCGGTCACTGTGTCAGTCCACCTGGCTGAGGGTCTTTCTCTCCTTCGCCAACCCTCTGCTTTTCTGAGCATCGTGTTCCTCTTTGAGAAATGGCCCATCTTAGCAACATGGCCGGCGTTTGTGAGACAAAGCTTATATTATCTTTACCTCCAAGAAAGCACCCTGGTTTCTGTAGGGTTATTTCAGGGCAAACGTGTCTTCAGGGCTTGGTTACAGGCCTTGAATGCAAGGTGTCCCCAGAAAGAGGACTGGAAGCAGTTCTCATACATCATGAGATACTTATTCCTGTGAGAGGAGAAGCAAATGTTCCTGTTCTTGATAACGTTGTTGCAAATGTAAGAAAACACGGTTTATGACTACAAAGAAGTCTTGCTTGAATGTATGTCTTTTCTCCATCAGTGTACATTGTCCATACTGGCCCTTTGAAGTAATCCTTAAAGTTTCCTATTCTCTGTGAACTATTTCTTTGTTTCTGAATGTTAATAAAAGCAGGGGTTCTAGAGTTTCTTGGGCTATTCACCTGAGAGAGCTTTTAGCCCTCTGGAACCACATTTTGCTTTGCTAGTCTTCCTTTGTCTCTGCCCACAAGAAAAAAGAGTTGCATTTCCGAAGACATCTTTGTTCTCCTGGCAATAGAAACAGCAGGCACACAAGACTGGGTAATATCTGTTTTATCTTCTCTTGTTGGTTGGCATATAAATACATTCCCACTCGTGGTGACCCTGTATATGCAAAGGAGAATTGCTCCATAGAGTTTTCAAGACTGTGGAACCCCTGACTGAATTTGAACTTCCAACCTTTCAGTTGTTCATTACATGCTTCTTGTTGTTTTTGTTATGTGCCACTGAGTTCACTACAGTCATATCGACTCTATCCATAACAGCTGAACCCTGCGCTATCTTGAGCCAATCTCACCATTCCTGACATACTTAACCTCTTACTCCAGTTGCTGGAGCAATCTGGGGTCATCTCATCTGGGGTCTTCCTCTTCTGCACTGTCCCTCCGCCTTTTCAAGCATAATGTCCTTCTGCAAGGAGTGATCCCTCCTGTCAACATGCCAAAGCATGTGAGATGGAACCTCGAAATCCTTGCCTCCAAAGAGCAGCTTGTTTTCATCCTCTCCTGGACAGGTCTGTTTGTTTTCTTGGTGGTCTGTGGTATCACTTTTTTCCAGCACCACAACTCAAAGGCAGTAAGTCTTCTTCTGTTATCTTTGGATATCTTCCAGCAGCCTGATGTATAGCAAGTAATTGCAAAGACCACAGCTTGCATCAGGCACATCTTAGTCTCTACACTGACGTTGTTGCTCTTCAGCAACCTGGAGAGGCCCTGACAGAAGACTTTCCTAATGTAATTCGTCTTTTATTTCCTGATTGCTGGTGTCAAGAGTGGAGCGCAGCAAGCTGAAATTGTTAACAGCCTCAATGTCTTCTCCATCTATCATGGTGCTGATAATTGGCCTACTGGCAAATTTCTTGAGGTTTTCTTGATGTTGAGCTTCAATTCATATTGCAGACTACAGTTCTTGACCTTCTGCAGTGAATATTAGAGACCCCCTTCAGTTTCAGCATAACACAGGTTATTGCCAAGTCTTCCTGATGCCACATTCCTGCTCCTCAACTCCAGCTGAGGGTGGTCAACATGGGGAGAGAACAACTTGAAGACCGTGAACAAGAGTCAAATATATTACACCACACACCACTTACCTGGAGCAAATTGTGTCTTAGAAAATTGGAGAAAATGGTTAAGTTTCAAAGAGAGTAAACTGGAGTCGAGTGGCATCACCTCTCCTCACTGACCTCATTGCTGACAAAAGCTCACACTGGTCTCGGTTTTGCATCCTTCTCCCTTGCCATGTAACGTCAAATTCCTGTCATTAAAATAAGGCACACCGACTGGTGTCCTCTCTCTGTGCATTCTGTCCACCATGTCAACTTCTTTATTGCACCAACCATGAAAACCACTTTGTTTTTTCATCGACTCACGTTCGACTGACTGTTCCATATCAGACAACCATCAGACATATCTACAGAAACGTTTACTGCATGCATTAAATTGTGCACTTCTTTGACGCATTGTGGCTTTAAGTGGACTTGCCCTAAAAAAATACACACACACGTGTGTACACACACACACATGTATACACACAAGCGCACACACGTACACACATGTACACACACAAACACACGCATACATACACAAGTACACAGACATACGTACACAAGCACACACATGCACACATAAGTACACACACGTACACACAGCACACACATGCATACATACAAGTACACACACATACACACATGTGTACACCAGATACACACAAATGCATAAACAAGTACACACACATGCACACACAAGTACACACACACATGTGCACACAAGTACACACATGCACGCACAAGTACACACATACATACACAAGTACATACATGTACACACAAGTACATGAATGTACATACATGCACGCACACACGTACACACATGCACGTACGTGCACACACATACAACATATACATACAGACATCTAGGAGAATGCACAAATTCTTGACTGTGTTTCTATCACCATTTATTAGTAAATAGGAAATGAAGCTGGGATCCTTGCTATTAGAATGACAATCACACAAAGACACAGTTGCTGGCACAGGATTCAATTAACAGATAGCAATCACCCTTGGGTGGCAGAGTGAGGTAGAAATGTACCAGTATGCTAATAAGGGATATCTGAAAGCCAGAGCGGTTATCAGTTAGCAGCCAGGCACGGGCACAGCCGTGGCCGCCGTGTCGCTCTCGGGTAGTCCGTAAACATCAGCACTCTTCATTTAAGGATTTGGGTTTAATTGTTCGGTGCCATTTGAAAACATCCTGACTGGCAGGCTTCTCACTTGGAACTGGCTTGGTCGGAACGGAGCAAGCGTCCTCACTTTCCCAGGGAGACAGGAGACGAGCAGACATTTAGGAATAGTTAATCTGAGCTGCACTGTATTTGTACATTTATTTTGTTTTCCTTGTCATTTTCTGCACTCTAAGCTCCTTCCATGCATCTCCTGGGTGAACCACAGCTTTTTCAGAGGAAATATGCAGAAGGCGACCATTAACCCAATGAGCCTGATGACTGACCTTCTGTGAAATGATCTCGCCCCTGTCGGGCTCTCCTGCTGCTTCCAGCCACATTGTTCTAAGCTTGGATGTTCCTTAAAGATGAGTGCGTGTGGTGTACAGACACTGGAGTGTGTCATATTTTTCACTAGGCCGTGAAACTGTGACAACCCAAATGCAAAGCAAGCGCTTGTCTTCCTAGTGCTCGACAGCTCCTTGTCTTTGACAGCATGCTGTCTGAACACTTTTCTGTTACTCTGTTAGTGGAAAGCTCTGGAGTTTCCCTTTCCTGACAGGTTTCTGTCTTACACAAGTCCTGTTTTTTGTGAGTGCTATTGTTGTTGTTAGATGCTGTTGAGTCGAGTACAACTCATAGCGACCCTATGAACAACAGAGCTGAACCCTCTCCTATCCGGTGCCATCCTCACCCTTCCTGACACATTAGAGCCCATTGCAGCAGTCACTGTGTCAATCCGCATGGTAGAGGGTCTTCCTCCCCTTCGCAGACCCTCTGCCTTTTCAAGCATCATGTCCCTCGCCAAGGAATACCCTGTCTAGCAACATGTCCAAAGTATGTGAGGAGAAGCACTATCATCTTTGTCTCCAAAGGACACTCTGGCTATTTTTATTTATTTTTGTCCAAGATATTTTTGTTTGTTCTTTTTGAAGCCTGTGGGATATTTGGTGCTCTTCTTCAACCCCACTGCTCAAAGAGATCAATTCTTCCGTCATCTGTATTCATTGTCAAGCTCTTAGATGCATATGATAATCAGAAAGAGTATGATTTGAATCAGATGCACCTTAGTCCTCATAGTAACTTCATTGCTCTTCAATAATTTGGAGACTGCAAACTTTCCCAATGAATATATCTTTTGATTTCCTAACTATTGATACCAACGGTGTCAGTTGTGGATCCAAGTAAGATGAAATCCTTAACAACTTCAGTGTTTCAATGTTCCAATGTTCTCTCCATCTATAGTGATGTTGCCTACCAGTCTAGCTGTAAGAATTTCTGTCTTCTTGATGTCGAGATGCACTCTATATTGAAGGTTGTTTTCTTTGATTTTCTGTAGAAAATACTTCAAGTCCTCCTCAGTTTCAGTAAGCAAGGTTGTGCCATCTGCATAACACAAATTATTGATGAGATTTCCTCTGAACTTGAAGTGGCGTTCTATTTCATAGAGTCTAATGTCTCAAATAATTTGCTCAGCATACAGATTGAATAGGTATGGAGAGAGAATATAATCCTCAAATATTCCTATATTAATTTTAAGCTGTGAAGAGTTCCTTTGCTCTGTTCTCACAAAAGCCTCTTGGTCTAGGTATAAGTTTCGCATGAGCATTAAGTGCTCAGGGATTCTCATTCTTATCAATGTTGGCCATAGTTTGTTATGATCCACACAGTCAAATGCTTTTGCATAATTAATAAACTGTAAATAGACATTCTTCTGTCACTCTTTACTTTGAACCTGGGCCTATCTAACATCAGCTGAGGCATCCCTGGTGCCACAGCTGCTTCTAAATCCTGCTTGAATTTCTGGTTGTTCCTTATCTATGTAATATTCTAGACGTTCTTGAATTCTTTTCAGCAGTATTTTGCTTGCATGTACTATTAATAATATTGTTTCATAGTTTCCACATTCCGTTGGATCAACTTTCTTGGGACTGGGAGCAAATATGGGCCCCTTCCGATCCATTGGCCAGACAGCTGTCCTTCAAATCTTCTGCCATACATAGACTGGTGAGCACATTCAGGACTGCATCTGTTAATCAAAACAAGTTAATTGGTATCCCATAAATTCCTGAGACTTTATTTTTGGCCGATGCCGTCAATGCAGCTTTCACTTCCTGCTTCATTACCATTGGCTCCTACTCGTGTGGTACTGCCTGAAAATTCTCAGTGTCAGTGAGTACTTTTTTGTACAGTGACTCTGTGTATTCCCTCCATCTTCTCTTGATGCTTCCTAGATCATTCAGTATGTTGCCCATACCAACTTACAACCTTGTGACTCGAAGCTTAAGATTGTTTTTCAGTTCTCTCAGCTTGTGAAATGCTGAGCAAGTTCTTCCCTTTTTATTCTCCATTTGTAACTCCCTGCATATTCTCTTGTAATACTTCACTTGGTCTCCTTAAGCTTCCCTTTGAACTCTTGCCTTCAGCTCTTTTATTTCAGCATCTTTTCTTTCTATTTTCACCTCTTGATGCTCTAGTACAGTTTTCAAAGTCTCTCCATCTCACTTACTTTGGGGCATGTGGCCAGGAGAGATTGATTCTTGGAGAAAGACATCATGCTCGGAAGGGTGGACAGACAGTGCAAGAGAGGGAGACTCCAGATGACTTGGATTGATACAGAACTGGGGGTTGGTATGTCAGAATTAGTGAGACTGGCTCAGGACAGGGCAGGGCTCAGAGCTGTTGTACAAAGGGTCATTATACATCTCAGGTGAATCAACCAATAATTTTCAATGGCAGGTTTGGAATCAGGAGTGTTATACACATCCTAAACAACTTGCCTCCAGAAACTCTATGACCTTCGATAAATGTCTATAGTTGTAGAGGGGCTTCAGGCCTTTTGTTCATAGGGTTGCTATGAGTCATGTTTGACTTGAGGCAATCAACAACAACAGCAATAACATGGAAGACATCATCCCACACCTCATCTAGTCTTTGCTCATTGGTGTTAATGCTTCAAATCTATTCCTAAGATGTATGTGAAATTCAGATAGAATAGATTCAGGATCATGTTTTTGTTCTAATGGACTCTACTCCTCTACCCCTCTACCCTCAAACCACTTACTTTGGGTGTTGGGGCTTTTTTTAGGGACTTATTTGTTGTCTTATTCTCCCTCTCAGGTGAAAGTAGTTACTTGAGCTACAGCTGATCCTAACTTCAGTCATTTTTTTTAAATGAAGTGGATTATCCATATTTTTAAAGACAAGGGTGTGTACCCTTCAGTTCTCTGGGATTCCTCATGTATAATGTCAGTAGCAGGGGTGCCCTGAACACTTGCTGCAGGCCAACACAGAAATCTCCTCACTGTTCCACCGCTACACGTACTTGCAGAAACGCAGTCAGTCGTAGCGTGCATGCCTACGAGCTGGTTTCTCCTAATCTCATCTCCCAGGTCCTTGAAAGTTCCTTTACATACAATGTTTACTCACACAGATGTTTCATGAATTTTTAGGATAAATGGTTTCATAATAATGATGGGATGGAATCCTTTGATAGTATTCTCTATATGAGATCGTTGAGAATTTAGAAAAACTCAAATCCACTATTTGTGAGTCGGTTCTGACCTGCAGTAACTCTATGTGTGCCAGAGGTTTCCTTTCTCCCTCACAGGGTTTCCTCGGTTACAATCTACAATTACTCCATGGGTTTTTCTCTCTGCTCATAGAGTTTCCTTGACTGGGAGGCAGGTTTCCTTGGTTGACAGTTCACGGTGTTTCCTGGCTATAATCTCCAAGGAAGGTAATGTCTGGACATCTCTGCTTATTGGGCCGTACATCTTTTAGGAAGGAGACCCCTTCACTTTCTCCCACATAGTCACGGGTAGGCTGGAACTGTCAACCTTTTGATAAGCAGATATGTCCCTTAACATCAGTGCTCTCAGAGTTCTATGTCTATATTCTTGTTGTTAGTGGGAGAAAATGGACAGCATCCCACCGTTATGATTTACAGCCTCGGACATGTGGTGGAGGGTTGTTATGGGGGAGAAGTGACTCAACGGCAGGACGCTTGAGTTGGAGCCCTGCCTGTCCCAGGACTGTTAGCACGGTCCCCGCTGTACTTATGCCCATTGGTGCAGTCATTGTGCCAATCCAGCTGCTAGACAGTCTTATTTCTATGTTTGGTCAAGGGAATTCTCAAAGTGCCTTTCAGGATTTTGTGTAAGTAGAACAAGCAAGGAGTAAAGAAAGGGAACACAATGGCTCATGCTTGAATTCCCTGAGAAGGAGAATGTGAATTTATTAAAAACAAAACAAAACAAAATAAAAACACCACACAAACCAATAAACCAAAACAAACAGACCCCTGGTATTTGACACAAAGGGAAATGGTTTGACAGTAAAAGAAAGCAGAAGCCATGTTTACAACTGCCGAGATGAGAGGCCTCCTCAGACGGAACTGGTTCCGGAACAGCCAGCTTCTTGGCATCTGGGTCATGCAATTTGCCTGGAGGTGTTGTGCCATATTTGCTACTAGCAGATGCCTGAGGGAATCTGACAGCTTAGCAGATGGCTTTGCTGGGAGAATCTCTTCTGCATTTGGTTCCTTGAATCAACCAAACCTTCTGCAAAGCTCTTAGTTCTTCAAAGCAGAGAGGGAAGAGGAGAGAGAAAAGATGAGAACAAAGGGCCTGGCTTTGCTGTAGGTATGGCTGGGGAAAGGATGAATAGATTCCACTTTAACTGTATTTTTCCAAGCATTTAGTTCTTTTTGAATGTTTCGCCTTTCAGGCTCATGCTTTTTTTTTTTTTTTCAAAGTAAAGAAGAAAAGAAAAGAAATCGGGAGGTATTGGAGAGCAGAGACATCCGAAGCTTTCAAGTTAGTGGGATTTTAAGCATGTAGATTTTTTTTTTTTTAGAGATGGGAAAAATGGCAGCACCCGTGTAAGTGGGAACAATCATCGTTCACTTTCAGCCGCTCTTGACTAAGAGCCAAATCCAGGGAGTGGAGGTTCTGCTGCTTGTCCTGTGAGGTATTTGGAAGCTTCTCTCTGTAAGGCATGAATTGCTACCCCGGGTGACCACTCTGTCCCCAGGAAGCTCAGCTTTCCTCCGGAAAGGAATCCTCTCTGAAGGCAGTGGACCCGCCGTGGGAAAGAGAGAACTTCACTGTGGTGCTCACCACGCCTCTGAACATCTGGGATCTTCTTCTATGTCATGTCAGTGGGCTTATCAAATTGTGGCTTTCACTTCACTGGTGGAGTCATGTTAGCCTCGCAGTGGACTTTGCTTCACCCTCAATGTAATCTCTTGAATTTGCATTGAGAGCTCAATAAAGCCAAACGCTATGAGCACGAGAACTTACGGGTGAGAAGAGCAGTGGCGTCGGTTGTCCCAAGTTGGACTGAAAGGCTGGCTGTTTAAGTCCATTGGCTGCTCATGGAAAAAAGCTCGGCAGGTCACTCCCAGAAGCATTTACAGCCTCCGAGCACAAGAGAGGGTTTCTAGAACTCAGAACCAAGTCAGGGATGATGGGGTTTGGATTCTGTGCATAGAATTAACTTTGGTAAAGTGGAAGTGACACAAAATAGGGGAGCCCGCCTGGGAAAGTGTTGACACAATGGTTACCAAATGGGTGTGGCTACAGCAGAGATGGTGGGAGGTTTTTGCTGGTCTGGTGACTGTGGAAAGGAGCTGACTTCACGCACCAAAAGGCGGAGAGTGAGTATGAGTTCCTGCATTTGGTTCTTTGTTTGCCTATCCTCAAATGTCCTAGCTCTTAATGTGTCAAGAAATGCCTTCCTAGCATTTGTAAAACTCTTACTGTCTTTGAAAAAAAATACATTGAAGAGGGTCTTCTAAATTAAAAAAAAAATATAATCAACTGGAGTATAGAAAGTCCATGAAATAAATGGAATATGTGAGCATTTGTTCTCATTAAAATATTAGACTGTCATCAGGTAAATATTCAGTTTTTAGACTTCACGTTGCACAAAGGAGCATTGGAGTACAACAGGTTTAAGTGTTGAGCTATTAGCAAAAGTTCAGTAGTTCAAGTCTCTGAGCCATTCAGGAGAGAGATCGGCCAATCTGCTTCCCCAAAGGTCTGCAACCATGGACACAATGCCAGGCATTCAGCTAGGCCCTGTGTGGCATCTAGGAGTTGGAACTGGCTCCATGGAAGCATTTTTTTTTTCATGTTGCACATAACCTTAATTGTTGGGCAAGCTCTGGAAACTTAATGGGGGGGGGGAGTTATCATCAAGGTGGCAGTACCAAATGTTTGCTCCCAGTTGGTAGGTTTTCTTTTTACCATGTGGGGAAAAGGTTTTGATGCATACAGGGATTTAATCTTTAGAAGGCCCTATTCATCAATTTTAACCTCTTCATGCATTTCTAGCTGCATTTGGCAGTCTTTTTATACTTTAGACTAGTGCTTCTAAACTTGATCCCAGTTCTTCTCTTAGGAACTTTATGGTTTTGGGCTATACTCCCCTGGTAATACCATCTCAGACAAGAGTCTCATAATGAAAGTTTATAGAATATTCTTGGGCATCCACAAGAAAAGGACCAATAATCAATTACAAAATGAGCAAAAGACATGGAAAAATTTTTACAGAGGAAGATGTTCAAATGGCAAACAGACAGATGAAGAAATGCTCACAATCACTGGCAATAAAAGAGATGCAAATCAAAACCACAATGAGGTACCATCTCACTCCAGTAACAGTGGCAAGGCTTAACAGGGCAGCAAGTAATGTGGGAGAGGATGTGGCGAGAAAGGAACTCTTATGCATTGTTGGTGGGATTATAAAATGGTGCAACCATTCTGGAAGGCAGTTTGTTGCTTCCTCAAAAAGCTAAACATAGAAATTCCATATGGCCCAGCTATTCCTTAGTTGGACTATGTTGTTGTTGTTGTCCATTGCCATTGAGTTACACATGACTCATAATGACCCTACAAACAAAAGACCTGAGGCCTTTCTATAACCATCATTTCTCCAAGTCCACAGAATTTCCAGAGGCATGTGGTTTAGGCAGTGAATGCCACTCCTGCTTCCAAACCTGTCTTAAACTGGGCACTCCACCACATACGGTCCACAATAGGCAGCCATTATGGCATTTGAGACCCCAATGGCACAAGAATCAGTGTCATAGCCAACTCAGATTACCTCAGCACAGCTAAATTGACTGAAAAGTACTATACAATTTAGAGGGAACTTCCTCCAAAATATAGTAATAAGGGATTAAAATATAATTCCTCTGGCCCAACGTTTAAATACAAGGGCCCTGCAAGAGGTCTTTTGACTCTAAACCAGTGGCTTAGATAAAAACAACCAAACAATCCACACAGATCCTCAACCAAATCAAGAGCATCATCTTCCAGGATCCAGCCACTTCATCCAGCTCCGAAGTGTAGACAAGGACTTGGCGTTATATGTTGTTGTGGTTAAGTGCCATCTAGCACCAACCCCATAAATGAAAGGCCTTAACCTTGTTCTAGAGCTATTGTCCTTTCTCTGAGTTCATCGAGTTTCCACAGGCATGTTTAGGAAGTGGATGCCACTCCTACTTTCAAGCCTGTCTTGATCTGTGAGCTCTACCAAACATTGTCAACCACATGGAACCATTATGACATTTGACAGACCAATGGCACACAGTTTAGCATCACAGCAATCCAAAGTTTCCTCAATATAGAGAAACGACAGAACAGTGCTGTGCCACTGAGGAGAATGCTCATTTCAAACACAGTTAAAACCAACACAGAGAAGGACTCCTCCAAAGCCATGCCCTGAGAAAATGAGAACTGAGGCACAGAGACTTGTACGCCAATGCTCATAGCAGCCTTATTAACCATCACAATAACATGGAAACAGCCCATATGTTCAACCACAAATGAATGGATTGAGAAATTAGGGTACAGTCACACAATGGAATACTACACAGCATGCGGGAGTAATGATTTCTTAAATTATTACCTAATCTAGGAGGGACTGGAGAATATTATGCTGTGCAAACTAACTCAGTCCCACAAGGACAAATATTGTATAAAACCATTATTACGGAATGAGTATGAGGATCTAAGGGGGTGGGGAAAGGTGGAAGCAGAGGGATGAGAATGTGAAGGGGGGATTAATCATGGAGTTGTACAATTTGATGGCGGAGGAAGGGAGGGAAATTGGAAGCCTCTGTTCTCAAACAATGTATTCAAATTTTATAAATAAACTAGTGTTAAAAAAAAAGAAAACTAGAGAGAAAAAGACAAATGCTGGGAAATTGAGTGAGGGGCTGAGAGACACATTGACAAAGAGGACAAACATGATACTATTGCCTGCGGCATAGTCTGCTCTTCTTTTAAATGGCTTTCCATTCGGTCACTTATATATACATTCCACTTTGTAATAATAATTGTTGTTATGTGGCATTGAGTAGCTTGCGATTCATAGTGATGCTGTGCACAACAACCCTGAACCCTGCTCTATCCTGTGCCAAACTCACTGTCTCTATCACACCTACCCTCATTATTTCAGTCACTGAGTCGATCTATATCATTGAGGGTCTTCCTCTCCTGTGCTGTCCCTCCACCCTTCCAAGCATGATGTTCCTCTCCAGGGACTAGTCCCTCCTTGCAATATGCCCAAAGTATGGCAGATGAAGCATCAGAATCCTTGCCTCCAAGGAGAAGCTTGGTTTCACGCTCTCCTGGCTAAACCTGTTTATTCTCCTGGAATTCCATGGTATGTTCAATACTCTTTTTTTTAATTTAAATTTATTATTAATTTCAGTAAAAATTTACAGAGACTTTGGATTTCCATTCATTCATTGAATACTCTTCTTCAGCACCACAGCTCAAAGGAATACATTCTCTTTCCATCCTCCCTAGTTCTTGCCCAGCTTTATGACACATAGCAAGTAAATGGGAAGACCATGGCCTGAATCAGGCACACCTTAGTCTCCAGACTGATGTTGTTGCTCTTAGTACTCTGGAGAGGTCCCTGACAAATGACTTTCCCAATGCAATTCATCTTTTGATTTTCTGGCTTCTGGTCCCAAGAGAGCTGATTGTGGACCCAAGCAAACGAAAGCGGTTAACAATCTCAATCTCTTCAACATCTATCATAGTGCTACCAATTGGCTTGGTGGTAAGAATCTTTCTTTTCTTAATGTTGAACTTCAATCCATATTGAAGGCTATAATCCATGACCTTATGTAGCAAGCGCTTTAGGTCCTCCTCAGTTTCAGCAAGCAGGGTTGTGTCATCTGCATAACGCAGGTTGTTGATGAATCTTCCTCCAATCTTGATGCCACTCTCCTCATAGAGCCTTGCCCCTTGGATAATATGTTCTGCCTATAAATTGAAAACATATGAGATAGAACATATCCCTGGGGTTCACCCTTCCCAATTTTGAACCATGCAGCATTTCCTTGCTCTGTCTGACTACTGCCTCCTGGTTTAAATATAGGTTTCAGATAAGCACTATCAAATGTTTTGGGATTCCCATTCTTCTCAGAGTCAGCCACAGTTTGCTGTGGTCCACACAGTCAAATGCCTTTGCATAGTCAATGAAACACAGAAAGACATTCTTCTGGTATTCTCTGCTCTTAGCCAAGATCTATCTAACATTAGCTATAAAATCCCTAGTACCATGACCTCTTCTAAATCCAGCATGCACATCTGGCAGTTCTCTGTTGATGTGCTGCTCCCTCCAGTCATATTTTTATAATTTTCAACAGAATCTTGCTTGCATGTGATATTAATGATATTGTTTGATAACTTCTGCACTCTGTTGGGTCACCTTTCCTTGGAATGGGAACAAATCTAGATCTCTTCCAGTCAGTTGGCCAGGTGGTTGTCCTCCATATTTCTTGGCACAACTTGCTGAGCACATACATCCAGGACAGTGTTTGGTTGTTGAGATATGTCAATTCATATGCCGCCAATTCCTGGGTCCCTATTTTATGCCAATTCTTTCAGAGCAGCTTGAACTTCCTTCTCTATCACCACAGGCTCTTGCTCATACGTAACAGTAATTACAATCATATAACACCATACTTTACAACGTTCAGAGCAGTTTGAACTTCCTCCTTTATCACCACAGGCTCTTACTCATACGTAACAGTAATTACAATCTATAATGCCATGATTTACAACATCCTATGGAAACCTCCCTGTGCACTCCCTTGCCCACCATTTTCCCTAGTCTCCACCCTTCCTGCTTCCTCGGAAGACAGACGTTCCTTCTCTGTTGACTCTGGAGGAAGGTACTTGTCGCCTCCTCTTCTGCTTCCTGGATCCTTAATGTCTCCATGTCTCTTGACATCGATCCTACTCTTCAATGTCTTTTGTGGTTCATAAAAGACTGATTCAGGAACATCTTCCGCTAATCCTGTCATGTTAATATAACGATAACAACTCATTCCCGCTTAGGATAATAACAAAAGGCATGTAGATTGAGATGTAGAACACATATTGTCAAGGATTCTAACAAAGGGCACAGATAAAGAAGCAGGCATGACCTCACATTTTAGAAATCTGATTCCATAAAAGTATATTCCTAATCCAACAGCAAATATTTCAAGACAATGTAAGCAAGGCAGAAACCTGTGTGGACTGGACTTCAGGTCCCATGAGAATTTAGAACACAAAGCTTCCTGGTGGGAGCATTGGGCTGAGGGGCACTGGCATTCCAGATGTTCACGTCACACCCTCTCCGTTAGAAATTTATTGTGCATTTTCTTACCTTCCCTTGGAGCTTTTCAAAATTTCAACATTTCTAATTAGTAAGCCATCAGACTTGCAAAACAATTAATATGACCTAAATTTTCCCCCTTTTAAGTTCTAACGAGTGCCATCTTATTCCATTACATCTGAACAGAGGTGGGGAAGGAACACATGACATGTCTCATTCACAATATTTCACGGTTTCTGTATGTTGAACATTACCATGTTCATAAGGAGTCTAGCTGGAATAAACAGCTCTGTAGACAAAGAATCAGCAGAGGTAATTTGTAAGCTGGAGCCTGTGCAAGAGAAGTTCTGGCCGTGGCACCCTCTTCTCTGAGTGCTGAGGCGAGAGTGCAGAGGAAGGAAAGCCAAATGCAAACAAACAAGTCCATGTCCGTTGACCTGTTCTACTTCATGAAGACCCCGTGCATTACAGAAAGCAGCTGCTCCAGAGAATTCCCATCTATAATCTTTAGGAAAGCAGGACTTTCTTTCCTGGCACCCATCACTGAGCAGGTTCAAAATGCCAACTTCCAGGTTAATATTGTAGCATCAGCCACTTGTACTGCCAGAGACCATGAAGGGTGAGAAGCAGGAAGAACCAAGCTTCCGGCTGGGGAGCTCTGATTCTGACTAGGAACAAGACTGTAGGGTGGAGGGGTGTCTGATCCCAGGGCATCCAGGGTGGTAAGTCTTCAAGGAAGCCAATGGCCTTGTTTCTTTTTGCTTGGGGCCACGGACCATTTGGCTAACAAGGGAATTCGTTTGCCACTGGTACCTCTGAAGTTCCTCTGGAGAGGAAGAGGCATTCACCTTTCAATCGTAAAGCTAGAATTTGTGCATGTGGGGAGGGTGAACATCAAGCAGGGAAGGTGTTTGGGAAGATTCGGTGGAGAACGTGGTGTCATCACATCGAGGAATCTTTAGGGGAAGTGGGTGGGATTGGGGAGAACAGGAAGAAACAAGCGTGACATTTTTGGTGTAGTCCTGGTGAGTAAACCAAGAACCTACAGCAGGGCCCTGGACCACATGGAGGACGGAGTTAATTTCAAGAGAAATCACCGATGCAGACTTCAGAGAGTTTGGTGGCTGATGTGAATGGAGAGTGAGGAGTGTGGAACATCACCGTCCTGAGCTGTAGAGCAGACCAGGACGTGGAGTCAAGAAAAGCAATTGGACTTGGTAATGGCAAGAGCAAGGTGCCTGGTAGCTTAGTCGTATGTATAAGGCTACTAGCAAAAAGGTCAGAGGCTCGAACCCACCAGCTGCTTTAGGACAATAATGGGCAGGTTTTTCTCTATGAGGAAGAGAAGGAGGAATTCGGATTACTTTTTGAATAAGTTTGGCCTTGAGTGAAAAGCAAATAAGCAAAAATGAAAACCAACCCACTGCTATAGAGTGGAGCCCAGTTTTTGATGAACTTTCATCAAACGTCCAAGGCCATGCATCTTAACAGGAGGAGATCGGGTCTTCTTTCTCCAGTGGGATAGTTCCTGGCCTCAAGCTAATGTAAGATCCCTTTAACAAAATGATTTGTCTGTGACAAAGTTTCTGTAATTTTTAACTTTCTTCTTTCAGCTCCCTTATCACCTTCCTCCCCTGATTGTCCTTCCTAAACTTATTTTACATGAGTCTCCAAATATGTTTCTGTGTAGGATGCTTACATGTTGAACAGGTTTAATTTCACCTGATCTTGGAAGGTGGTGATGGTTGGTGTTAGGTGCCTTCAAGTCGAGTACAACTCATAGTGACCCTATGAACAACAGATCTGAACCCTGTCCTGGCCCGTGCCCTCCTCACACTTCCTGATACACCAGAGACCATGGCAGCAGTGACTGTGTTAATCCACCTGGGTGATGGTCCTCCTCTCCTTCTGTGACCCTCCACCTTCCCAAGCACCATGTCCCTCTCCAAGGAACAGACTCTCCCAGCAACATGCCTGAAGTATGTGAGGGGAAGCTTTATCATCTTGACCTTCAAGGCGTAGGCTGGATGGACTTTCTCCAAGATACAGTTGTTTGTTCTTTTGGCAATCATTGCATTGTTCAGTATTCTTTTCCAACATCACCGCTCAAAGGCAACAACTCTTCTGTCATCCTTATTTACTATCTCTCAGATGCCTAGCAAGTGATCGGAAAGACCATGGCCTGAATCAGGTGCACCTTAGTCCTCAAACTGACATTATAACTTAATAATTTGAGGGAGTCCCTAACTGCAGACTCTCCTAGTGGAATACTTCTCCTGATTTCCTGACTGCTGCTACCATGAGTGTTGATTGTGGACCTAAGTAAGATTAAGTTGTTGAGAGTTTCAGTCCTTTCTCCATCTATCATGATGTTGCCTATTGGTCCAGTGGTAATTTTTTGTTGTTGTTGAGGTGTAATCCACATTGAAGGCTGTGTTCTTTGGTCGGCCACAAGTGCTTTAAGTCCTCCCCACTTTCAGCAAGCAAGGTTATGTCATCCGCATAATGCAGGTTATTGATGAGTTTTCTGCCAACCATAATGCCAGGGTCTTTATATCTATATCTGTATCTGTATCTATCTGTATCTATATATTGACTCATCTATATCTATCTATCTATCTTAATTTATCTATATATTAATCTTTCTAGAGTCTGCTATCCACAATCTTGGGAACAGTAGTCAAGCAATCCAATGTGCTGCACTGGGAAAACCTGCTGTCAAGGCCCTTTCGAAAATGCTCAGGAGCAGTGATTGACACAGTGGCTGCGTCAAGGGCCCAGTTATATCAGAGATGGTGAGGATGCACAGGAAAGGACAGGCTTCAGATCTGCTGTTCCTGGTGTCTCTATGCATTGTACATGATTTCACAGCACCAAACAACAACAGCAGCAGGCTCCGACTGGTAGACCTTCTAGACAACAGAACACACTACTGCCGGGCCCTGCATCACTTTAATAATCATTGGTGTGTGCTAATCCATTTTGGGGTGTTCAGTGCCGTGTCCTCTAACCTCCAGGACTTATCTTCTCAAAGTGTATCAGACAGCATCCTATTGTGGTACACATGGTTTTCATTGCTGTGTCTCAAAAGAATGTCGATTTCAAAACATTTTCCCCTAAACAGGCTTAGACTGCGAGTCCTGCTAGAACCCACCAGGCATGGGCAACCCTGCTGGCATGTGGAATGCTGACAGTATGGCTTCCATCATTGCAGCAACACAGAAATCCCCATAGTAGAACAAAATGTAATGGGCGCTGTGATGCCCATTTTAAACAGCAAGAAACTGAGGCTGTGAGAGTTTACCTCTTTTGCACAATCACGTGGTTAATGACGGAGGCCACCTGGACTGCATCTGTATCCCATCAAGACTGATGAGGGTGGGTGCTGAACAGGTGAGGACATTCGGGAAAACGGCACATCTCCAGACAGGAATAACTGAAAACCATTTTTGCCTGACGTTTCAGGCCTCCGTGGGATGTCAGTGAGATAGAATAAAAGCGTCATCATCTCGCTGAGGGATGACAGGGAGGCGAAGTGCTGACTGAGCCCAGTGCCTGGTCTTCAGGCGGAAGCACCTGTCCGGACCAGCCTCAGGAAAGGATTTCATGCAGGAGCTCTACAAGCCCAGCGCATGCTCAGAGAGGTCCGCAGAGGCTCCTCAAACCAGGACCGTTTCTGCCTTTCTTCTTTGGAACCTAGCTGCAAATGAGCAGAAGGAAGTGGGGGTATTTTCATGTGAGTTTGTTGGTCTTCGTTTTCCTGTTGCACAGAGGTCAAATATTCTGCAACGGTTATTGGGTTTAGGTGAAGCTCCAAATGCCTACTGCTTTTCAATGACCATAATCAAATTGAGCCCAGAAGAAATGGCCTTTTGTTGAGTGTTGCCTTTAGAGAAAAAGGGTTTCTACAGTTTGCTTTTATCCTGTGGGAAAGGAAGGACTGAATCTTCATTATTGCACAGGCCGAATTGAATAGCTTCAGTTTCAGTCCTTAGAATAACTACAGAACAATTACATTCTGTTACAACAATATGCATATACAGAGACAACAATGTAATACCCACGGGCAGCTAGGCTTAGATGAATATCTTTGTTTTAGGTATTGGGGAGCAGAGTTTGTGATAGTTAAATGATTTAAGCTGTACTGTGGCTTATTGAACATGGGAACTTCTGGGTCTGATTAACGTATTTTAGAATATAACAGGCCTAATAATATGCACATAATACAAATAGTGCTCACAGGAGAGAATGTGTGTTAGAGATCTGAAAGTCAGAAAAATCGTATATAATGTGGCTGCTAATATCATGAAAGAAGGCATCCAGAATGTGGATAAAGTCATTTATTTTTTAAAAATCATGACCTAACTTGTTTCTCCTGTTGTTTCCAGAAGGAATGTGTAAGCCAGCACACACAATCTTATTGTAAAAGTAGTGCTCTACTTGGATAATACGGAATTATTTGGTAATTAAACTCTGGTTTTCACTGGATAAAGCGTATATTTGCCTCCTGGGTTAATGTGTTAATAAAAGAAGCAAAGATGTTAACCACCACAGGCTTCCCCGATAAAGCTGGCTTTCTGCATCTTACAGAATTCCTGCCATATCTGTGGCTTTTCCCCCCCCATGATGCTCAAGGAAAGAAGAGGGAAGGGAGAACGAAAGAGAATAGGATGAGGCTGTTTTGTTGATCATAACTTTTTATCCTCTGTGTAGAATAGCCGTCTTCCCTCGGCCCTTTGTTTTGAATGTCTGCACGGCCTGGTCACTTCTGGAAGCGGTGGCTGCCCTCTGCCAGTTAACTGTGGTCTTGGAGACATTCCTTGGGAACATGCTGTAGCTTCCAGTTCCTGTGCTGGTGATGTCACAGGCCTTTGCTATGCAAAGTCCTGAATAGCATCTTTGTAACAGGCTGTGCAATATTTAAGATGCTAAGAGGGGCCACAGGAACAAAGAATGTCTTTAAAGGGAGGGGGGAAAATGAAGCGACCAATAAAACGGGAATCTTCACAAGTTCCTATTGTATCTTATAAAAGAAGGGGTGAGGTATTTGGGCCTGACTCCTCAAGGCTGGTGGACGCTGCCAAGCTCCCCTCTGCCCCCGCCCCTTCCGTGGGAGCTGAGCGCAGATCTAAGTCCAATTTAATGAATCTGCTTCTAAGTGGAGGAAGGAGCGAGCCAGCCACAGCTGTGAGTCTCAGCTCACTGGAGATTTCTGTTCCAAACTCAGCCAGCGCCGAGTCGCCGAAATTATTTGATTTGGGAACTGGATAAAAAATTGATAATATCTGATTTGTAGATTAGCCCTGGAGGGGGACATTCTAATTTCAAATATCATTCATCTTCCTTCTTATCTGGTCTTTTCAAGCGCTATTGAAACGAACCGAGGACAGAGTCCAGCTGGAGGCCTCCGAGGAGTGGGCACCTCCCCTGGCAGATCTGTGAAGGACGCACCGTCCAGCTCCTGTTTAGTTAATACCCGGTGAATAATGAAGGTGGAAGACACAGCTTTTCTTTTGCCACTTACTCATTTACACATTTTCAATCAAGACAGCATCTTGAGATTTGGTTCTTGTTTCCAAAATTGTAAATTCTCAACCTAATTGCTGCCCTCCCCCAAAGCTGCTCAAGTAAGTGTATTTACAAGTTAAACTTCACAGACTGATTTGGGTGGAGAATTGAGGTAGGACTCAGGAGACAGGCAAGATGCACAATTCCCTGTAGGAGACTCGTGGACCACTTGCAGAGAGTTACGTAACCACTGGAATACAGGGCAGGATACAGTAAATAGAAGTAGAAGGTATTGGAATTAGGCTTAACACTAGGATTTCAGAACCCAGAGTCTCTTTGGGGATGTTGCATTATAGTTATAGATTAGATCATCCACGCTTTCCCGAGAGTCCACGGTAGGTATTGTAGATTCACTGGACTCCACAGATGATGAAAATGGTTAGCATGCTTGATTATTTAGCGAAAGAGTTGAGGGCTTGAGTGCTCCCAGAGGAACCTCCGCAGAAATGCCAACAAACTTGCTCAGGAAAACTTATAATTGAAACCCCAGTGGAGCAGGGCCCTTCTCTGTCACATGGAAGAGGACTGAGAGGCAGGACCCACGAGACAGTAACTGTAGACAGAGAAATGACCTTCATGCCCCCTACGGCTTTATTTAGCTGCTTTTGTTTTTCTTTTCTTTTCTTCTTTTCTTTTTTGTTTTTAATAATTTCAATGAAAGTTTACAGGGACTTAGGGTTTCCATTCATTCATTGTTGCACTTTTCTCCTGGCCCACCCCCTCCCTCATTCATTCTTCTCCTTGAAAAGTAAAAGAAAAACTCTTTAATTGTTATACAATCCCTCCCCCCAAGTCCACTCCACTGTGCAGCCTTCGTTCTAGACCCCTGTCATGACAATAATACCCATATATCCCTTTTAAACAGTTTTCTCCCTCCTCTGTTTCAATGCAGTGTACATCATTCCTCACCTCCTTGTCTGTCTTCCTTCAACCCCGAGGTCAGTCCCATATTACAAGAGATGCACTATGCACTATTTGTCCTTTTGTGACTGAGATATTGCACTCAGCATAATGTCCTCCAGGATCACCCATTTTGTATAATATTCATGAGTTCCTTGTTTTTCAATACAGCATAGTATTCCATTGTGTGAATATACCACAGCTTCTCTATCCATTTGTTTGTTGATGGACACTTGGGTTGTTTTAATCTCTTTGCTATTATAAACAATGGGTGTGCATATATCTGTTTGAGTGGCAGTTCTAATTTGTTTAGATAACTGCTTGAAAGGAATATATGATTAGGTATTATTTGCATGACAACAGTCCAGAATAAGAGCTGCATAGTAAAGTGGACTGGGAACGGGGGGCATTGTACAACAATGAAAGATTTTTATATTTTTTTTTTCCAAAGAGAAAAGCTAACTTGCAGTGGTGGGCAGGGAGGAAAATGTGCAATAATGCATGAATGGGCATCCAAGTTTTGTATAAACTTTCATTAAAATCTAAAATAATAACCCCAAACCCCAAAATAACCAAACCCAGAAAACAAATAAAATAAAACACCAACCAACTAAACCCACTGGCATCGAGTGCCTTCTGGCCCATGGAGTCCACGGAGGACAGGGTTGAATTGCCCCAGCGGGTTTCTGACACTGGAATCTTCACGGAAGCAGATGGCCACTTCTTTCTCCAGCGGAACCACTGATCCTTCAGTTGGATACTGAATGCTGAGGTGCTGGGTCAGGTCCACCCGGGCTCATGTGCCCTTCCGCCAGCAAGTCAGAACCAAACCCTAGCTGACTCTCCAGAGGGTTTTGTTTTGGGTTTGGTTGTTGGGTTTTGTTGTTGTTTGCTTGTTTTTGTGAGAAAAAATAGCATTTAGAATTAGCCAGCTGGACTCAGTTGAGATAATCCCAATTTTGTTGGCAACATCCAAAGCATCATAGTCAGGAGTAAGTTGAACACAAGCCTTCTTCTCTCCATCGGGCCTAATCAAAGTGTTGACCTTGGCCACATCACTGTCACAGAGCTTCTTTAGAGCTTGTTTAATTCGGTGCTTGTTGACCTTGACATCCACAATGAACACAAGTGTGTTGTTATCTTCTATCTTCTTCATGGCTGACTCAGTGGTCAGGGGAAATTTGATGATGGCATAGTGGTCAAGCTTGTTTCTTCTGGGGGCTGCCTTCAGAGTCTTAGCGTCTTAGGCCGCCCGAAAGTGGGTGACGTGCAGGTCTTCCTTTTTTTTTTTTTTTGGCTGTGGATGCCCTTCAGGACTGCAGTAAATTGCATGGGAGGAGGTTGCCTATATTCTACGGAGCAGCTGGTGGAGTTGAACATGTGGCTTTAGGTGAGCAGTGCAGCTCCTTACCACCGGGCCACTGAGGCATATAAAAAAGAACAGAAGCGAGAAGGAAAAGAAAAGGGAAAAAACCCACACCCAAACAAACAAAACCTAGACCTGCTGTAAGTGAAAAAGGCAGGGTGTTCTCAAAAACAGGAAAGAAAGATGCCCGAGGGAGCAAGTCTTCTCAGAGCGTAGGTCACCCCAGGATGCAGTTCTAAAAACAGAACATAGAAGATGCCTTCGCTCGTCCTCTTCTGGAAGTGGGGAATGAGACGGGCTGGCACAGTGGCTGGAAGGGTGGCATTAGCTCACCCGAGGCTGTGAGGGTGGGCATGTTAGCTCTGTGTGTGGGTCAGAGGGAAGAGCTGACTCTGCTGCACGTAACAATGTCTTGACCTTTGGGTTTTCATTCTAATTAGGGATGCTGATACCCTAATTCAATTGCAAAGCTCATGGACATCCTGTGGCACATTTTGAGAAGAACTTATAGTTCCTGTGAATTTGTGAAGTGCCCCTGGGATGGGTGTGGATAAACGGATTCCAGGACAGAAGCTCACTCAAAGACCAGCAGAGATTGAGAGGCTCATGGGAACTTCCCTCCCAGAGCTTAGGTGTTGTTTGTGTACTGCCATTGTCTCTGCCAAAGTCTGAGAGGGTGAAGCCTGGCCTCTACTTGAGGATTCCTTCAGGGAGTGGTCTCTGCTCTGGTGAGTTTCCTAAACTAGTTAAACATCCCCCAAGGAAAGCGAAATGATGGCAGACCTGCCCACCTTCTGCTTTGCCAAGCAAGGCCCTTATAAATCAAACCAAATAGACACCACTCTCCAACATCACTACAGTTCTGTGAGAGAAAAGGCATTTTAGCACCAAAGAAAAGGAAAAAAAAAATCAAATATGGTTAAGACTTAGTGAAAAAAGAATACAATCCTTTGCATCACCCACATTTAGCTTTCCAGAAAATTTTCAACATTATCCTTGTTTTTCTCTTTTCGTCATGTGTCAATAAAGATTTTGGCCAGAAAAAAATAGTTGTTTCCCAAACAGTTTTTGTGCCTGACCACAGGACCCCACGTTTAGATGCAAGAAGGATCTTGTGTTTCCTAAGCCTGGCGACCAACGGTACCTATTCACAGCCCCTAGCAACTATTCAGTCTAAGGGCTCCCTCATGCTTTTGGACAAATGACTCTCTCTCCCATCTTCTGCTTCTTTCCTGAAAGCACTTCTGCATGCTAAGAAAAGATTAGGGTCCATTCTTGCTGAATCTTGGAAAGAAAGAGAGCCCTCCTCTCCCACTGAGCTTTTCAGTTGGCACTGGGTCCCCAGCTGAGACAGGAAAAACCAGGGAGGTGGTCCTCAGCTGTGAGAGCTCCCAAGACCCCTATCTGTGAAAGCAACCCCAGTGCTAAATTTCTACCGTTCTGCAGATTCTTCCTATGTAGTTCCCAAATGTACTGATGGTTCAGTAACTCCACAAGCCAAAGCAACTGACTTCCGTCAGCAGGTTTAAGGCGGGGGGGGGGGGGGCTTTCTTGTTGTCATCTGATGTGATGTGGATGGTGCCAACAGCCCACACCTACACACAGGTGGACACTCCTTTCTTTACCTGCGAGAGTTGCGATGAGAGTCTGAAATGAGCCTCCCGCTTTTGTCTTGTTCACGTGCAAAGTGTAATTATTTTTATAATCCTTTGTGATGTATCCCAAACTCCTTACCTAGTTTCCCAGTTTAAGGATGTTGGAGTGATAGTGTGAATGCCTTTTGACAACCCAGTGTCCTCAGGAGAGAAACCCCGCTCAACGTGCCATCCTTGGAGTGATTCTACGTCCCGGCTCCCCTGTGTGTAAATAATCACTCCTCAGAGTTTTCTTCACTGTCATCTTTGCAGTTGGTTTTAGGTTCCATGAAGTCTTTCAAAGCACATAAGAACGAAACACTGCCCGTTTTTACAGGACCATCACAGTTGTTTACTGTCTTTGAGTCATTATTGTAGTCGCCGTGTCATCCATATCCTTATGGGACGTTCTCTTTCCCCCACACTCTACTTTATCAAACAAGATAATCTTCCCAAACACTGATCTCCCCTGACACCATGTCCAAGGTATGGGACAAAGCCTCAGCACCTTTCCTTCTAGCAGCTTTTTTGTTGTGCAGCTCCGAAAACAGACCTCCTGGCACTCTCGTCGTCAGTCCACGGTATACACAGGATTGCTCACCAGCATTATAAAGGCATCGGCTCTTCTTCAGTCATTCTACATTATTATCCAGCTTTCACATTCGGATGAGGCAATCAGATAAACCATGGCTTAGGGCAGGTGTGCCTTAGTCTTTCAAGTAATATCCTTGCTTTTTAGCCCTTTCTAAAAGTGTTTTTTGGTAATTTAGTTTATTGATTACTGCTTTCATGGGGATTGCTTGTGGATCCAAGTAAAACGAAATTCTTTGACAACTTAAATTCTTTCCAATTATCATATTGAAAAGAAAATGTGACTGTTCCCCCCACCCCCTCACACAGGGAATTATGTCAGTCCGAGCAATTGAGGCTAATAATGATGTTTAGCTGAGAGTCTGGGTACCCCTATTAGAGAGCTAGACCAGGCCAGGCTATTTCTTCCAAGATGTCATTCTTCAAACCAACAACATCAAGGTCAGTAGTAGACGGTAGACTGTGTGCCTCACCCCGGGGGTTACTGTGGAGACAAGACTTCCTCTGTGTCTATCAGCTCTGGGATTGCTCCGTTACATGTGTACCCCCTTTCTCTGCTTCTAGTTCACAGAGTTCTCTGGATTGCAAGGATACAGTATAAAGAGACTCTGATGAGAGAAGAATGCATTCTGAGGGGCAATTGTGGTAGAAGTTGAATTTTGGACTATGCTGTAGTCATATGTCTGTAGCTTGAATGACACAATTAGGTACTTTTGTTTAGTTCTGGAAAATCTATTTAGCAACATACTTGAAACTTGTAAGGGAGGAGATTCACTGAAATGTATCTCTTTTAAAGCCTTGTGTTCTTTGAGTAGACCACAAACCAGTAAGCACTTCAGCAAAGGTCTGTTAGTGGTCTGCGTTAGGGAAAGGCCTATTCAGTGGATGGAGAGCTGTGGCTGAGGCCAGTGCACACATGGGGAAGTCAGTGTGGTACCAAGAATATTGTCACAACCATGGGCTCTGCTTCAGCCGCTTCCATCTCCTCAGCCCAGCAGCGAGAAGTGTTTGGGAAGACAGGCCGCAGTAGATGCTTTCCTGAGCTGATATCAAGCTTCCCTTACTTCAGGGTGTAGTAAACAGTTAACACATTCATGTGTTAACAAAAGGAGCTTCACAGCCAACTGTCACACTGCTTTTGCTTTGTTATCCATGTTTCTCCCTCTTGCTCTGAGACAGACCTGATTATCTCCGGAAAATACTGTTTGTTCCCGAATCTCTCAAGGCTAGCCATCCCTGTCATATGGTCCATGGCCTGCACGAGGGAGGTGCTGTCCCCTTGCTCTTCCTGGAAGGCTGACTACGCCCTCCTCACAAAATAAACAGAAGCTTAAAAAAAGAGAACAAGACCAGCCACATGAGCACTAGAAGCTCATGCCGACGCCACCTGGCCTTGCTGGGGTCGTCTGCCCTCCCGAACTGCCAGCACTGAGCAGCTACACGCCTTCTCTCCACTGGGATGTCTTAACCACTGTGCTCCAGTGTTTGGGAAAAGGCACAATCAGGGTGCTTCTCAGAGGCAAGGAAAGAGAAACTTCTTCAGGAGTGTCAATAGGAGGGTCCAGTCCTTAGAAAAGGACATCATCTTGGAAAGGTGGAGGGTCAGAAAAAGAGGGAAAGTCTCCATGGTCACCCACTTTGTGGAATATTATGCTGAGTGAAATATCTCAGTCACAAAAAGACAAATACTGCATAGTGCCACTGTTGTGAAAGAGGACTGACACAGGATTTGGGAAGAGACTGAGAAAGAGGGGATAAATAATGTATACTGCATTGAAACACAGGAGGGAGAGAACTGTTTAAAAGGGATAGATGATTAGATAATTGTTGTGACAGGAGTTCAGAAAGAGGGTAGCATGGTAGAGTTGACTTGGGGGCAGAGATCGCATAACAATGAGAGAATTATTATTGTTTTTTACTTTTCAAGAAGAAAAGTGAACGGGAGGGTCGGGTGGGCAGGGAGAAAGTGCAACAGTGAATGAATGGAAATCCAAAGTCTCTGCATGTAAACTTTCATTAAAATAAATTTAAATTAAAAAATCACAACCAAAGAAAAACCAACCAACAAAAAATAAGAGAGGGAAAGACTTTCAACAAAATGGGTTGAAAAAGGCACAAAAAGCTACTATAATGATGTCATCGATGAGGATGACACAGTGGACAGGACAAGGTTCAGATCCACGTTCACAGGGTTGCAATGAGTTGTAAACTTGATGGTACTTAACAATGGTCAATGATAACAACCACTCTTTCCTCCACTAGAACTTCTTATCCGCTCTGCTGTAAGAGATCCTTTATCACAGGCTACATGTTATTGTTGTCTTAGTGACTCTATGTACAATAGCTCTGAACCCTGTCCTATCCTGAGCCAGTCTCATGGACGACACACCTAACCCCATTACCCCAGTTACTGTGTCAATCCATCTCATGCAGGGGCTCCTCTCCTGTGCCGTCCTTCCATCCTTCTGAACCTGATTTCCTTCTCCAAGGATCAGTCCCTCTTTGCCACATGCTCAAAATATGGAGACAGAGCTTCACAATCCTAACCTCCAAGGAGAAATTTGGGCTCGCCTTCTCCAAGTCAGATATGTTTATTCTCTTGGCATCCATGGTATGTACAAGACTATTCTTCTCCAGCATCACAACTCAAAGGCATTGATTCTTCTTCTGTCATCCTTAGTCATTGTCCAGCTCTCTGATACATAGCAAGTCATTGAGAAGACCATGGCCTAGATCAGGTGTACCTTAGTCTCTAGACTGACATTGTTGCTTCAGAGGCCAGTAGAGCCTGGGCGAAAAAAGTGAATGGAAGAATTATTAACTATGAATTTTGAAGGATTATTTTTGCTGTATTTGTGAATTTTGAAAGTTGTTTAAGAATACCTCTATAATTTAGGAATCTTTATGATACCATTGTTAATGTTTTCATAGTATGTGATAGTGTTTACAGCTATATACATGATGACTAGAAATTTTCTAAAACTCAACTCCATTTGTATCTTTCCTTCCCTGAGTCAGTTTTAAGGTAATAAGATTGCTCAGGCTTTTCTCTGTATCTGTTGAGTTGTAAGAAGTTGTTGGGGACTAACCTAGCATTCTGAGGTTTGCTGTCAAATGAATACCAATGGCACAATCTTTTTTGTATTTTGTTTGTGAATTGTTCTTTCCATTTACATAGGTAGACAAAGCTAGATTCCCTCTGAAGAAATATGTAACTGTTCATTTTGTCTTTATAAAAAAACCTTTGTTACCATTGAATTACTTACAGCTCACAGTGATCCTCCTCTCCTTCCAGTTTCTGAGTCTTTGTGGGAGGAAACTGTCCATTTTTTCTCCCTTGGAGCAGCTGGGGGGTTCAAACTGTTGACCAAAATGTTAGCAGTACAGGACATAATTTAATAACAATGTAAAAAAAAACCTGTTACTATGTAAATTATATTTTTGAAAAGCAATGCAGTTGTGTAGGTAGTCAGGGGATTAAACAAAATTGAATGAACAAGTGAAAAAAAGAAAGCAAAACAAAATGAAAGACTTTTCATCAGCGAGAAGCATGCACTTACGTTTTTTAGATTACGGAAATCTAACAAATTGGGTGACCTACAAGAATGAAAATGAAGGCAGAGCCTGAGCCCCTGGTAAGTTTATGTAAAATCATTGATCTGGATCCAAGGATCGACCTCTTTAACACAATTAATGCAGGTGCAATCAGATAAGAACATTTTACTGTTTTATTAAAGTGCATCTAATTCAGAACTCAATAACCCTTCCACATCCTTAATCAGGGAAGACATCCTGGGAGGGGGGTGAGGAGTGTAGCCTCTGCCTTTAGCTTGTTAGGCAGCCTTTCCGTGGATAGGTGGCTCCGGTGTCTGCTTCCTGTCCTCTTCAGCCACCACTCCACACAACCGTGGCTTTGACTTGAGTAAATTTGCTGGGTTGAACCTCCTCTTCTCCCCCTGAAATGTCATTTTCTGGAATTTGGGGGCCTGGACGTTCTCAGGATGGACCCTGGGAATCTGATCTATATTCCTGTGGAAAACAGAGGCCCTGGGGAGGCAGGCTGGGGGCTTGTGTCTTCTGTTGCCAACATTGTTCCCGGCCCTCCGGCTCCCCCACAGCGGTACTTTGAGGGTGACACACATAATCTTCTTTTCTGAGCACTTGTGCAGCCAGGAGAGAAAATGCAGCCAGGAAACAATTGCCGTCTTTGCAGAAATAATTTGAATCAAAATAGTAAGCACGGAACTGGAGGGTGGGGCTGTCCTGGCACTGCCTTTTTCCTGCCACTGCCATCTTGGCTAAGGTCCTAAGGGCCCTGTGACGGTTGAGACACTGTCACTTGGAGACCTCCACTTATCTGCATTTAATTTTTCAGAACGTAGTTTTTAAGGAGGTTATTGGAATATATTAAAAATACCAGGTCTGATATCTGTTGTTCTTTTGTTGTTAGGTATTGTTGAGTTGAGTATGACTCCTAGAGACCCTATGAACATCAGATCCAACCCCCTTTTATTGGGTGCCGTCCTCACAATCTGTGATGTGCGTGAATCCATTGGTGCTGTCATTGCGTCAGTCCACCTGGTTGAAGGACTTCCTGTCTTTTGCCAACTCTCCACCTTTCCAAGCCTAATGTCCTTCTCCAGCGAATAGCCTCTTCAAGTAACATGTCCAAAGTGTGTGAGATAAAGCTTTCATTACCTTTGCCTCCAAGAAACTCTCTGGATGGACCTTCTCTAAGACTCACTTGTTCTTTTGGCAGTCCATGAGATGCTTGACACTCGTCTTTAACATCATAGCTCAAAAGCATCAATTCTTCTTGTCATTCTTTCTCTACCTCTCAGATGCATAGCAAGTGATTGAAAAGACCATGATCTGAATCAGAAACACCTTAGCCTTCAAACTGACAACATTGCTCCTCAATAGTTTTGAGAGCCCTCTGACTACAGACTTTCCCAGTGCGATCTGTCTCCTGATTTCCTGACTGCTGGTACCAAGGGTGTTGATTGCGAGTTGTTGACAGTTTCAATCTTCTCTCCATCCATCATGATGTTACTCAGCAGTGCAGTGGTGAGAATTTTTGTCTTCTTGATGTTGAGATGCAATCCCTACTGAAGACTGCAGTGTTAGGTCTTCTGCAGCAAGCACCTCGAGTCCTCCTCACTTTCAGCAAGCAAGGCTGAATAATTTACATAACATAGGTAGTTGGTGAGGCTTCCTTCAGTCCTGATGCCACATTCTTGATAGAATCTGGCTTCTTCAGGAGGGTATTTTCTAACTAAGCACTTCTCTTGGCTCAGCTGGTCCTTCATCTTTCTGAAGACATCCACTCCTGGGATGAGGGGTGTTGAGGACCTTTTGACCCCAGTGCTCACCCCAGAGCTCTGTTCCATGCTGCAGCCTGGGGCTACTCTTGAGGCAAAGGGCAACCAATCCTTCTTGCAATAACTGTCCTCCCGGAGGGAGCTCTGTCCCGGGTTCTTCGAGGGCACAGCGCCGATCTGGCACTCCCTTTGCCCTCAAATACAGCGAAGCACCTGGGAGAGTGAGTTTGTCCCTGTTTTCCCTGGACACTGCTCTCCCTATCCACATGGTAGCGGAGCCCCTGGGACGACCACTCGGTGACTTTTTACTCCCCACTCTCTCAGGGTGTCATCAGTTTTATTGTCCAGGCTCATTTCCTGAGTGTTGATTTGAGCATCCCCCTCTCTCAGCTCTCTCCTTTCTCACTTCATCTCTCTCTCCCTCCGCGCTCCTCTTCTTCCCTCTTCCCGCCTTATGTCTCTATCTTCTCTATCTCTTACTCCTTCCTTCCTTCCTTTTTTCTTTCTCCATCAAATTGGATCTGACTGGTGCAGGAGGAGATTGCCCCTCCTTCTCCAGCAAAGCATCTGGTGGATTCGATCCACGCACCTCTGGGATTGAAGTGCAACTTCTTGCCACTAAGCCACCAGAGCTCCCCTCTGACTCCTTTCTTTACTCTCTTCTTTCTTCTCTCACCAGATGCCTAAACTATGTACAACTGCTTAGGAAACCCCAGTGAGCGAGCAATATGGTTGAGAGGAACTTGGAGAATTGATGACCCATCGGATTTGCTCATTTATTTATTTTCACTGTATCATGGGGGGCTCCTTACACCTGGGACTTGGATAGGCACAAGCAGAGAGGCCAAGAAGATGGCAAGCTTCCTGTTCTTCAGAAGGTCAGAGCAGGAAGCAGCAGTTGCACCCGAACAGAAGAGTGTGTCACTGAGGAAGAACTGAGAGGGGATCATGGCCACACAGGACACACCCTTGACCCCAGAGGTGAGACCTCAGCAGGAAGGACCCTGGAGTTGTAATATGTGGTGGGGCCCAGGGAGCGAAGTTCTGTCTGAGCTGCTCTGAAGAAGGGGCCCAGAGGGACAAAGAGCTTCTAGAATGAGAGAGAATTTACCCTCTAAGTGGTATAGCACTGGTCTATGCATTGCTGTACAGAGGTAACCCGTGGTTGCTGTGATGCTAAACACTGTGACCCTGATGTGTCAAATGTGAGAATGGTCACCCACGGTGGGCAGTGCTCGGTGGAGCTTCCCGACTAAAACAAGCTTGGAAGCAGGAGTGGCATCCACTTCCAAAACGGCTTGCCTCTGAAAACTCTATGAACAGTGCTCAGGTCTTTCATTCATAGGGTCACTATGAGTCATCTACGAGTTGATGGCACTTAACAACAACAAAGAAGGAATGGTAGCCTAGTGGTAAGAAATTGTGCTGCAATTCCGAAGGCACAGAGTTTGAAACCACCAGCTGCTCTGCGGGAGAAAGATGGATAATTTCCTGCCATGTGATTAACTGTCTCTGAAAATCCATGGAGGGTCAGCTTTGGGTTGGTTCCGACTCATCAGTACACAACAACAACAACAAGTGAAGGCATGAGAGGTTCCAGACAGAACTTGTTACAGATCCGCATTATTCTCAGCAGGAGAGGGAAGGTCTTAGGAAGAGGCCTGGATAGCACCAGTCTCTCCACAGGTGGGACCAGATCTCAGTGCCCCTTGGCTCTCTGCAGATTGTAGGGGCCCAGCTGGTCAGCCAGGGTGGAGCACACCATAACCCAGAATCCTTTGTGTCTGGAAGACATCTGTGACAAGGAACCAGGGCAGGCCACTCCCAGGGCAATCTGAAGTGTGGAGTCTGCTCTGTGGAAAAGGAGAGAAGGAGGGAAGGGAACCAGGGGGCCCCAGGAGACCCCACTTCTGAGCAGCCTTCTCCTTCATCATCCCTTCCTTAGTGCAAGTTCCCAGGCGATGCCCACCACTCTGAGTTTCAGGAAAGACAGTTGCAAAGTTCTCTGCCCCTTCCAGGGTCCGTGGCGTCACGTTTGACAGTCTGGATTATTTGACTCTTAATGAACCACCGAAAGCTCGTGGGATGTTTCCCCAGACCGCTGCTCACCAGGCCGAGGCTGTGGAAGCTTCATGCATTAACAGTCTTAAATCGTCTCTGAAAGCGAAGACAAACACGGCAGCATCTGCAGGAGAGAGATACAGGCCAGGGCGGGGTTGGACGGAAATGCCAAGGACATTCTAAATTTGGAATAAAGGACACAGCGTCTACCAGGGCGCATCTGGAAAGCCGTTCCCAGTTGCCAGCGTGTGCCCCAACCTCAGCCTCTGTGCCCAAACGTGGGTACCAGACTGCCTCCCCTACAAGTCTGCGGAGGCTTGCACTTTCTGTGTATTTTCTACTTCAAATAATTTCTTCTCGTTAAATGTCACCACCTTGGCTCCGATTCATAGTGTTCCCAAATCCTGTAGGGTCCCCTGTAGTTCTCACCAGCTCTACCCCTTTAAGCCTATTCCCAGTTACTGTGTTAATAGATTGCTTTGAGGGTCTCCCTCTCCTTGGCTGACACCCCAGCTTTCCCAGCATGGAGCATTTTGCCAAGGAGGCACTTTCTGATATCTATCCAGAGTATGTGGGAGGTGAAGTCTCACCCTCTTTTCTTCCACGAGTGTAAGACAATCACGCCTTCACCTATCAGCCACGTGTGGCACCACCAATGAAAGCACAGAGGCAAATAAGTGAAGTCTGAGAAAGTCAAGGGCCGTTAGAACGAAGTAGATTAGACAGCAAAGCCTCTGCTGAGTCCTCACAAGATGTTTATGGGATCGGAGTGAATACGTCTCCTCAAAGGAGGTTTGCTTTCTAGTGTTTCTCCATGGATTGCATGACAATGTCTTTACACAACATTGAAGCGAGCTGGGGAAAATCAAACCACACCTGAATTATTTGATTCGCTAACCTCCCATGAGATTAAATGCCTCTGAGAACCCCCTAGAGTGTCAGCTACGGGTCGGTTCCAGTGCTATGGTACACAACAACAGCAACAACAACAGTGGGTCTGTTATCAAGTTTCCACCAGCAGGGAGCAGCCGGAGTGCTTGGAGGCAAAGATGGCGGAGCTTTGTCTGACATACTTCGGGAAGGCTGCTGTAGTTGTTGAGGACTGTCCAGTTGGAACTGACCCATAGCTGACCCTCCAGCTGGTTTTTAGAGGCAGTTATTCACGTGGGAGGTGACTGTCCATCCTTCTCCAGCAAAGCAACTGGCAGATTCAAGCTGTGTGCATTTGGGATTGCAACACTGGTTCTTACCATTAGGCCACCCAAAGAGGTTATTGCTTGGAGAGGTACATCAAGTTTGAAGAGGTGGAGCGACAGCAAAGGAGAGAAGATCTTTAACCAGGTGGATTGACACAGTGACTGCAACAATGGCCTCAGGTGTGTCAAAGATGACGCGGATGGCGCAGGATAGGACAGAGTCCAACAACAACAATGGTTCTAATCACCAATTATCTTCTCCTATACTGAACATATATTTTCTCAAATCTTAGTGTCTAACTTCAAAGCTGTATTATAGGAAGAGGAGTGTGACATTAGGATTGCGGAGACTCATTAATAACCCAAAATATGCAGGTGGCAAGGGGTTGCCCCCAGACCCCCCAGAAATAAAGAACTTGAAGCACTTACCGAAGAAGTTCAAAGACTGCAGTTTGGATTATACCTACACAAGAAGAAAACAGAAATCTGAACTAGACAACATCAGGATAAATGGAAAAAATATTGTAATGAAAAATTTCATTTCATTTGTGTGTGTCATCAGTGTGAATGGTTTCAGTAGTCAGGAAATCAAACTATATTTTGTAATGGGCATATCTTCTGCTGTGGACCTCTGTAGAGTCCTAAAGAGCAAGAATACCACTTTGAAGACTAAGGTGTGCCTGATCCAAGGCGTGATACTTCCCATAACCTCATTAGGATGGGAAAGCTGGACAATGTATGAGGAAAATCGAAGAATTGATGTCTTTGAATTGGAATAGAAAAGAAAATGGGATATACACTGCACTGTAAACGAATAAATAAGCAGTGTGGTCTACCCGGGCTGCCACCAGAGCTCCCACAGATCGGCCCTGGAAGAAATACAGATGGAATACTCCTTTGAAGCAAGGGAAGTGAGATTCCTTGTAGGCTTTGAGCATGTTACGTATGGGAGCTGAACATGTTATCAAAATGCACTACTCTCTGAAAAGGACACTACACTTGATAAAGCAGAAGGTCAGAGAAATAAGGGAAGACCCTCAATGAGGCAGACGGGCCCAGCTCTGCACTGGTGGGCTCAAGCAGAGCTGTGATTGTGGAGGTGGTGCACAAAGTTCCATCCTGTTGTTAGCATGAGTTGGGGGGGGGGTGGGGATCTTGGAGGCACCTAACAACAGCTTGAGGCTCTGCTCTAAGTCCTGAAAGGAAAACAGGACTCTCCCACTTTAGATTTTGCAGGTGTGTGAGCCAGGGAACTTAGCCCACGCCTGAACTTGACCTTGGCTGAGGAGCTGCCTATCCCATCTCCCACCACCTGTAGGATAACTCCTGATAAGAGCTAGCCTGGTGCTGTGAGAGGCCAGGAGCTGATGACCGCTGTGGGAAGCAGAGTCAGGAGGGAGGTGATACCCAGATGGGGCTCCCTTGGAAATTAGGCTGCTCAGAGACGACTAACTGAGTGGATGTGTGGATAACAGCAGACAGATCTTCAACAGGGAGAGTAAAAGGGGAAAACATGAAAGAGAAGCAGAATCAAAAACATTATCAGTAATAAAAATCCAGGTGTGGGGAGCAGTATCATGGACAGCCAGTTATACAGGCACATCTCACAGATATTGTGGGCTTAACTCCAGAGCAAATATCACAACGCGGGAAACCGTAAGGGGTTTGGGTTCTCCAGTGCAGAGAAAAGCTGGCTTGACGTGCTTCTGCAGTGTATGAAGCATGCAGTAACATTACAGAAAAGGCTGAAATGTGAGTGACTAAATTGTGGCACATAGACACAAAGTGAGCTCATGCTGGGGGGAAAATGACACCAATTGCTCAATGCAGGGTTGCGACAAAGCTTCAATTTGTCAAAAATGAAGTATCAGTGAAGGGGAGTAAAGCAAGGTGTAATATACACTGAGGCATGCCTGCACATGCTATGCCGGCACTGCTCAGAGTGCGCTCGAATAGTGCCGACCCCCAAGGCGTCCCACATGGAGGGGCCAGTAGTGAGATGAATCCTTTATGACTCACTGTGTTACATTTTATGGAGACAATTGCAAACAAAACTTATAAAAAAAGGATCCGATGTGAAAAGCAATGTATACAAACTTTATGAACTCTGTAAGCTAGCCAGTATAAAATAAAAAAAATAAATAAACAAAAACAAAGAAACAAAAATCCCACCAGAAAAAACCAACAAAAAGCAAACAACACCACCAAAACACAAAACCCCACAAGCTGGAGAATTTTCTTTGGTTAAAGTCATGTGAGTCTTAAACATAAAACTCTTCTCTTACGATACTATTACGTTCTGGTGTCTTAAATCCTATGCCAGGTGGTTGGAATTTCCTACTCCAAAATGCTCAGGGCAACTGATATTCAGGAAATGAAGTGAACTCACATTTGTTCAGTGTTGTGAGTATCAAGCTTTATACCAGATGCTCTACATACTTATTTTATTAAATTCTCAAAGTTACCTTAGCAATTAGAATCGTTTCTTCTGTTATTTCAGTTCAGAAAGGGAGAGACAAAATTACTTAGAGACAATTACAGAATCCACTCCAACTTGTGTCCTCCTTTCTAATACTTCATGCCGAATATACCAGAAACTCGGCAGCAAGTAAGAGCATCTGCTGAAAACATCCGCGCTTTTATGGTCTTAAATCTTTGGTTATGCATCTGGGTCAAGAAATACTTTTTCGAGTTTACCATTTGCATATAATTCCAATTCTCTTTCCCAGTACAGTTCATCTCCTGATTTCCTGACTGCTGGTATCAAGGGTGTTAATTGTGGATTCAAGTAAAATGAAGTTGTTGACAGCTTCAATCTGTTCTCCACCCATCATGATGTTGCCTGTAAGTCCAGAAAGGTAAGAATTTTTGTTTTCTTGACTTTGAGATGCAATCCATATTGAGGACTGTATTCTTTGATCTTCTGCAAGAAGTGCTTCAAGCCCTTCTCCCTTCAGCAAGCAAGGTTGTGTCATCTGCACAACACAGGTTATTGATGGGTCTCTCTCTGATCCTGATGCCACATTCCTTTTCACAAAGACCAGCTTCTTGAGTAATTTGTTCAGATTGAATATATACAGATTGAATACGTACAGAGAGAGAATGCGGCCATAATACACATTAAGTTAAAATAAATAAATACAGAATTTCTTTTTAATATTATATAAATATTATTTCAAAAAATTAAATGAATGGTATGGACATGAGAAGGTCTGTGGCCATGTTTTTATTTTCTTCCATTTTGATCTCTGTCTAGATTTCAAATCGTTTATCATAGTTAGTTGGCTCCGAGCTCTTCCATTGCCTCAGTTTTGTGAGGACAACTGAGTCTCCACCCTGCACTGAGCCCCCACCCTGCACTGAGTCTCCTTAATAGCTCTCAGCTGACTAGTTTGCTGTCTGCTCCATCAGACTTGAAGCATCTGCAATGGTAAATTTTGGAGGAGGAGAAAAGGCTGGAGTTCAAATTCTTGTAAGAAAACAGGGATATTTGTTTGTGATAGGAATGTGCTTTCTCAAAAAGCTGAGTGTTTAACCAAAAGAAAATGCATTCCTGAATTTCTGCTCTTCAAGGTGGGATGGGTACATGTGTGTGTCTTTGTGTTGGTGTGCGCATGTGCAAGCACACACGTGTCTGTAATCTATGTTCAATTCTTCTTTTCTGTCATATGATGTTGGTGAAATCTGAGTTTCTCTTCTGCCAGTTTATTCTTTCCTTACCATGAGTACCCAGAGGATAAAAGAAGAGATCAAATCATTTTATCCCCAATAGTATTGTTTTTTAGTGCCATGAAGGATCTTCTGCACATCTTGAAGATATTTTGGAATCAGTTCCTGTAAGGACGTGGAGAAGAGAGTCTACGTCTCTCCCTTGTTCCCACACATAATTACTGGTTTATTTTAACAAGCTAGTGATCAGATCTGGCTCTACAGACAAATCAAGACTTCTAAAAGATGTTCACCCTCTTTGGCTATTAAAATTTCCAAAGATCTAAGTACTCCTAGCAGCTGAGCCTGTGATTTTCAACAACAGAGTCTTAAATTACGCTGACATTTAACAGAATTTACCATGGCGTTAGAACAGTGTTCTACACAAAATACATTATAGAGCAGCTGATATTTTTCTCCAGGAAAAAAAAAAGATAGCAATAATGAACCCTTGAGGAAAGAAATCCAGTTCAGTCGGGTTTCAAATGTGCATGTTAAAAATAGACTGTGTACACATGAGTTGCTGAATGATACTTAATCAACAGTAATTGTGTTTCAAGCCAAGTGTGCCCTTTCCACATTGGCTCAGAGTTCTCTGGCATTCGCTCAGGAGATGTCATGTGTGGGAGTGGGGTGCCCCCAGATTGCTGTACTTGAACCTCTTTTAAACCATTTGGAAATAAAGGTCATGCCAAGTGTCACTGGGAAGATAATGTCCTAGCGACTGTCAGTAAGATCTGTGGTATGATTTATTACGTGGAGCTGAGTGTTAATTGGACAGCAGCTGCATTTGAATGCATCATCTTTCTCTTTCTTAATTCTGACAGATAAAAATGGAGATATTATTTGAAATGAGGGAAGCTAGGGAGCCCCAGATGGAATTCCCAGCTCACAGATTCCTCCATCTCTATTTATTTACTTTTTCTTTTCAAAACAACACAATTGTCTAACTGTCAAAAAAGGAGTAAAATGATTTCATCTTGAATGGAAAATAATCTTGCCTCTCAACCGTGAGGTTCAACTCTGACAGCTGAGGAGCTGATTCCAGACCACGGTGACCCCGTCCCTCACCCAGCACGGAGCTTTCTAGGCTGTAAGTCTTAACAGGAAGAGATCTTCCTGCTGGTGAGTTCGAACCCTTGATCTTTTGTGCAGGGTCAGCAGAAATGAGGAAACCCCCCCAATGGCATGGAGCCTCTGGGACTGCGACCATGGGCTAGTCAGGTTGGGGCTAGTGAGGACGGCTCAGGGCTGGGCAGGGCTTCCTGCCACTGTATACAGAGTCACTGTGGGCTGATGCTGAGGCCATGGCACCGGTCAGCCAGCACAGGTTCATTGCAGAAAGCCCGCGCCGCCGTGAGCTAGTCCGCTGTGCCAAGATCATGCCCAGCCTTGCCCAGAATTACCGTGCATCCGTGTAGGGAGGGTCAAGCCTCAGCCATGGGGAGAGCTGATTGTGGGGAGCCCTGGGCCCAACTCTGACTCTTGGAAATACTGAGTGTGTCAGAGTAGAGCTGTTCTCTATGGGGAATTCAAGGACTTATTTCTCAGAATAAGTGCGATTGGCACAGGAGAGAGCAGAGTTTAGGGCTGTTGTACGTAGGGTCACTGAGTCGCAAGCGATTTGACACCACATAACAACAACAACAACAACAACATTTCTCAGAAGTAAACTGGCAAGTCTCCTTCTGAGAGACTTCTGGGTGACTCCAAACCCTAACTTTTCAGTTAACAGCCCATCACTCTGACCTTTAGTGTCATCCATGGTCAGGTTACAGAGAAATGGGACTGTAGCCCTCCTGTGTGACAGTCTAGTTTCTTCTACCGAGGTTTTATCAAGACCCCGCTTCCCCCTCAGTGGCTGCATGTCCATGGTCCATCTTCCACAGAGACTTGAACATTCTGGAACCTCCAGAGAGAAATCAAACAGAACACCCGCAAGCTCACTGACTTTGTGCATAAAAGATCTACATCTTTTGAGCAATCCTTGAAATTATTCAAGAGCGTGGAGTCTCTCCAAATGTTCTCTTGGGCCTTTCTCCTGGAAACATGGCTTCCTACTCCAAACAACCCTTTTCTGTGTTTGCTTCTGCCACACGATTAAAGAGCCCTCATCTCCTTGCCAGCACAATTAGACAAGACCAACAATTTCTTTGCTGAAGATTTTCAAACTTTTGCCTCTCAGGACTTTTGATTATATAGATTGTTGCTCAAAATAGTGTGTTTTCCAAAATGTTTCTAAGGTTGGAGCTATTTTTATAAAATCCTTTGCCAATATGTGATTTGTAGGAATCATAAACTGCAACATGATGAAAGATAAATAATTTTGAAATCTCAGAAAAAACCAAAATACATACATTGTTGAGTAAAATAAAATGAGAATGCAGGTGTCAGACTGAATATGTTTAATTGTTTTTTACCTTAGTTTTACTAGTAATGTTTTGAATAATAGATACTTGACTTCAGTTGTTAGTTGAGATTGGGTAAATTGTAAATCCAGTTTCCAAATGTGGACTTTGCATAATCTAAAGAATACTTTTTATTATGCTTTAAGATGTGATTAATATAATGTTGAAGAACAAGCAAAAATCATGAATGAAGATAAAGTTCATGACATTTGCAAGGGAGAATTGACTGAGAAAGCCCAGCATTGGGCAATGTTAATGCTTCTTTTGTTAACTGAAAAATTGAAGGTGTAAGCCTGTTTCCAGTCTGTTAAGTGCTTGGATGCCAACCTAAAAGAATGGCAGTTCAAACCCACTGAGAGCAATGTTGGAAGAAAAATTTAGCAATCGGCTCCCAAAACCTCACCCTCCGACAAGTCTGAAGGCCTAGCTTCGTGCTGGTGCACAGGGTTCCTCAGGAGTCAGTGCTAGTGCACAGGGGTCCACAGGAGTCAGTGCTGGTGCACAGGGGTCCACAGGAGTCAGTGCTGGTGCACAGGGGTCCGCAGGAGTCAGTGCTGGTGCACAGGGGTCCGCAGGAGTCAGTGCTGGTGCACAGGGTCCGCAGGAGTCAGTGCTGGTGCACAGGGGTCCGCAGGAGTCAGTACTGGTGCATAGGGGTCCACAAGAGTCAGTGCTGACTTGACACCTGGTTCTAGTGGCTGGAGGAGGTCTTTGGATTGTGTTGTCTTCTGTCCGGGCATCAGGGCACAGTCACATCCTGATAAGTCTATTCCTTTCAAAAACCTTTCTAGAATTCTTCAGCCTATTTTGACCTCTCCTTTCCCAAAATGTTTTATTATTTATCATCATCATTGCATCTATTTGACTTGTTTCTTGCATGAAAATGAGGTATCTAGCTGCAAAAACGGACAATCCTTTATCCATAACTGATGTTTGAAGGGTGTAAAAGGTCCCTGGTGATTCAATAGAGAGATACACTCAGCCCTTTTAGATGGAGCAACATTCCAATCTGCTGCTCATAGAGTCACTGTGAGTGGTCATCAACTCAAGGGTACTTAACAACAATATCTAGGTGCCGAGAGAGAAGGGTTTTCAAAGTCTGACTAGAGAAGAGGAAAGGAAAACGCTGGTTGAAATGAATGTATAGTAGAATATTTTTAGGCATTTGAAGACATCTAAGTTTACACTATGAAGGAATAACTTTGGGGGTTTTTTGAGAGTCAAAAGAAGTGATTCTCAGTTAAGAGCAAGAGTCTGAGATTTGGGGAGTCCATGCAGAGGCATGAAGAGAGGACCAGAAATTGTCCACAGGCAGACTTCATAAACCTCTGTAGACTTGGGGTTTGAGGTGGCAGAACCTCAGACAAAAATCTGCTCAGCAGGAACTATAGGCTGTATAATGAAAAAGAAAGAAATTGTACAAAATGGTCAATTATTTTACTTTGGTCAAGAATCATCAATCATGAAAGCA
>NW_006399774.1:18766979-18771908 GCF_000299155.1 Elephantulus edwardii
TAAAGAACAAGCACCCGTCTCAGAAGCAGCATAGTTAGAGTTCACCTTGGGTACTGTGGGAGTGAGACTTGACATCACGTATTTCGGGTGTGTTGTCAGAAGGGGCTGGTTCCTGGACAAGAACATCGTGTTTGGAAAAGTGAAATGTCAGTGAAGGAGAAGGTGACTCCCCGAGGATGGATTCACAGTGTTCGTAACAATGGCCTTGAGCACAGAGGAGGTCGTGAGGACCAGCAGGCTGGGTAAGACGCTGAACTGTTGTTCATCAAGTTGCTCTGAATGAGAGGTGACTTAAAGGCACTTTACAGCATCAGTAAGCGTATTCCTTCCTGCTTTCAGTAGAACTGTGACAAGATCAAGGAAGGGATCTTGTGGGTGAGACTCTACTGTGACGACCACAAGTGGATGACAATTGTGATGACCATCAGAAGAGATGGCATTAAAAAGGCCAGAGTCTGCACGGCTGGTTCGTTCTGGCTGGCGAGCCCCCGCCTTGTGATGACTGAGAAGCTGTTTGATTTTTTCTTAAAAAAATTATTATTATTAATTTTAGTGAAAATTTACAGAGACTTTGGATTTCCATTCATTCATTGTTGCACTCTTCCCTGCCCACCCATCCCCTCCAGTTCGTTCTTTTCTTGGAAAAGTAAAAGACAAATTCTTTCATTGTTATACAATCCCTTCCCCCAGGTCCACTCCACTATGCAGCCCTCATTCTGGACTCTTGTCATGACAATAATAACCAATCGTATATCCCTTTTAAACCGTTTTCTTCCTCATCTGTTTCAACGCAGGTGATTTTTTTTTTTTTAATTTAGAAAAAAAAGTGAAAAAGTTTTATCAGGATAATGCAAAGGAGGCATGGTTAGTGAAAGATAGATAAGCTGTCCAAATGAGTTAAGGTGGAAAGAAAGTGGGGCAAATACTCCAGGAAAGTTAGGGGTATCCTCAAACCTTTTGGCACTCTACCAGGAGAAGGAGGGAGAGGTCAGTCTTAGGTGGACACTGCTTTTCATTGGTGAGGTGTTGTTTTATGGGCTACAGTTAACATGCATGTTATCTTCACATGAGCAGCACTGACATTCTTTCCAAGGCAGCCAGGTGTTCAAGAACAGAGGCTGTGATCTTCCGTCTTCCTGTCTTAGGGAATCAGGGGCTCTTGGGAGCATATTTCAAGGTCAGCCAACAGGATGAGGACCAAGAGCCAGTCCACTTGTTTCACAGCTCAGAAGTGTCAAGGCTCAGGAAAGCCTTGGGGAGCGGTGTCTGAGTTAATGAGTTGTCCTGTTAGTACCTGCCCAACAGGTATTTTAAGCGGCCCTTGCTCTCTCCCTCATGTCAGATGCAGAGGGAAATAAATGCCTTTGAGCATCATTACTTGGAGAGAGAAAGAGAAGCTATCACAAGGTCAGACTTTAAACAGGTCTGAGGAGAGACTGAGAAGATAGCAGCCCCTGGGTAGACACATGAGCTGAGGCTGCAGGACAAATGGATTTCTGTGTCACACAGAATGCAGATTACAGGGCAGCAGTAGATGCTGTCACTCCTTATCAGATTGCTAGCTCAGGCCTCCAAACCCTGGCCTTTTTAATAGGTTCCCAGGAGAACATCTTCTTGGTTGACCAAAAGTTAGAGGGAGCGGGAATCCCCCCGAGGCCTTATTTAATCTCCCTGTGTGATGTGGAAAAGCCCAGGGAGTGAAACTGGTCTCCAGTTCCTCCCAGGTGGAGCTGTGTTTCAGAGAACACTAATTGGCATTCTTCAATAGTGCTTGGGAAGAGTGCAGTCAGTGCGAAGGCGGTGGATTTGTCAGTCCCCTGTAACGCCGAGGTCCTGAAAAGGGAAGGCTTCATGTTTGCTATTGATTAAAACCCTGAGCCAGACTTTAAAAATAAGATTGAAAGTTCTGAGGGGAAAGTTCCAGTTTCTACTGAGAAATGTTCTAGGATACATGATGATGATGGTAGGGTCATAATATTAACAAACAAATTGCTTTCCTCAAAATTGGGTTATTGAAACCACAGGACAGGAATCTGACCCCAGCAGCAAGGTATATATCAAATAAGCAGAGAAAAGAAGACTGATGGAACGTAAGGAAAGGAATTGAAAGCAGGCCTCTCCTGCAGGCAGAAGGAACCCAGGCCAAGTGCTTGGTGGCTGATTGGAAGGCCAGTGGTTTAGACCCGCTGGAGGCTCCATGGGAGAAAAGACCTGTGGTCTCCTTCCATCTAGACTGCAGGCTGGAAGCCCCATGGGCACCCCGTGGGCAGTTGTATAGCACCCCGTGAGAACTGTCAAAACACAAACAAGCCTCTCTTGGCAGAGCGCAGCCAGGACAGTCCTTAGCAGCCAGGATAATGACTCTTCTTCTGCTGTCCTTTGGGGACACTACCTGAAGGGGCCCACCCCTCCTGATAAGAAAGCCACCATACCTGGTAAAGTTGTTGTGTACTGTAGAGCCAGACTGACGCTCACTGGATTTTCAGAAGCCGTTAAACTCACGATGGAGATTGCCCATCGCTGTCCTGCAGAGAACCTGGTGGATTTGAACCAGGTATCTTTGAGTTGTTAACACAATTCCTTACCACAAAGCTCTCGTGGCTTAGTGGTAAGAAATTGTGCTGCCGACTCGAAGGCACATGGTTTGAATCCACCAGCTGCTCCATGGGAGAAAGATAGACAATCTCCTTCAGGGCAATTTGTTCTGTCCACAAAATGCCCCTCAAAAAATAACTTCCACATATGTAAATACAAAAAGCACTTTATTCTAGAATATCCACAAGTGGATACTTTCTCGCTCAGTAGGAAGGTGGCGAGGGAAAAAGCCCCGAGTCCTCCCCATAATTGCTTTTATGGCTTTTCTGGGTGCCACTGTCGGGGCGGGGAGATTGAGATCGTGGTTGGTGGGTCGGGGGATCAGTCATGTGGGTCAGCTTTTGACAGGCTGGCTACTTTGCCCACCTTTACTCTTTGTGTGTCAGGTAGACACTAGTTAATTCTTCACTTTGCAAGGACAGATACGACTTTACCCGGGGCATTCGTGTTTGCCTTAAGCTAAGAATTTTTATGGCTGCCAGCTTCTGCTTCTGGTATTAATGGGGGTTTATAAAAAATAGGGTTTATGCTGTCCCCTCAAATTAACTGCCTTTGAAAAACAATGGAGAATTAGCTATGAGATGATTCCAACTGAACAGTACACAGTGGGAAGCCACCAAAGCTTCAAAATAGAGGGTCAGCAAACAAGACAAAGATCCTCATTGAGACGGATTGTCACAGTGTTTGCAGTGATGGGCTTAAGCTGTGGTGGAGAGGGAGCTGCCGTGGGGTAGCTTTGAACCAGGCAAGGAAACAGAAGGAGTAGAGGCCAGAGTCTCCCTGGGTTACTTCTCCTGTTGCACGGATGGTGAATGGTAGGGCTTCATTCTGTTACACACAGGGTGCCATGAATCAGAGTTGACACAGCAGCACCTAAGAGTGAACGACACAGAACTGACTGCAAGGAGCATTCACTGACGACAATTGTCTCATTTGCTTGTTTGTTCTGGGATGTGTGTGATGTGTGTGTGTGTAAGACCCTCTACAATTGCTTAACCTGTGCTAACTGATGTGCTCTCTTGTCTGCTTTAAGGTTGTTGGGTGATACAAATATTTGTGTTTAGATTTCTAGCTTAAGTGCTGGTGGTTCTGATGTACCCAGAAGTGGCACGGAATGAAGGCCTGGCAATCTGTTTCCATAAAGATTTCAGCCAAGGAAACTCCATGGATCTCAGTTCTGTTGTGTAACCTGTGGGATCACAGTGAGTTAAAATCAAATTTGGGTTTGGTTTAGATCACCTGATTTTATTAAAGGTCTTGTTAGAGATGTTTATTCATTAAAATAGACTTTAACTACTAGGATGGGCTTGTACCCAGTGGCTAACAGGAAGCCTGCTGCAGAGGATGTGGTATTCTGAGAAGTAGGTCAAGTTCTCACTAGCAGTCAGTGCAGGACCCAGCTCCGCCCACCTCCTTCTGCTGGGAGGACCACCAGAATCATGGCCCATGGGATGAGCAATCTTTGGGGAGGATGAAACCACTTTTTCCCGATTCACATGAAATGAATCTCCCATGTGGAACTGTGCCCAGAAAGCAATGCAGGGATTTTCATAGACCACCAACAGAGCATAGGCCCATGGCTTGCACCCATTCTGACTCAGAGTGACCCCCTGTCGGGTTTGAGAGTCTGTCATTCTCAACTCAAGGACCTGCCTATCTCTCTTGTGCAGAAGCACAGCCGCTGGTGAATATGAACCAAGGAAAAATCTCAGCCTTTTAAGCAATATGCTTAAGTACCATACCACCAGAGTGCTTAACAGATAGTCAGATGCCTTTCTTTCCAGAATTCCACATTTGGCAAATGAGCTCCCTGAAAACCCAGTGATCTCAGGGCTCTCCTGTCATCTGGGGCTCTCTGCAGATAGAGCTTCTAGAGGGGTTACAACTGAAATGAGGTGACCGTGGTAATAATGCATCCAGAGCCAGGACAATCCCAGATCATTGTGGAGGAGAGGGAGTTGACACTGGGTAGGCTCAGAGGGGCTTAGCTCTCGTGTCCTGGGAGCTTTGGGAGGCTTTGAACCAGGCAGGGAAACAGAAGGAGCAGAGGCCAGAGTCTTCCTGGGTTACTTCTCCTGTTGATGTCACAAAACTCTGTTTATTTCCTTACTTCTGTCCATCTAGTTTTTAATTTATTTGTAAAAAGTCGTTCAGCATAGTCTTAGGATGTGTTTTGGTTTAAAGAGCATTGGGCAGGGAGGACAGAGTTCCCATAACCTCCTTCTCTCCTGCTCAGTCTTTTCCTTCCTAACATCTTACTGTAAGGAGCTCTGGTGGCCTAGTGGCAAGAAGCTGTGCTGCAATCCCAAAGGCATGTGGTTTGAGTTCACCAGC
>NW_006399774.1:18772048-18797489 GCF_000299155.1 Elephantulus edwardii
AGAATAGAATAGAATAGAATAGAATAGAATAGAATAGAATAGAATAGAATAGAATAGAATAGAATAGAATAGAATAGAATAGAATAGACAGACGGATGCTGGACGCTGGTTGTAACCAACTGGAGTTCACATGAGGTGGGCTCTGTGGTAAAGCTCCATGATTTGACAAAAGCACAACATTTCTGACCTTTGTGGCAGTATCATGTAGAACAAAACCACAGCAAACCCAGCTCTCTTCAGGTAAGTCACATACTCTCCTTACCTTTCAAAAAGAGGACTAAGTCATTCACCTCAAATACAATAATGTTCCTTGTGCTGCTTCTAGGGGAAGCTCTGAGCCCACCCATTCCTCTCCCAAGCATGGCACCACATCTATGCCTGGGAGTGGAAAACCACTTCAATGGACATTTGATGTCAACTTCCTTCATTGGCTTGACTTCCAAGGGCTTCCATATAAAATGGTATTATCTGAATAAAATATGTTGCATATGCAAGCAAAATCCTGTTCAAGATTATCCAATAACTACTGGAACAGTACATCAACAGAGAACTAGCAGAAGCAAAAGCTGGATTTAGAAGAGGCTGTAGCATTGTGGCACTAGGGACATCATAGCCATGATGGAGCTTGTCTGAAAGCAGAGAGTACCAGAGGAAGGTTTATCTGCGTTTCATTGACTATGCAAAGGCATTTGACTGTGTGGATAACAACAAACTGTGGCTGACCCTGAGAAGAATGAGTATCTTAGAACTCTCAATTGTGCTCATATGAAACTTGCACCAGAAGGCAGTCATCAGAACAGAGCAAAGAAACACTCCATGGTTCAAAATCAGGAAAGGTGTATGTAAAGGATGCATTCTATCTCCACATCTTTTCAATCTCTATGTGGAATAGATGATTCAAGAGGCTGGACTTCATGAGGAAGAATGTGGTACCAGGATTGGAGGAAGGCTCATCAACAGACTGTGTTATGCAGATGACACACCCTTATTTGCTGGAACTGAGGAGGACCTGAACCATTTGCTGCAGAAGGTCAAAAACCTGCAGTCTTCAGTATGAATTGAAACTCTGTAGTCTTCAATATGGATTGACACTCAACATCAAGAAACAAAGATGCTCAACACCAGGCCAATTAGCAGCACTGTGAGAGATGGAGAAGAGACTTAGATTGTTAACAATTTCAGCTTGTTCAGTTCCACGATCAATACTCTTGGCACCAGCAGTCATTAAATCAAAAGACAAATTGTGGTGGGGAAATCTGTGTTGGGGACCTCTCCAGAATGCTGAAGAGCAAGAATATCAGTGTAGAGACTAAGGTGTGCCTGATACAGGCCATGGCCTTCTCAATTAATTTCTATGTATTGCAGAGCTGGACAATTAAGAATGGTGACAGAAGAATTGATGCCTTTGAGTTGTGGTGCTGGAGAAGAGTATTGAATGTACCATGGATTGCCAAGGGAGGCAAAAAACATGTTTGGATTAGAGAGGGTGAAACCAAGTTTTTTCTTGGAGGCACGTATTTTGAAGCTCTGTTTCACATACTTTGGGCATGTTGCCATGAAGGCAGCAACCTTTGGAGAAGGACATCATGTTTGGAAGGGCAGAGGAAGAGCACAGAAGAGGGACCCTGGATGAAATAAATTAACACAATTACTGGGCAAATGAGGGTAGGTTTGTGGGATGCAGTGAGACTGGCTCAGGACAAGGCGAGGTTCAGAGCTGTTGTTCAATAGGGTCACTGAGATTGCAGGATTGCAATTGACTCGACAGCACATAACAAGAACAATACTTTTTTTAAAAAGTTAGTGGCATCCACTTCCTAAATAACACGCTTCCGGAAACTCTATGAACTTTGATAAATGTCGATAGTTGTAGAGGGGCTTCAGGCCTTTGGTTCTTAGGGTCGCTATGAGTTGTGCTTGATTTGAAGGCAGTCAACAACATTAATTATATTATCATTCACTTTTATACAATCACTCATTTACTTTATTTATGTGATTTTTTTTACACAATCATTTCTGTGCATTGTGTTTTATGTAATTATTTACTATTGACCTATGACTTTTCTCTCCCTGTCTCCATTTCACCTGACTCATTCTTTCACACCTTTCATCCACCCACTAACCTCTGTTGTCCTAGTGTTTCCTGGAGACAGAGACCAGGGCCATTAGCAAATAGGAATGAGATAATTAACTGTGTTATATATAGGAAACTGTGCATATATTTAGGAAAAAGGGAGAAGGGGTGCCTTACCATCTTGAGGGCTGGTTACCTCATTTCATGAGGTGAGCGGTGACTCAGTACACACATGGTTGTGACTCAGGTATAACACAATGAATCACTATCTGACCCTACATCACTCACACTTGTACCTGCGCTGCCATCACTGTGGCCGTCTTAGTCTTTGAGGGTGTTGCTCTCTCCCAAGCCTGATGTCCTTCTCCGGGGACTTTCTTCCTATTATGTCCAAAGTATGTGAGATCAAGTCTTATCGATTTCCCTTTGAAGGAGCTTCTGAGGTCCTCGTTCTGCTCATCACAAGCCGTGTGAGCCACTTCCGTGTGGAGCGAGGCCTCCCTGCTCACTGCCAGCTTTGGGTAGCCATTGCCATTTCTGGCCATTCCTTGGCTTGCTGGGTCACCGTTCCATGACTTTTCCCATCCACGTGTGACTCTCGTTTCCTGTCTGTTTTCTCCCTTCACCAGATGCTCTCAGGTGGCATCTGAGGCAGCCTATCCTGAATGGTCCTTCTTGAAGGTCTGGGAGGCAGGTGGGCAGCAGGGGCTTCCTGCACCTGGATGCTGAGAACCTGCGAAGAGCCTGTGCTCACCTTGGGTCCAGTTTTCTTCCATACAGGGATTAGTGCTTTCACTTGGCCGTCACAAATTTTTATCATCATAAAGAAGCTTACAGGACTTAGTATTTTTAACTCGTTTATAGAATTAGTGCCTTTTCTTCTGTCTCTAAAATAAACCAACAACACAAAACCAGAAGCTCTGACAGGTTAGGATGTAGACAAATCCTCTGTGTATTTCGAAATTCTTGGGAATTTCAGAAAAGGATTTGAAGTGATATTTCTCCCCATAGGAATCTGAAGAATCCTTTCAGGATATAAACATTTCTAAAGACATTCTCCCAAAGATCTTTATAGCGACATTCTTTCCTCAAATAAGTCACTTTTTATGAGGGTATTGTATTTGATTGGAAGCAGGAGTGGCATCCACTTCCTAAATAACATGCCTCTGGAAACTCTCTGAACTTTGACAAACGTCGATAGTTGTAGAGGGGCTCAGGCCTTTTGTTCATGAGGTCTCTACGCGTGGTGCTCGACTTGAAGGCAGTCAACAGCAACAATCGTATTTGGTGTCTAGATACTAAATGTTTCAGGAAATGAAAACCTTTTTTAAAAAGTCTGTCATTAAAAAGACTATTTTTTGAATCAAATAGAAAAAAAATATAAAATTGGTTACTGTCGAGTATGAGCCAAGTAGGAGCTGATCCTCCAGTGGGTTTTCCGAGGCTGGGAATCCCACGGGATGTGGTTGCTCCTCTCTCGCCCATGGAGCCCCTGTGGGGTACGAACCACCAGGGAAGTGCCACCTCTGCTCACCAGGGCAGCTCCTTAAGGAGCCTCCAGCCAGAGCTGGCCCTCTTCTGGAGAGAGACGTGCGAAGCACCAGCAATCCAGTCTGATAGAATGGAGAAATATTACTAGTGGACTGCTTGCTTGCCTTCCTTCCTTCCTTCCTTCCTTCCTTCCTTCCTTCCTTCCTTCCTTTTTCTGTAGAAAATTTGTGGTCAGAAGATCACACCTACTTGTATGAAGAAATAAAAACCTCATTTCTATGGGTGAGATCAGCTGTAGAACTTGTGCACTTCCATAAAACGTGAAAATGAAACGTTTCTTGTTTAAAATAATGTTAAACATGCCATAAAAGTTGCCTAGGGGTAAGAAGCTGTGCTGTAATCCCGAAGGGATGCGATTCAAATCCACGAGCTTCTCCACTGGAGAAGAGTAGCCTCTCTTCTCCCATGTGGTTAACGGTCTCTGGAAACCCTCAAGGGGATCAGCCAAGGGTCGGTTACACATTAATTATACTCAACAACAATTGTAAAGCTTTCTATTGAAAAATATTTTATTGTTATTAGGTACTTTCAAGTCCTCTTCAACTTTCAGCAAGCCTAGAAACAACAGATCTGACTCTTGCCTGTCCTCCACTGTCCTCGTGGACGTGGTCCTGCCAAAGCCCATTGTGATAGTCACTGCATAAGTCCATCCACTCAGGGGCTTCCTCTCAATGGCCTTCTCTACCTTTCCCACCATGACATCGCTCTCCAAGGACTGGTTCTTCCTGAAAATATGCCGGAAGTAAATGGGACACAAAGTTCACCACCTTTGCCTCTAAAGGACACTCTGGCTACACTTCCTTCAAGATGGTTTTGTTTGTTCTTTTCATAGTTCATCGTATATTCAATATTCTTCTCCAACACACCACAGTCGAAAGGCATAATTCTTCTTCTGTCATCCTTATTCATCATCCAACTTTTGGATGCATAGAAAGAAATTGAAAATAACATGGTTTGACTCAGATATTCAAACTTTATATTTAAAATGATATCTTCCTCTTTAGAACTTTAAAGAGATCCTTGACAATAGATTTCCTTAATTAGAATTTTTTATTTATTTATTTATTTTTTACTTCTTGACTGTTGTTACCAAAGATGTTGATTGGTGATCACAAGTAAACTGAAGTAACAGAAAACTACAAACTTTTCCATCTCTCACAATGTTGCCTATTGGCCCAGTGGCGAGGATTTGTGTTTCCTTGATGTTGAGATGTAAGTCATGTTGAAGACTGTAGTCTTCGATCTTCTTCAGCAATTGCTTCAGATATTCTTCTCTCTCTGCAATCAAGGTTGGGTCATCTGCATAATGCAATTTGGTGATGATGAATCTTCCTCCAATCCTGATGCCAGACTCTTCTTTACGGAGTCCAGCTTCTAAAATGATTTTCCCAGAATACAGATTGAATAGCTTTGGAGAAAGGCTACAAATCTGATATACGTCATTTCTGATTTTAAACCCTTCAGTATTCTTCTCTTTGGAAAGTAACTTATTTGTCATTGTATAAGTTTCACAAGACTACAGTTCAGTGTTCTGTGATTTCTACTCTTGTCAAAGCTAGCCATAAATTGCTTAGCCTCATATAGTCAAATACCTTAGTATAATCAATACATCATAAGTAAACAGTTTTCTTACATTCTCTGCTTTCAAACAAGATCCATGTGCCATCAGTAATGATTTTCGTAAAAAAAAAAAAAAAGGACTACTGGTAGTTAGAAAATGATGGCCTGGATAACAGAAATGAGACTAGTGATCAAAGGATAGGTTTTTGTATAAGAAATTTTATACTGATTTGTACCAATTTTGTATATGGCATGATTTACGTCATTTCACATATTTAAAAAATATATATGCACATAGCAACAATATACAGGAACTTGACTTGATAGACACACAGGAGTCAGGTTGATGATATCTGTGAAAGAAGTGTTGGAAAAACTCAGTGTCAGCAGTCAAAAAGAGGCCAGGCTCTGATTGTAGAACAGACCATCAACTACTCATTTCAAGTTCACACTGAAGGTGAAGAAAGCAAAAACAAGTCTACAGGATCCAAAATTTACCTTGGGTGTATCCCACAGGAGTTTAAAAAGCGTATTATGAATGAATGGAATTCCAAAATCTCTGTAGATGTTCATTGAAATGAAAAATAAACTAAATTTTTTAAAAAAGCATATTAAGAATAACTTGAACTCATTGAACGCTAATGACTGAAAACCAGATGAGTTGTGACATTATCCACGAGGAAATCAAAAGGCCATTACAAAGGCAGAGGGGAAAGACTGAAATGAACGTCAGAGGAGACTCTGAAACTTTCCCTAGAATGAAAAGTTAAAACAAGAAGAACGAAGGCTGAAGAAAGAGAGCTGAACACATTTCCAAGGGCAGCGTAGTAAGACAACACAGAGTACTCTGATGGAACGTGTAATGAGTTCTAAAACTAAAAGAGAAGAATGTAGCATTTCTCAAACCAAAGAACGGAAGAAGACATTAATGAATCAAGCTGCAACTCTGAAGGATTCTATGCGCAAACTACTGAATGATGCAGGAAGCATTAAAAGAAGATGGAAAATACAGTCACTGCACTAGAAAGACTTGGTAGACAATGAACCATTCCAGGAACTATATGTATGGTCAAGGATCAATTCTACTGAAAGAAGTCCAAGTTACACTGAGGTAATGGAAACATTTAAGTCCCCAGGAATTGATGGAATACTAACTGAGGTGTTTCGGGTGGGGGGATGCAACCCTGAACAACCTCACCAGTCTCAGCTAGCACATGTGGAGGACAATTACCTGACCAATTGACTGGAAGAGGCTTATGAAATATAGTAGGAGTTGCTGCTATTATTGTTATTGCCACCAAGTGGACTATGACTTACCGACAACCCTATAAACAACAGATCAGAGCGTTGCCCAATCTTGTGTCCTCCTCACTGTCTCTGATGTGTTTGAGCCCATTGTTACAACCACAGTGTTAATCCACATTTTCCTTGACCCACCTTTTCCCAGGACTAGCTGCCTGAGAGCACGTCCAAAGTACGTGAGACGACGTCTTACTACCTGGGCTCTAAGCAGTACTGTGCTTGCACTGCTTCCTAAACGGACTGTTCTCTTGGAAGTCTTTGGGATCTCAGGGCTCTTCTCCAACATCACAGCCCAAAGGCGTCAATAATTCTTCTGTCATCCTTATTCATCATCCAATTGTCAGATGCCTAGGAAGAAATGGAAAATCCCATGCCTTAGGTCAGGTGCACCATAGTATCTTAAATGACATCCTTACTCTCTAGAACTTTGGAGAGGTCCTTACCAACAGGTTTTCCTAATGTATGACATTTTTAAAAATTTCATTTTGTACTGGTTTATATATAAAGCTCATATCTATTTCTTTCACACCGAATCTTTCCCCTTTCCTTTACCTATACCTCCATCCGTCCATCAAATTGTGTGACCCCATGATTCAATTCCCCCTTCCCCTCCTGGGACCTTTCTACTTGTTCTACAATAATGGTCTTATATAGTATTTGTCTTTGAAACTGAGTTAGTTCACTCAGCATAATGCTCTCCAGTCCCAAGTTAGGTATTAACTTACAAAATCATTGGTCCTCTGTGCTGTGTAGCATTCCATTGTGTGAATGTACCATAATTTCTCAATACATCCCATTGTGGTTGGGTATTTCGTCTGTTTTCATGTTCTTGCAACGGTGAATAATGCTGCTGTGAACATTGGTGTACAAGTCTCTGTGCCTCAGTTCTTATTTTCTCAGGGTATATTGCAAGCAGTGCAATAGCTCAGTAATATGGAATTTCTATGTTCAGCTTTTTGAGGAAACACCAAATATTCTTACAGAGTAGTTGTATCATCAACAATGTGTAAGAGTTCCAATCTTGCCACATCATCTCCAACACTTATTACTTGCTACCCTGCTAAACTTTGCCACTTCTACTGGAGGAAGACGGTATCTTATTGTGGTTTTTATTTGCATTTCTCTTTTTGCTAGAGATTTAGAGCATTTCTTTATGTGTCTGTTGGCCATCCAGATGTCCTCCTCTGTGAAAAGTCTTTCCATGTCTTTTTCCCATTTTGTAATTAGGTTATCAACCTTTTTCTTGTGGAGGCCCAGGAATATTCTGTAAACTTTTGTTATATGACTCCTGTCTGAGATGGTATTCCCAAATGTTTGTTCCCAGTCTGTAGCTTTTGTTTTCACCCTGTTGGGAAAAGTTTTTTAGTCAAGAGAAATTTAAACATTGCAGAAGCTAAGGCTGTAGTCCTTTTCCTTCTGCAATGTTTAAAGTCCTCTTGACTTTTTGCAGACAAGACCATGTTAACTGCACAATGTATATGAAGTTGAAAATTAAAGCAAGTCCACAAGAACCAAAATACAACCTTGAGTTTATTCCACCTGAATAAAAAAAACAAAGTCTAGAATAGATTTGATGCATTGAGCACTAGTGATTGAGACCAGATGAGTTATGGGATCTTATCAAGGCCATCATCTAAAAGAAAACACAAGTTCATTGCCAAGACAGGGGAGGGAAAAGTAGAACAAAGGGAAGAAGTGTTGAAGAGAAAACAAGACATTATAAGGAAATGTGCAAAGATTAAGAGTTAGAAAATCAAAAGTGAAGAAAATGCTCAGTGTTTCTCAAATGGAAAGAATGGAAAACCAAACTGAAGCCTCCAGTTGCAATCCTGAAGGATTCTATGGGCAAAACTGTGAATGATGCAGAAAATATCAAAAGAAGAGGAAATAAACACACAGTCACTGCACTAAAAGTAGTTGGTTGACACAGAATTATTTTAGGAAGTAGCATACTCAAGAAACAATAGTAACAGTTACTGTTAGGTTGTTATTTACTGTCCAGTTAGAATTGACCCGTAGCTGATCTTACAGAGGGTTTTCAGAGGCTGTAAATCCCTCAAGGGAGATTGCCCATCTTTCTCCAGTGGAGCAGCTGGTGGATTTGAGCCTTGTTACTTAGGGTTGGCAGCACAGTTTCTACAACTAACCACCAGAAGCTCCTTCTGGTAGTGGTAATGTTGTGGGTATGTGCCGTTGAGTCGGCTATGACCCATAGTGATCCTATACACAATAGCTCTGAACCCTGTTCTATCCTGAGCTACTCTCACTGTCTCTGACACTCCTATCCTCATTACCCCAGTTATTGTGTCAATCCATCACATCCAGGGTTTTCCTCTGCTTCATTGTCCCTCCACCCATCCAAGCATTATGTCCTTCTCCAAGGACTGGTCCCTCCTGTATGTGAGATACAGCTTTAAAATCCTTACTTCCAAGATGCAGCTTGATTTCATCCTCTCCAGGACAGAGCTGTTTGTTCTCTTCCTGGTTTACAGTATGTTCAACACTCTTCTCCAGCACCACAAGTCAAAGGTATCACTTCTTCTATCATTCTTGGTCATTGTCTGGCTTTCTAATGCATAACAAGTTATTGCAAAAACTCTATCTGGGTCAGGATCACCTTAGTGTTCAGACTGACATCATTGCACTTCAGCACTCCAGTGAGGTCCCAGATGACAGATTTTCTTACTGCACTTCATCATCTCATTTCCTGACTGCTGGTGACAAGAATGTTCATTGTGGAACTGAGCAAGCTGACATTGTTAACAGTTTCAATCTCTTCTCCATCTATCATCATGCTGCCAATTGGCCCAGTGGTGAGAATCTTTGTTTTCTTGATGTTGAGCTTCAATCCATATTGCAGAGTGCAGTCCTTGACCTTCTGCAGCATGTTCTTCAGGCCCTCCTCAGTTTTGTTTTGTTTTTATTGTTGTTGTTTTGACAGTTTTATAACTTTATTTGATAATCAGCTGTTAGTTTTCATCCACATTGATGGTCTGTAGATTTTTGAAAGTGGTGACAGGTACACAGGTAACCAGTGTACACAGCTCGTTTGGGGAAACTTCATCCTCATTACGTTTTCTGGACAGCAGTACACTGATGCGGTATGGGACATTCCTTATTCCTTTGGCCCAGACAGCATTGTTAAGCCTGGTGTCGATGCGAACATCTGATGTTCCCATCTCCTTCATGGCAAATTTCTGAATCTCCTTGAGGGCCCGAGGAGCACGCCTCTTAAATCCCACTCCATGGACACACTTGTGAATGTTGATGGTGTCCTCTCTGGTCACTATTTCGTTGATGGCAGAATGGCCTTTCTTCTTCTCATCACCCGTCTTTGTGGGGGCCATAGTGCTGGGCGCCCTTCTCAATTTTAACAAGCAAGGTCGTATCATTTGTGTAGAGCAGGTTGTTGATGAGATTTTCTCCAATTCTGATGTCACACACATACCTCCTCATTGAAGTTCAGTCTCCAGAATGATCTGATTGGAAAGTTATGGAGACATGATACATCCCTGATACACTCCTTTCCCAATTTTGAACCATGCAGTATTTCCTTACCCTTCTGATGATTGCCTCCTTGTCCAAGTACAGGTTTTGCATGAACACACTCAGCTTTTCTGAGATTCCCATTTTTCTGGGGTTAGCCACAATTTTTGTGATACATACAGTCAAATGTCTTTGCATAGTTAATGAAACATGAATAGGCATTCTTCTGACACACTCTGCTTCCAGCTAAGACCTATCTGACATTGGCAATAATGCCTCTAGTGCCATGGCCTCTTCTAAACCCAGATTCTATTTCGGAAAATTCTCTGTTGATGTACTCTTCCCATTATTTTTGGATCATCTTCCACAGAATATTGCTTGTACATGGTATCAGCAAAGCCATTTGTTAATTTCTAGACACTGTCAGAGCACCCTTTCTGGAGGATGGGAATAAATATGTGTTTCTCCCAGTCAGTTTACCAGGTGGTTATCCAGATTTCTTGACACATCCAGGGCTGCATCTATCTGCTGAAATATGTTGATTCCTAGGGCACTGAATTTTTTGCCATTTCCTTCAGAGCCATTTGAACTTCCTCCTTCATCACTATTTCCTCTTGAACATAAGTTGTTTCTTGAAAGTCTTCTTTGTCAGCCAATTCTTTTTGGTACAGTGGCTCTGTATACTCCTTCAATCTGCTTTTGATTCTTCCTGGATCACTTAATATTCTGCCCAAGCATTCTTAAATGTTGTATCTTGAGGCATAAATTTACTTTTCAGTTACTTTAGCTTAAGAAATGCTGAGTGAGTTTGACTCTTGATTTTCCAACTCCAGCTCTTTGTACATTTCATTATAATGCTTTGTTTTCCTGGACTGCCCTGTGAAATCTTCCGTTCAGCTTCTTAATTTCCTGATTTCTTCCTTTTGCTTTGGCTTTTCAGTGCTCTAGTATAATATTCAGAATCTTTTCCAACATCCATCTTGGTCTTTTCTTCTGCCTCTGTCTTTGTAATGACCTTTTGTACTTTTTATGGATAATATTCTTGATATTCTTTGCACAGCCAATTTTCACCTGTTCCAGAGATGCTTTTTAAGTTCAGGTGAGATAGAGTCAAGGCCAAATTTTTCTTCTTGTGGATTTGATTTAATTCTCTTTAGCTTCACTTTAAACTTGCATCTGATTAGTTGGTGGTCTGTTCTAAATCAGCACCTGGCCTAGTTTTCACAGCTGGTATTAAGCTTCTCCAGTGGTTCTTTCCACAGATGTAGTCAATGTGATTCTTGTGCCGACCATCGGGTGAGGCCTTCATGTATAGTCACTGCTCATCTTTCTTGTAAAACTAGTCCATCATTGACTGTACAAAATATCCTTTCATCTACAGTCTCATTTCCGTAACCAAGGGCATGTTTTCTGACTACGGATCCTTCTTCTCTGTCCTCAACTTTTGTATTCCAGTCACCCATTAATACTATTAGTACATGCCGGTTGCTTATAAGATAAATTTCTGATTGCAAAATCCAACAAACTCACCTATTTCCTCCTCTTTGGCTGTGGTTGTTGGTGCATATGTGTGAATGATAGTGGCATTAATAGATGTTCCTGAAATGCATTTGAATATTATCCTGTCACTCACAACATTGTATTTCAAGCTGGATCTGGAAATGGTCTTTTTAACTATGAATGTGACCCTGTTTAGTCACAGAAATAAATAGTAACACATAAGTAACAACAAACAAACATTGCAAAGAAGAAGAGTCTATCATTTCATCAGATATAATAAAATAATAATTTATTAATATCTTGAGTAATCCTATAGATTTAGTAGATACCTTCTGAAAATTCATTTATTATATCATCAAAATGTAATAATTTTAATAACATTTTAAATTGATGTAATTGAAAGTAACAAAAGTTGCTCATGACAAAAAAAGTCACAAATAATTCATATGTATGTGTATTCACATGTATACACACACACACACACACACACACACACACACACACACACACACACAATTATTAGGGATTCCCTGTGGTCTAATGGGTAAAGAACTGAGCTGGTAACCATAATGGCAGGCAGTTTGAGTCCATCAGCTGCTCTGTGAGAGAATGATGGGCAATTTTCTCCAAAAGAAATTTTATCTCATGAAGGGTCAACTATGCGTAGGTTCTCACTCAGCAGTTCATAACAACAGTGGTAATAAGTTATTAGAACACATTTGTAATAATATATTTCAAAATAGATATTTTACTCTGTTTTGAGTTTATGTTTATCATGCCACAAGTCTTCCTAAAAAAGAACTAAAATAAATTGTGTACAAGTATGAATTTAATTTGTGAATCTCTAATATGCCAGGTTTATGTTTCCTCTGGCATTTCTTGTATTATGAGGAAATGAGGTAAGAAACTGGAATTGTCTCCATGATTCTTAAATAATTCAAAATGCTTGTTTATGAATTCTATTCCTCTAGCTTCAATTGCACAAATGAAACCATTTGTTTTCTGATTAATAACTGGTTCATATAAAAATAATATTCGTTCTCATGAAACAGGATGATCTTTAAATCTAATTTATACTTCTAAACCTGTGACTATTTGCTATGTGGTGTCACACTAATTCACAAAAGCAGATTCGAAGCTCTTTGAAGAATTCTCCCTCCTCCTGAGTATCACTAGGTGATGTCTCTGCATGGAGACTTTCGTGTAGTGGACCGGTATGCCACCTAGAATCCCTTCCTGAGTGCGGACAAATGCTCCTGGCAGCATTATTTCTCTCACTTGTTGGAAAGCGCATTCTTCAGGATGCAAATGGAAGAAGTAGAGAAACAAGAAATCTGTGGAGAGATTATGTATGTTAAATTACACAAAGCCCTTTTGAGAAAGAACTCAAAATAGATTACACTTAAATATATGACCCTGTAGTCTCTGATTAGGAAGTCTGGTGGCTTGTTAGTAAGAAGATGTACCACTAAGGGGAAGGCATGTGGTTCAAATCCACCAGCACCTCCATAAGAGGAAGATTGACAGTCTCCTCCCATGTGATTTACCACCTCTGAAAACCCACTGGAGGGTCAGCTACGAGGCTTTTCTTAATTGTGCTGACACATCAACAACAGTATCTGATTGGAGTTTCCCTTAATTATTATTTTATTGTCATTTTTTACAAACCACATGCTTAAACCATTACCAACAATGTCCATGTTGAGTTTTCTTAAAGAGGAATTGGAAATCACGGACACATGTGGTGTGATCTGCACTCTGACTCCTCGTGGTTGCCACACATTTCCCCCAGTCTTTCACTATAGCTTGTTTGAAAGCCATCACTTCTAGGGACTCAGCTTACTAGCATTTTGTTTGTTTGTGTTTGAGAATTCAGTTGAATTTTCTTAGCATTTTTCTTTCGCCTTCATCTACTATGGATTTTCTTGTTGCATTAATGTGTTGTTTGTTGTTGTTAGTGCTGTCCAGGGTACAACTCACAGCGACCCTATGAGCGACAGATCTGACCCTGTCCTACCCTGTGTCATCCTACAATGTCTGACGTGCACGAGCCCATTGCTACAGTCACCGTGGCAATTTATTCAGTTGAGGGTCTTCCTCTCGTCACTGTCCCTCCACCCTCCCAAGCACATTCTCTCTTTCCGAGGAATAGCCTCTCCTAGCAAGACGCCCAAGGTATGTGAGATGAAGCTTCAGTGTCCTTGCTCCAAGGACCACTCTGGCTGCACCATCTCCAAGACATAGCTATGTGTTCTTTTGGAAATCCTTGGAGTATTCAGTACTCTTCTCCAACATCACAATCCAAAGGCATCAATTCTTCTGCCGCTCTTATTCATTGCCCTGCTATCAGCAGCATAGCGAATGATTAAAAAGACCATGGCCTGAATCAGGCACCTTAGTCCTCAAACTGACATCTTTGCTCCTCACTAATTTGGAGTGGTCCCTGACTGCAGATTTTTCCAGTAAAACACACCTCCTGACTATTGAGTGCATTATTCAGTTGGTGGTGCTTAAAGTGCAAGCTATGCACTCTGATTCAGGAATAAACCCAGAGGACGCTTTGTAGCCAACAGCTCGATTGAGAGGACTTGGTGTCACCATGTTTATGTGAAATCCCAGGCCCTCGGTCAAAGAGTCTGTAGGGTGGGAGGGAGCAGCACTGATTGTCTAGGAAACTGGTTAAGTGAACGCGGATTAAGGAGATCTCTAGCATATCAGTCTGGACTGTATGAGGAGGAATGTTACATCAGGATTGGAGGAAGACTCATCAACAACCTGTATGCCATAACCTTGCTTGTCAAAACTGAGGAGGATCTGAAGTATTTGCTGCAGAAGGTCAAAGACTGCAGTATTCAATATGGACTGAAGCTCCACATAAAAAAACAAAACAAAACAAAACAAAACACCCAAACACCAAAAATTCTCACCAGTGGATAAATGGTCAGCATCAAGATAATGGAAGAGATTGAGGTTTTTAACAATTTCATCTTACCGAGACACACAATCAATGCCCTTGGTACCAGCAGTCAGGAGTGCTAGAGAGCAATGAAGTTACTCCAGAGATGAAGGTGTACCTGAATCCAGACCAAGGTCTTTGCAATCACTTGATGTACATCAGAAAGCTCGGCAATGACTAAGGATAATAGAAGAAGAAACAATGCCTTTTAGTTGTGGTGTTAGAGAAGAGTATTAAACATACAATGGACTGCCAAGAAAACTAACATGTCTGTCTTGGAGAGGGTGCAACCAAGTTGCTTCCTGGAGGCAAGGATTTTGAAACTCCATATCACATATTTTGGGCATGTGGCCAGGAAGGGACCATCCTTGGAGAAGAACATCATGCTCTGAAGGGTGAAGGGTCAGCACAGGAGATCATGGACAAGAAGGATAGAGACAATGACTGTAGCAATGGGGACAGGTGTGTTACAGACAGTGAGATCGGCTCATGTTAGGGTAGGGTTCAGAGCTGTTGTTCATAGGTTTGCTATGAGTTGTGGTTGACACATACAACAGTAACAACAGTCTATCTGTTCTTTGCACCTATTTACCATGTAGGATCCGCCCATTTATCTCCTAATATCTTTTTATGAATGTCTGCTCCTAATAAATTCTACAGAGTGTGGAAATTATTGAAAATATCATTAATATCAAATGCAAGCAAGATTCTGCTGAAAATGATCCAAAAACGTTTGGAACAATATGTCAACAGAGAACTGCCAGATGTACAGCCTGGATTTAGAATAGGTCGTGGTACTAGGGATATTATAGCTAATGTTAGATGGATCTTGGCAGAAGGCAAAGAGTACCAGAAGAATGTCTGTCTGTGCTTCATTGATCACAACAAGCTGTGGCTGACTTTGAGAATGGGAATCCCAGAACATTTGATTGTGCTTAGGTGAAACCTATACTTGGACCAAGAGGCAGTCATCAGAACAGAGCAAGGAGACACTACATGGTTCAAAATCAAGAAGGGGGTCCATCAATGATGTATTCTGTCTCCAAACCTTTTCAATCTGTATGCAGAACAGATCATGCGAGATGCTGGGCTGCACGAAGAGGAATGTGGCATCAGGATTGGTGGAAGAGTCATCAACAGCCTGTGTTATGCAGATGATACAACCCTGCTTACTGAAACTGAGGCGTACCAGAAGCACCCACTGCAGAAGGTCAAGGACTGCAGCCTGTGATATGTATTGTAGCTCAGCATAAACAAACAAACAACAACAAAAAAAAAACCACCAAAAAACCCTCCAAACCAAACAAACAAAGATTGTCACCACTGGGCCAATTGGCAGCATCAACATGAATGGTGAAGAGAATGAGATAGATAACAGTTTTAGTTTATTTTGCTCCACAGTCAACATTCTTGGTATCAGTGGCCAGGAAATCAAAGGATGAATTGAACTCAGAAAATGAGCTGTGAGGGACCTCTCAAGAGAACTGAAGAGCAACGATGTCAGACTGGAGACTAAGGTGTGCCGGATCCAGGCTATAGTCTTCACAATTACATGCTATGCATCAGAGAGTTGGACAGTGAATAGGCATGATAGAAAGAGAATTGATGCCTTTGAGCTGTGGTGCTTGAGAAGAGTGGTGAATATACCATGGACTGCTAAGAGGACAAACAGGTTTGTCCTGGAAAGGGTGAAGCCAGGCTGCTTCTCGGAGGCAAGGATTCTGAAGCTTCGTCTGACATACTTCGGGCATGTTGCAAGGAGGGACTGGTCCTTGGAGAGGGGCATCATGTTTGGGAGAGTGGAGGGATGGCGCAGGAGAGGAAGACCCTCAATGAGATGGATCGATTCTGTGATTGAGGTGGGGGAGTGAGTGTGTCTGAGACGGCAAGATTGGCACAGGATAGAGCAGTGTTTAGGGCTCTTGTACATAGGGTCACTATGAGTCACATATGACTCGACAGCACATAACAACAACAATGTAAAAATGTGCTTAATAAGTAAAACTTCTGATTTGGAATGGTTCTAGCCCTTTGTTTGATTAGTAGTATCTGTTTTTCGGGGTTTTTATATTTGTTTTTTTCACCTGCTTTTTCAGTTTCAGTTTTCATTATTAACTTTGTTGAATGCTTTGTACCATAAAAACTGATTGGTGGAATGCAGCATATACTTTTATTACATTATATTCCTTAATTTCTCAATTTATTGATTGGCATAAAATAAGTTAACCATTGCAGTTTTGTGTTTTTCTGAAGCTTCCATGTGAAAGGGCACTGCCCATGCTCACACCCAGGGAATTCTCCCCCCTGGCCTTGACCGTTGGCCCTGTGTGGGTGATCTTGCATTGAAACAGGATATTGAAGTTCTTATAGAGATAATTTTGAGCAATTGGTTCACTCAAGTCCAAATGTCTTGCTTCTGACGCTCCAAACTGTAAATTTCTTTGCCATCGTAGTATCAGAGAGGAGAGAGGCACTTATTCGCGGAGAAGCTCCTCTGCTCTGTCTTGGGGGCAGGAAGAGTCATATCTTCCTCCCACTTATCATTTCTGCAAAGGAATTGTAGTTTGCACTCACTGGCTTTCCTTTTGCGTTATTCATAATTTCTTACATTTTCGTTTATTCATGAAACAAAGAAACAAAAAACTCCTGCCTTGCTCTGAGTCATGTAAGAACGCAAACCCTTCAAACCGCTTGTGTTATAGATAGAACTCTAAACGAGTGTCCTATTAGAAGCTCCTGAGTCCTTTTCTTGGCTCTGCCCCACCTTCCTGCGCTTCCTGTCAGGCTCTGCCGGGGAGAGGAACCTGCTCCCTGGGATCAGGCCCAGTGCTGTCCCCAGCCAGACGGTACAGAGCCCGCAACAGGACCTCGTGAGCACTGGGAAAGGAAGGACGGGGGATTTACTGAAGAGTCACGCTGGCCATCAACGTAGTCCAAGTAGTGATATCATCAAGGCTGTGCGACCTCCAGTTCTTAGCGATGCCCACAACTGTGGTCTGGTGCCCGAAGATCTAGCCTGGGGCAAATGAAATGTGTCTGATACCATCTTTTCTTCTCATTCACATGCTCCTAATGATGATGGGGCAGCTCAGGCCTCCAGGCAAGACTGGCTTCCCAAGCCCTTGATCATATCTCTTGGTGGAGTTCAAAGGTTCTGACTTCACGTTGTCAGGCTGTAGTCTTCATCTCTGCCTTACTCATCATCATACAAAGACTCCCTAGTTTGTGATGGCTAATATTTTTAAAGAAGACTTTCTTTTTGGGATCATCAGTTCCTGCAGGCCCAGCCGAGCATGACCCATGGCTTTCTGTCACAGGGAAGTCTGCCTAGCTGCCACGCTCTATTTCTCAGTAACTTCAAAATCGCGAAGGTGGCCAGCAGCGCAGATGGCACCTGGCACTTGAAATGGGGTGCTTCACTCCAGAAGAAGGATCCAGGAAAAAAAGGCCAGACATGTTCCCAAGAGAGCAGAATGCTGACAGGTGGAGACGAGGGCAGGGAAGATAAACGCCAGAGTTTTTGATGCTCTGAAAAGATAGGTTAGCTCTTCTGATCAGATGTTGCAAATCAAACCCTGAAGGAAGGGGAGGAGAGGGTCCTGATTAGTAGAGGACTTTCTGGAGTTCATTTCCTAATTGTTCCCTCGTTAACTAACTTGCTAGTAAGGGAGAAACTCTTATCATTTATTGCAAGGGATATTGAAAGAGTAGAAAGATTAAACTCAACAAAGACATGACCATGTCCTCTGAGGAGTGAGCTATTTATCATCTTTAAGAAAGAGGCATGGTGTAAGGCTGCAGCTGTGGGATTGTCATTGAGAGAGGATGGGACACACACACACACACACACACACACACACACACACACACACAGTATCTCACACTTGTTGGTGATCATCATTGCAACTGAAGCAACTCTGATTCAAGAAGACCATCTGTACAACACAGAGGCAAGCGGGCTGAATGTTGGGGGCTAACTGAGGGCTGAGAGTTGAAAACACCAGCTGTTCCTTGGGAGAAGTTGGGGACCCCATAGTGACCTGCGGCCTCCTATTCTCCTCTGCATACGGCATTGCTGTGAGTCAGAATCAAATCACAGGTGAGGGTGGAGGTTTCTCTACTAATTTGAAATTCTTTCCTACTGACTGGTCTTTCTTGATGATGTGTCCAAAATAGGTCAGCTGAGGTCACAGCAGCTTCTCTAAGGGACAGACAATCTGTTCTATTTCTTCCAAGGATGATTTCTTTCTTCCACTGGTGTTGCATGGTAGAGTGACAGTTCTTCAGCAACACCACAATTCAGACTCAGTCTTCATCTTCTTTATCCAAAACGGCAATAGTCCTCGATCTGTGTAGAGCCCAGGACAGCGATGACAGGAGAAGAGGAGTCTGGGGGAGCCGCACAGTGATTTCACATGGCGGAGAGCTTGGGGCCTCGTGGACACTCGGTGGTGTTAGGCCAGCCAGAGAGGATGGGTGATTCGTTCTCAGGTGAGCCCTTAGGAGAGAGAAGGAATTTAAGTTCAACCCCTGGAGGTTTTTCTATAAATGCATGAAAGTTGAAGTTGACCTTTGGAGGAGTCAAAATGGACTGATTAGGTATGGTGGTCAAGGCTGAGAGTGAACCAAGTGCAGAGCGCCCACAAAGCCAATGTCACGTTGAGGTTCAGGCCGGCCTCATGTAGCTCCGGACAACTAGCAGAGGTTACTATCATGTGCATGCAGTTAGAACCCACTCAAGGAGTGGACGACCACTGGATGGGTCGTAAAAGTGGCAGATGACAAGGCATCAAAGGACTAGGATGCCATTTCAAAAGATCAGCAGAGAAGTTTGAACTCCTCATGTTCAAATTATTTAAAAAAAAATACTAGCTTAGCTAATTCCGTTTCACCACATTTTGAATTTTAGCTATAAATTATTTCCAAAGTACGTTTTATTCCATGTAAAAAAAAGTGCTTTGTCATGCAATTTGTTGTTGTTATATGTCATCTAGTCACCTGTGACTCCTAGTGACCCCGTGTGCCTGCTCTGTCACACTGAGCCAACTTTATTGTCTCTGACACACATACCCCGATTACCGCAGTCACTGAATCGATCCATCTCATCGAAGGTCTTCCTCTCCTGTGCTGTGCCTCCAACCTCCCAAACATGATGTCCCTCTCCACAAACTGGTCCCTCCTTGCAACATGTCCAAAGTATGTCAGACGAAGCCCCAGAATCCTTGCCTCCAAGGAGCAGCCTGGCTTCACCCTTTCTAGGATGAACTTGTTTGTTCTTTTGGCAGTCCATGGTATATTCAATACTCTTCTCCAGCACCACAGCTCAAACGTATCGATTGAGCCATTCCTAAATGAGATGTCACAGGTGGCTCATACAGAATAGAGAATGAACTAGGGTGGGAGGGGAATGTAACTTCATAGTGAGGGACCCACTGGACACCATTTTAACTCATGGATGACCAGTAACAACTTCTGTTGCTAGTATTTACTGCCTGAAATGATACGATGAAGCCGACGTTTCCCCTGGATTGGTGTAGTGGAGAGTGAGTGTGTCTGGATCGTGAAAAGGAAACTTAAGGAAAACATGGGTAAGCACCTGCCAACCAACCGAAAGGTTAGCAGTTCAGACTCGCCCGTAGGCGTCACAGGAGAAAGATGGGGTGATTTTGTCCCATGAAGACTTCCACATGGACAACCCTGTTGAACTGCTCCCCCTGGTGCGTGGGGTCTTGGTGAGTCAGCAAGCAAGCCCATGGCTGCTGACAACAACAGAAAATAAAGAATCTTCCAGAAAATGGTCTTGGTTCTGAGTTTATTCTGAAATCAGAAGAAAGATTTTGAGGATGGATAGAACTGGGATTGTTCCAGAAGCACAGGGATGGCAAGAGAGGAGGGAGACTCAGTGTGTGGAGTCTTAAGGACCAGACAGCACTGAAGAACCATGGTCTCACTAACCATGGTCCCACTGGAGGAAACACCTGAGGGTTGCCCAAGTCCCAAGTGCAAGGTCATGTCTCAGTGCTGCAATCGCAGAGATGAAGGGCATAAACACTCTTGTCAGCCCTGGTATTTATGGAAAATAAAAGCCTATCTATGTTGTGGAAGATGACTATATGTTAAATGTCAATTATACATGGACAGAGTCAACATTACTTTAAGATCATGTTTTTCCTATTACTATACTATCCATTACCTCCTAAGTAAGCAAAGTCATTTTCTCAGTGCGCCCTTGATAATGAAGTGACTCTTGGTTGGGATTGCCTGGCTGATTTATTGCTGTAACTAGGTGATGGGACGTCTTCCACCAGAGGGCTTTTACCATTTATCAAGTTGTGTTGACCGGAGGAAGGTAATTACTTTTCTGGAATTGATGTGATGTGGAAACCAACACGAGCCCTGGGAATATGAGCGATGACCCATCTTTTACTCCAACAAAATTGACCACAGCACATTTACCAGGTGTAAAAAAAAGACAATTAAAGGTCCACTTTCCAAATATGCAGGTTAGCACCTACAGGTGATGGCCAAGTTCAAGGGACACTCGTTGGTTAGATTCTCTGATTTTATAATTCATCTCATATAAATTATAAGCCAGTACATAGTGTGGCCATTCAAACTGACTCATGACTGATGAAAGTCATCAATCTGGCCTTAGGATCGTCAATGTGCCTTTTGAATTTGTGTAGTAAAATCTGGACCACGAAGTTGCTTTTCTTATCACCAACTGTAAGCTTTTCATTTCATAATTAAGAAGACATAGAAGTGTTTAAGCTGGGAAAGGAGGACCTGAGGTTCAAGACAACTGTATCAAAGAGTCAAATACCCATTTATGGAAGTTATTTTGTTGTTCTTTGCTGTCAAGTTGCCTGCGACTCATCCTTTAACTCTGCTCTATTGTGTGCTAATTTTATTGTCTCGTACACACCTACATCCATTACCACAGTCACTGAATCAATCCATCTCATTGATGGTTTTCCCTCCCTGCATGTCCCTCCCCCCTCCCAAGCATGACATCCCTCTCCAAGGACTGGTCTCTCCTTGCAACATGTCCAAAGTATGTCAGACGAAGCCCCAGAATCCTTGCCTCTAAGGAGCAGCTCAGTTTAACCCACTCCAGGATGAATCTGTTTGTTTTCTTGGCAGTCCATGGTACATTCAATACTCTTCTCCAGCACCACAGCTCAAAGGCATCAATTATCCTTCTGTCCTCCCAAGTCATTGTCCAGCTCTCTGATGCATAACAAGTGATTGTAAAGACCATACCATGGCCTGTATCAGATGCACCTTAGTCTCCAGACTGACATCATTGCTATTTAGTACTTTGGAGAGGTCTCTGACAGTAGACTTTCCCAATGAGCAAACTTGTTCTCTGTTACTTCAGGAGGTAGAATAAATAAAAAGACATTTATAACAAGCAATAACAACCAACTTTAGCTTCATCATAAGAAAGACATCCTTAATGATTATAGTTTCCCAACAAATCACATTTTTGTTTGTATGCTTTTGTGAAGCAGTGTGTTTCCCATCATTAAACATTTCCAAAGTGAGACGTGGTTGGGTAGCAGGGACTCTACAAGTGGAAACCACACTAGCTGGAGCTCTGTGTAGTTGTACGCAGGACAGAGCTCTGCCTGGTCCTGAGCCATCTTCACAACCACTGCTGCGTTGAGCGCATTGTCTCAGCCACTGTCCATACACGTCACTGAAGGTCCTCTCCACACTCATCATCCACTTTACCAGCATCCCGTCTTTTGCCAGGGCCTGGACGATCCATGACGTTACTGCAACTCGAAGCATATATGTTGGTTGATGCATGAGGCAGGTAAGGCAGAGTTCTAGGTAAGGTTTCTGTTTCTGGCACAGAAAAAAAAATGAACAAATATATCCTTAAGATGCATTTTGGAAAGTTTCCTAACAGACTGTCTTGTGAGAAAATGAAATATGTTTTTAAATCCTTTCCAGACCTGTAAATGTAGAGAACACTGTTTCAAATATAGCATGATTTCAGATTTCGCTTCTTGCAGCCTAGCTATGCAAGGGCACGTTCCGGGAGGAGCCATGGGCTGGCGGAAGCTGGGTGAAGCTGGACTGAGTGCAGAAAGCCGGGCAGCGGCAGTGAGTCCTACTCCTGCTTCCCTGGATGAGGTTCACGGGTCTGTGTCCACTTCTCTCCATCACAGATCTCAGGTCCACCACACAGTGTCTGTCCTCACATATGGAAGGACCCAGCCCTCCACAGTTAGTGTCCTGTCCTGTTCCAAAGTGCCTTGTCTCCTGAGAGGACAGCCAATCAGAATGTTCATCCCCGGTAGCCACCAGGTGATGTTGATGGTGGGTGTGTGAAACCAGGTCTCGTGAGGTGTCCTCAAAATAGTATCAAGTTGGTCCTTTCCAGGAAGTTGGGTGGGTGTGTTTTACCTGTGGCCACAGCTCAGTGCTTAGAGAATTAACTAGACACACATCTGAAGACAAGACCTCGAGGGCTCAGGATCCAGGGAGGGGAGAGGTCTTGCTTTGTTCTCTCAGTTGTAAAAGTCAAACAATTTTCTTGTACTTCCATTTCTGTTTGAGCGAAGATGAGGACCTTTAGTAAATAAAAGATTGTTTTTAGACAACATTGTGTTACGTTGATGCTGAGAATGAGATTGTATCAAACAGAGTCAGAGCCTGCTTAATCCAAATCTCCTCATTAATTCTTTACCATAGAATGATAAGGCACCTTATTAAAAGGCCCCAAGCACATCTCTGTGGGTTACTGTGAAGTCCTCACAAAAAGATTCTACTAATTCATTTATTTATTGACTAATAGCTTGTGCGTTTCTTGATATTTCACCAATATTAAGAGATAATGGTTATCTGCTTATATTTCAAGGGATTTCATTTACTGGATTATTGGCCCCTTGGGGAACATTGTAATTGTTATACTTATGATTTTGCAGATAACCAAATGCAAATATCTCAGCATTATTTAGTTGAGAGCATGGGACAGAGAGTGAGCTTTGGAGCAAATCTACTTGTAATACAATTTGCAAATCCATTATGCCACTTGTTAAAGAAGAACTTGGGTAAACTGATTTGCAAGTAAAATATGTCATAAAATTAATATTAGTAACATTTTATGTGACTTGTAAAATTCAGTGGTGTTTTAGAGACTGCTCGTGAATGTATAATTATGTATATATCTTATGAATTAAAGTTGAATCATTGCAGCTGTGGATTTAAAAAAGTATTGTTAAAACTTGTTACTGATGATGTTTTATAATTTAGCTTTTCATGTCTACATAAAGGCTATCTGATAAGAAATGATAGAGTTAGGATTCTTGCACTAAGTAGGCACTAGAATAGCCCTCATTTTCCATGTTTTATCCACACTTATGCAAGCTATCAGGGGCTGTGGGTGGGGCTGTCAACTCAGTACTGGCCCCTCAAACCAGCTGGTGGACCTGCAGAAAGAGGAGCCAGGCTGCCTCCAGTGAGACTTACAGCCTGGAACACAGACGGACAGATGGCAGCAGCAGACGTCATTCATGATATAGAGCAAGAATCTGCTGTTTGCTCTTTTCACTCTAGCATTTGGAAATGAGTGTCTTAAAGTTGGAAAGTTTCATTTCTTCTTGCTCTGCAAATCTGGGCCACCTGGTGACAGTGACCTGTGGTAATGACAAGGTGGAGTGTTGCGCCACATTGACTTCTTGTCACTCTTTGTGCTGGGTTGAGTTTTTAGCACTAGGCTCTAGATCTATTGTCACCTCACATAGAGTTTTTATTTTAGTAAATGCTTCAAATGGAATATAGGAAGTCTAAAGGAGGCATCTGAGAGGGTGTGCTTGTTAGTACTGGGTTTGTGTCTGTGTGTTCAGGTCAGTACGAAGACCCTGGATTTCTAGGGAAATGCACAGAATCCTGTGGGAAAAGAGGTTTGGTCAATGTTACTCTGACTACAACCTGAGCTCATATCATGACATCTTTAATTTGATACATTTAACTTTTTAAAAATATTAGTTCAGCTTTCTGAAGAAGTGCCAAACTGCCTTCCAGAGTGGTTGTACAATTTAACAATCCTGCCAACAATGTATAAGAGTTTCTTTCACTCCACATCCCCTCTACATTTCTTACTTGTTGCCCTGTTAAACTTTGCCACTGTCGTTAGAGGGACAGGGTACCTCATTATGCTTTGATTTACTTCTCTCCTATTGCCAGAGATTTTTAGCATTTCTTCATGGGTCTCTGCCATTCAAATATCTTCCTCTGTGAAAACTTTTTCCATGTCTTTTGCCCATTTTGTAATTGGGTTATCAGTCTATTTCTTGTAGAGACCCAGGAATATTCTGTACATTTTGACTATTGTCTGAGATAATATTACCAAATGTCTGTTTCCAGTTAGTAGGTTTTCTTTTGACACTGTTAGAAAAAGTTTTTTGATGTGCAGAAAGATTTAATCTTTAGAAGGTCCCATTCATTAATTTTACCCTCTTCAGATTGTGCATTTCTAGTTTTATTTTATAGTCTTTTTATACCTTAGAGCAGAACTTCTAAGCTTGATCCCAGTTTATCTCTTATGAACTTTATGGTTTTGGGCTTTACTACCAGGTCTCTAATCTACTTTGAGTTGATTTTTGTGTATGGTGTGAGATGTGGATCCTGTTTTAGCTTTTGGCAGATGGAAGTCCAGTTTTGCCAGCACCATTTGTTGAAGAGGTTGTCGTTTCTCCATTTGGTAGCTTTGATTTCCTTGTCGAATATCAGTTGATGATAGATTGTTGTTGTTGTTGTTATGTGCCATCGAGTCATTTCCGACTCATACCGACCCTATGCACAACAGCTCTAAACCATGCTCTATCCTGCGCCAACCGCACCGCCTCTGACACACCCATCCCGATTACCCCAGTCACCGAATCAGTCCATCTCATAGAGGGTCTTCCCCTCCTGCGCTGTCCTTCCACCCTCCCAAGCATGATGTCCCTCTCCAAGGACCCGTCCCTCCTGGCAACATGTCCAAAGTATGTCAGACG
>NW_006399774.1:18803764-18817048 GCF_000299155.1 Elephantulus edwardii
CTCTGTTCTGACTACTGCCTCTTGGTCCAAGTATAGGTTTAGCATTAGCACAATTAAATGTTCTGGGATTCCCATTCTTCTAACATAATATGGTTCTTGTTATTTTCTTTGTTGATTTACTGAATTATGTTGTTTTTCTTATGTTGAACCATCCTTGCATATCTGTTATGAATCCCACTTGGTCATGGTCAATTATTATTATTATTTTATGTGCTTTTGGATTCTATTAGGATTTTCTTAAGAACTTTTGCATCTATATCCATGAGAGATATTGGTCTGTAGTTTTCTTTCTTGGTCATATATTTGTCTGGTTTTGATATTAGGGTTATGCTTGCCTCATAGAATGACTCTGGGAGTGTTTCTTCTTTTTCAATTTTTGAAATAATTTAAGTAGAATTGGTGCTAAATCCTCTCTGAATGTTTGGTAGAATTCAGCTGTGAAGCCATTTGGTCCAGGACTTTTCTTATGAGAAAGTCTTTTTATGACCTTGTCAATTTCTTCTCTTGTGATGGGTCTGTTCAAATGTTCTATATCTATCCTTGTCAATCTGGGTAGGGCATGTGTTTCAAGGAAATTTGTTCATTTCCTCTAGGTTTTCAAATTTATCGGAGTATAGCTTTTCACAGTATTCTGATATTATAGATTTAATTTCCTTTGGTTCTGTTGTGATGTCACCTCTGTTGTTTTGTACTCGAGTAATCTGTACCTTGTCTTTGTTGTTGTTGTTAATTTTGCTAGTGGTTTGTCAATTTTGTTGAACCCTTTGAAAAACCAACTCCAGGTATTATTGATGGTTTTAACTGTTTTTCTGTTTTCTACCTCATTGATTTCGGCTCTTATAATTTCTTTTTTCTAGAGGCTTTAGGATTAGATTGTTGATCTTTTTCTGTTTGCTGAAGGTGTTGGTTTAGATCATTGATTCTTCCCTTTATGTGCATGCCTATTGCTATGAACTGACCCCAGAGGACTGCCTTAGCTGTGTCCCAGAGGTTTTGGTAAGTGGTATTTTCATTATCATTTTTTTCAAGGAACTTTTTAATTTCATTTTTATTTATTTTATAACCCACTCACATTCTAGCAGAGAGTTACTTCATTTCCACATGGGTGGTTCTGTAAGTTTTACTCCCCTGTGGTTAATTTCTAGTTTTACATCACTGTGGTCTGAGAAAACACTTTGTATTATTCCAATGTTTTGTATTTGTTGAGGCTTGGTTTGTGTCCTAATATGTGATTGATTCTAGAGAATGTGCACTTGAGAAGAAAGTGAATTAAGTTTTAGTTGGGTGCAGTGCTTTGAATACATCCACAAGGTCAAGTAGGCTGATAGTATAGTTTAGATCTTCTGAATCTTTGTTGAGCTAGTTTTTGGTGATCGTGGTATACTGTTATCTCCTATCACTACTGTTGTGCTGTGTAGTTGTCTCTCCAATTCTGTTAACCATTGTTTTATGTATTTTGCAGTTCTACCATTTGGCACATAAATGTTGACCAAGATTATGTCTTTTTGAGCTATTGTACCTTTAATCTGTATTTAATGCCCTTCCTTGTCTTTGATGGCAGTCCTCATTCTGAAATTTATTTTATCAGAGATTAGTATTGCCACTCCAGCTTTTTTGAGGTTGCCGTTTGCTTGGTATATTTTTTCCAGCCTTTGATTTTTAGTCTGTCTTTCTCCTCCTTTATAGATATGTCTCTTATAGGCAACATATTAATAGGGTTTGTTTTTTTAATTCAATCAGCTACTCCTTTTGTCTTAATTGGTACATTCAGTCCATTCACATTAAGTGTGATTATTGTCAGACAAATGTTTGGCATGTTTCTTTTTCTGTTGTTTCTAGTCACTATGGTCCATACACTTTCCTTTAGCGTCTCTATGTGCGGGACTTCAATTAAAATTTCTTGTCTTTTTGATCTTGTTTTCACAAATTCCTTGATGTCCTTCTTTTCTGCAAAAAATCTGATTTGCTCTTTATATTTGATAGAGAGCTTTTTTGGATCTAGGATCCTTGGCAGGTAATTGTTATCTTTCAACTTTCTTTGTATGATATCACATTGCCTTCTAGTTCACATGGTTTCTGTTGAGAAATCAGAACTTAATTTAATTGTTTCCCCTTTGTAAGTGACTCATTGTTTCTTTCATGCTGCTTTTATAATTCCATCTTTATCTTTGAATTTGGAGAATTTGGCTATGATATGTCTTGATGTTTATCTTTTTAGGTTTAGTCTATTTGGTGTGTGCTGTGCTTCTTGAATGTGGATTTCCCCATTCTTCAACAACCTGCGTTATGCAGATGACATAGCCCTGCCCACTGAACCTGAGGAGGACCTGAAACACTTGCTGCAGAAGGTCAAGGACTGCAGCTTCCTATATGGATTGAAGCTCAACATCAAGAAAACAAAGATTCTCACCACTGGGCCAATTGGCAGCATCAGCATGGATAATGAAGAGATTGAGATAGTTAACAGTTTTAGTTTGCTTGGCTCCACAGTCAACACTCTTGGTAACAGCAGCCAGGAAATCAAGAGCCAAATTGCATTGGGAAAGTCAGCTATGAGGGACCTCTCAAGAGTACTGAAGAGCAACAACATCAGACTACAGACTAAGGTGTGCCTGATCAGGGCTATAGTCTTCGCAATTACGTGCTATGCATCGGAGAGTTGGACAGTGAATAGGGTTGATAGAAAGAGAATTGATGCCTTTGAGCTGTGGTCCTGGAGAAGTGTTGAATATACTACCATGGACTGCTAGGAGAACAAACAGGTTTGTCCTGCAGAAGGTGAAGCCAGGCTGTTCCTTGGAGTCAAGGATTCTGAAGCTTCGTCTGATATACTCTAGGCATGTTGCAAGGAGGGACTGGTCCTTGGAGAGGGACATCATGTTTGGCAGAGTGGAGTGGAGGAGAAGGAGAGGAAGACCTTCAATGAGATGGATCAATTCTGTGAGTGGAGCGGTGGGAATAAGCGCGTTTGAGATGGCTAGGTTGGCACAGGATAGAACAGCGTTTAGAGCTCTTGTACATAGGGTTGCTATGAGTCACAAACGACTCAATGGCACATAACAACAACAACATTAGTATGTGTTGTTGTTGTTATGTGCCGTCGAGTCCCTTGTGACTCATAGCGACCCTATGTGCAACAGCACTAAACTCTGCTCTGTCCTGTGCCAATCTCACTGCCTCCGACATACTCATCCCGATTGCCCCAGTCACTGAAACAATCCACCTCATAGAGGGCCTTCCACTCCCGCGCCTGCCCTCCACCCGACCAAGCATGATGTCCCTCTCCAAGGACCTGTCTCTCCTTACAACATGACCAAAGTATGTCAGACGAAGTCTCAGAATCCTTGCCTCCAAGGAGCAGCCCAGCTTAACCCTCTACACGATGAATCTCTCTGTTTTCTTAGCAGTCCATGGTACACTCAGCACTCTTCTCCAGCACCAAAGCTCAAAAGCATCAATTCTCCTTCTGTCCTCCCTAGTCATTGTCCAACTCTCTGATGCATAACAAGTGATTGCAAAGACCATGGCCTGTATCAGACATACCTTAGTCTCCAGAGACACACCGTTGCTCTTGAGTACTTTAGAGAAGTCCCTAACAACAGACTTTCCCATCACAATACGTCTTTTAATTTCCTGGCTGCTGGTGCCAAAAGTATTGAGTGTGGAGCCAAGCAGACTAAAGCTGTGAACAATCTCAATCTCTTCGCCATCCATCCTGATGCTACCAATTGGTCCAGTGGTGAGAATCTTTGTCTTCTTGACATTGAGCCTCAATCCATATTGAAGGCTGCAATCCTTGACCCTCTGCAGCAAGCACTTCAGGTCCTCCTCAGTTTCAGCAAGCAGAGTTGTGTCATCTGCACAACGCAGATTGTTGATAGATCTTCCACCAATCCTTATGCTGCATTTCTCCTCATAGAGCCCAGCCTCCCGGATGATGTGTTCTGCATACCGACTGAAAAGGTATGGAGATAGGACACATCCCTGGTGTGCACACTTCCCAATTTTGAACCATGCAGTGTTTCCCTGCTCTGTTCTGATGACTGCCTCTTGGCCCAAGTATGTGTTTCGCATTAGCACGATCAAGTGTTCTGGGATTCCCATTCTTCTCAGAGCCAGCCACAGTTTGTTATGTTTAACTCATGTATATTGTGTTTCACACATTCCTTCATGCACATTGTCTTTCATAGGATAACTCCTGTTCATGTTGTTGTTATGTGCCGTCGAGTCATTTGCGACTCATAGCGACCCTATGCACAACAGCCCTAAACCGTGCTCTATCCTGCACCAACCACACTGCCTCTGACACACCAATCCTGATTATCCCAGTCACCTAATCAATCCATCTCATAGAGGGTCTTCCCCTCCTGCACCATCCCTCCACCCTCCCAAGCATGATGTCCCTCTCCAAGGACCTGTTCCTCCTGGCAACATGTCCAAAGTATGTCAGACGAAGCCCCAGAATCCTTGCCTCCAAGGAGTAGCTTGGTTTAATCCTCTCCAAGATGAATCTCTTTGTTTTCTTGGCAGTCCATGGTACATTCAGTACTCTTCTCCAGCACCACAGCTCAAAAGCATCAACTCTCCTTCTGTCCTCCCTAGTCATTGTCCAACTCTCTGATGCATAACAAGTGACTGCAAAGACCATGGCCTGTATCAGGTGCACCTTAGTCTCTGGAGAGACACCGTTGCTCCTGAGTACTCCTGTACATAGTGTTTTATAAAATCAGTCACCATTGATCATTGTTCACTACAACCCCAAATTTCAGGTTCCTACTGGATCTTTTCTAATTCCTTCACCCCTCATTCCACCCACCAAACTCTGTCACAATATTGATTTCTCCCTCTTGCTACAGTCTGTCATCCTGCCCACCTCCCTTTCCCCTTTTGTATTCTTATCCACATCTTATTAGTTACCCTTCTATTTTTTGTAACGATGGCCTTATGCAGTATTTGCTCTTATGAGACTGAATTATTTCACTTAGAATAATGATCTTTAGACTCTCTTATGTTATATATTACTTTTGGGAATTGTTATTCTTGATTGTTGCATAGTATTCCATTGTGTGAATGTACCATAATTTCTCAATCCATTTGTTTGTTGATGGACATTTGAGCTGTTTGTATTTTCTTGCTATTGTTAGTAACACTGCTATAAACATTAATGTACAAATCTCTGTTTGAGACTCAGTTCTGTTTTTCTTGGGTAAAATTCCTAGCAGTGGGATAGCTGGATCATATAGGATTTCTTCAGATTTTCATTTTAGGGAACACCAAACTTTTGAAAATATATGCATTATGAGAACTACTCAGAAATACTGAGTGGACTTAAACAATTCTGACCCTAGACACTTAGTATTAGAAAGAGATTATCACCAATGTGGATTTCTTTAATGCACCTCTCTGACTCCATATCTCATCTAAAATTCATAATAATAATTCCTTTTCTTTCTCTATGGTCTTACCATCTATAAACATCTCCTTCAATATTGTATTGTTTGATTTTGCTTGTTTTTGTTAGCTGCATATAAGTAAAAGCATGTTATATGTATCCCCTGTGACTATATACATGGGTGGATAAATAGATGATAGAAAGATGATGGATAGATAGCTAGGTAGATACATAGATGGGCAAGTATGCAGGTAGATCTCTAAATAGGTAGAAAGAAGGGAGCTTTGAGGACATCTTTTATAGGGAATTGTACTGCTAACCTAAAAGACGTGTCTGTCTACTGGTCTGAATCCAGCAGTGGCTCGGATGTAGAAAGATAGACACTCTTTCTGCTGTTATGTATAGATAGCCTCAGAAACCAAATGTTAGCTATAAGTAGGAAATTTCTTAACAGTAAGGAGCTTAATCTTTTGTTTAAACAAAGAATGAGAGAGTCAAGTAATTGCTATTGTCAGGCACCATCAATTACAATTCATAGTAACCATGAACAACATATCTGAAACCTGTCCTGTCCTGTGCCATCCTCATCGTCTCCAACACCCGTACCTATTGCTTCAGTCACTGGGTCGATATATCTCGTCACAGGGCTTCCTGTCTTTCACGGATCCCCCACCTTTCCAAGAATGATATCCTTCTCCAAGGAACAACCTCTTCTAGCAACATGCACAAAGTGTGTGAGATGAAATCTTGCCATCTTGTCTTCAAGAAGCATTCTCTCTGTACCCTCTCTAAAACACATCTGTTTATTCTTCTGACAGCCTAGGGGATGTTAAGTACCCTTCTCCAACACTATGAATAAAACGCATAGACTCTTCTTCTGTCATCCTTATTCATTGTCCAGCTCTCAGATGCATAGCAAGTGACTGAAAAGCTCATAGCCTGATTCAGGTGCACCTTAGTTTTCCAAGTAACACCATTGCTCTTCAGTAATTTGGAGAAGTCTCTGACTGCAGGCTTTCCCAGGTCAATAGATCCCTTCATCTCCTGACTGCTGATACCAAGCACGTTGATTGTGGATCCACGTAAGATCAAGTTGTTGATAGTTTCAGTCTTTTCTCCATCCATCATGATGTTGCATATCAGTCCAGTGGTGAAGATTTTTGTCTTCTTGATGTTGAGATTGTGCCTTAAATTTAATGAGTGGAAACGTTTAAACTGTAATGTATTCCGAATCATCCATATTTTCTGGGGAGCCCTGGAGGAGAGATTCCTGGTTTAGCACAGATCCCAGGGATACTCTCACATTTTTTCCTGACAGTTTTAGAAAAGACTTCACTGCACTTTTTCTTTCTTTCTTTTTTTCACAGAGGTTTTGTATTTCCATTCATTCATTGCCGCAATTTTCTCCCTGCCCACCCCTCCCCACCAGCTCGCTTCCCCCTCCGAAGAGAGAGAGAAAAAAAAGAAAAAAATCCTTCATTAGTATACAATTCCCACGTCCCTTCCCCCCACCCCCCACCCCGAGTACACTTCTCTATGCAACCTTAATTCTGGATTCCTATGCTAACCATAATACTCAATCATGTATCACCTCACTGGACTTTAATAGAAATAAGTTCTTATTCCAAACATGTGCTTTGAATCCACCAGCTTCGCTGACAGACAAGGTTGGCCAATCTCTTCCCTCATGATTAACTGCCTCTGAACACCCACTGGATGGTCAGCTATGGGATGGTTCCAACTAGATGGCACACAACAACACCAACAAATGTCATTGCACATTCCATCTCATGGCTCTGCTCCCTGCCCTCTCCACATCACCCAGTAGAAATCATTTCTGGGCAAAGCTGTGGGACTGTTTGAGGCTCTCTTTGTGCACACAGGGTTGTTGTCAGTCAATGTTACAACAAAAAACAACCGGTTTTAGATACTTGTTATAGTGTATATTACAGGTTGTGTAGTCTCCATCATGGCCTTTTTCCAGTTTGTCAACTTCCTTGTGTTTCTATTGTCATTATTGTTGTTAACTGTTGTTGATTCCCTCCCCGGCTCCAGCCCATCCCCACCCCCACCATCACAGAATATAAAGTTGTCATCAGAACATTATGGTAGGTAAGAGTTTCCACTAGCTGATTTTCAGATGAGATCTCCAAGCTTCTCCTCAAACTCCCTCTTAGCCTGGAAGCCCAGGTGAAAGCTGTCCAGCATTGTATCAACATGCCAGCCTGCAATTACGGAGTAATGATGTCTCCACCTGAAGTACATTGGCCAGAACTCTAGTTCTGAACTCCTACAGGGAAGATGAGAATTGTACCCTGAACCACACTGGCCCTCGTCCCTAATGTGGGCATATGTACAGGATGTTTCATGGGCTGGAGACACTAAAGCCTTTTACAACCTTTAGCTCACAAACCAGCTCAAAGCAGAAGATCCATCCAATTGTGAGTGGTATGTCCTCATGTCTGTCCTTCTGTCCAGTCCCCCCAACGTCTCTGACTTTCCCACCAAAATCTCTTCTTTGCAATCAGAACTTTGTGGGGCTCACTCAGTGAGAGTCTGCTATTGATAAATTACGTAGGGTCTTCTGAATGAATGTTATGTCCATTCTTAGAAGATACTAGTTGGAGGAGGATGGTTTTCTAGAAATATTTTGACGCTCTATTTCACTGCCTTGTTTTTCCTGTTGAGAAAACAAGGATTGGATCAATCTTTCTTCCCTTATTTTTCCCCTTTCCCCTGATTTTTCATTTTAACTCTTCTATATCTATCTAAAAGAGATTACATTTATTGCTTAGATTCTAGAATTGTTGTGGTGTGCTGTTGACTAGGAACCCATTTAGAGTTGACCTTCCGGTGGCTTTTCAGAGGCAATAAGTCATCTGGAAGAAGACTGTCCATCTTTGTCCCACAAAGTAGCTGCTATATTTAAACCATATACCTTTGGAATCACAGTGCAGCTTACCACTAGGCCACCAGAGTTCAGCGGTCATAGACAATAAATGTCCTTTGAATGACTCTTTCTGTGTGGTGACCGGTCTTCCCTCTGGGTATTCCCTTGGATGCTCTGTAAGTGTCATTGAGTATGATATTTGTTAATGAAGATTTAAAGACTTTGGGTTTCCTGGATGGAAGAATTCCAATATTTCAGCCATTTTTAAAAGTGGTTGACCATTGCAAAGATATTTTAAATAAGCATTCTTACCTGTGACACTGATGGCACGAATTCCATCATCAGAACACACCACAAGCTATACTAGAAAAGCCAACTGACAGACAAGTGCTGTACTAATGAGGGCAATAATAGTATCTAAGGCTAGACACATCTAAGCATCAGGATTAGAAGAAGACTCATCAACAACCTGCACTATGCAGATGACACAACCCTGCTTGCTGAAACTGAGGAGGGCCTGAAGTATTTGCTGTGGAAAGTTAAGGACTGCAACCTTCAATATAGACTGAAACTCAACATCAAGAAAACAAGTATTCTCACCACTGGAACAATTGACAACATCACGATAGATGGAGAAGAGATTGAGATTGTTAACAGCTTAAACTTGCACGACTCTACAATCAACAGTATTGGTACTAGTAGCCAGGAAAACAAAAGACATACTGCACTGGGAAAGTCTGCTGTCAGGAACTTCTCCAGAAACAACATTGTCACTCTAGAGTCTACGGTGGGCCTGATCCAAGCCGTGGTCTTTGAAATTACTTGCTGTACATCGGAAAGCTGGACAATGAATAAGGATGACAGAAGAAAAATCAATGTCTTTGAGTTGTGGTGCTGGAGAAGAGTATTGAACCTACTGCATACCACCAAGAGGGCAAATAGATCATTTCTAGAGAGGGTGAAACCAACCTGCTCTTTGTAGGTAGGGATTTTGAAGCTCTGTCTCATATAATTAGGGCATGTGTCCAGGAAGGACCAGTCCTTGGAAAAGGACATCATATTTGGAAAAGTGGAGGGACAGCGCAGGAGAGGAAGATGCAAGATGAGCTAGACTGACACAGTAGCTTGGGAAATGGGGTATAGGTGTATCAGAGACAATGAGATTGGCTCAGAATATAGCAGAGTTCAAAGCTATTGTACATAGGGTCTCTATGAGTCACAAGTGACTCAACAGCACATAACAACAACAACATACACATCTAAGATGTAAAGTAATTGGCAATATGCAAATCATTCCTCAACCACTGAACTGACAGATGTATGCCTCTCAAAGCAAACTGTAAAGATAACTGTTGTTGTTGTGTGCCTTTGAGTTGGAACCAACCCATAGCAGAGATTCCCCATTTTACTCCCATGGAGTATGCCTTCAGGATTGCAGTGCAACTTCTTAGTACTAGGCTACCAGCTGCACCTGGTGGTCTAGTGGTAAGACAGCTAGAGATACAAATATGGCACAGGGCACCCTTTTTAGACCACGGCTGAAACCCATGGCAGCACAGCAGAATGGGGTCCTGACATTGGCATAAACAGTAGTGTTGGTAGATCTCTGGCACTGTTTTTTAGCATAAGCTCGAGGGCCACTAGGCTCAAGGGGTCAAACACCTCTAGTGAGGCCCAGCGTGCTTGCCCTGTCCCCAGTGGACCTCTGGTCCAGTGTTCAGGACCCTAAGCTACCCCCTCTGCTGCCTGTAGACCTCTGCCCTGAGCCTCTGCATTCCAGAAGGGGCCACTGAAAAGGTTGTAGCCGAGCTCCTAGATTAAGACAGACTAGGAAGAAGGACTGGCCATCTACTTCCAAAACAATGGGATTTTGATAACTCTATGACCACAGAAACATGGGCAGTGATAATATTAGACAGATAGGAGGTTGCTAAAAAATAAGTAGAAACAGCTCCAAATAAACATTAATGATTGGAACATGGAATACATTATGTATAAATGCAGGAAAAATGGAAGTTTAAAAAAAATGAATGGAACACATGAAGATTGACATACATTGATATTGCATCAGTGAACTGAGATGGACCTCTTTGTATCAAGACAATGACATGATCTGCTGTGCTGAGAGTTCTTCCCTTTTTATTTCCAATTCCAGCTCTCTATACATTCCATTATAATAATTTACTTTGTCTTCTCATGCTGCCCTTTGAAATCTTCTGTTCAGCTCTTTTACTTCAGCATATTTCCCCTTTGTTTTGGCTTCTTAACCCTCTAGTGCAATTTTCAGAGTCTCTTGTGACATCCATTTTGGTTTTTTCTTTCTCCTCTGTCTTTGTAATAGCCATTTGCATTCTTCATGGATGATTTCCTTGATATCATTCCACAACTCATCTGGTCTTTGATTATTGGTGTTTAATGCTTCAAACCTATTCAAAAGGTGATTTTGAAATTCAAATGGAATAGATTCAAGATCATGTTTTGATCCTTGTGGCCTCAGTTTTTGCTCTGCATTTCCCAAGCTGAGACATCTGAAAAACAAATTTAAGCCCTGAGTCACAATATCAAAATATGCTGTGGGCACTAGCATAGAGAGTGATCAGTTGGCCCAGTGGACAGAAAACAATGCTACCAAGCCAAAGGTGGGTGACTTTTAATCTGTGGCTCTTGGGCCTGTCTTTCATTGTTTTTGTTCAAACATTCATCTAGATCGTATAGCCCTGGTGTGTCCACTTGCCGTACAGTGATAACTTGTGGTTGCTGTGAGGCTGAACACTATGGCACTGATGTGTCAAATGCATTAATGGCTGGTTACCCATGGCAGAAAGTGTTGGATAGAGCTCCCTGATTAAAACAAGCTTGGAAGCAGGAGTGGCATCCACTTCCGTAATAGCTTGCCTCTGGAAACTCCATAAACCTGGACAGAGGAAGAAAGACACATAAATGTTCAGGACTTTCCTTCACTGGGTTGCTATGAGTTGCCTGCAACTTGATGACACTTAAAAACAACAACAACAGCAACAATGGGCAATATATTTTATGATTGAGAAAACATAAAAAGAGGACGGAGAGAAGAAACGGAATAATTGTACCAAAAAAAATTACTGTGCTGACACTGAAAAATTTCAGGAACTACACATACTTTGGACGTAATGCTGGGAGGTGCTATTCCTTGGAGAGGGAAATGACGTTGGAAAGGGTGGAGGGTCAAGGAAGGAAAGGAAGACCCTTAATCAGGTGGACTGACACGGTGACTGCTGCAATGGGCTCTTGTGTGTCAGGAAGTGTGAGGATGGTGCAGGACAGGAGAGGGTTCAGATATTATTTTTTTTCTTTCGTTCATAGGGTCACTATAAATTGTATTTGACTCAATGACACCTAACAGCAACGACAACTATATGAGCAGAAACCGATGGTAATGCAGGAGGAAGTGGAAGCTGCGCTGAAGGCATTGGCAAAAATAAGGCCCCAGGAATTGGTGGGATACCGATTGACTTGTTTCAATTAAAAATGCAGCCCTGGATGTGCTCACCAGTTTATGCCAGGAAATTTGGAGGACAACTGTCTGGCCAATAGATTAGAAGAGGTCCGTCTTTGTTCCTATTCCCAAGAAAGGTGATCCAACAGAATGTGAAAACTATTGAAAATATCATTTATAACACACGAAAGCGAAATACTGTTAAAGATCATTCACAAATGGCTAGAACAATATATAGATAAAGAACTTCCAGAAGTTGAGGAGGAATTCAGAAGAGACAGTGGTAAAAGGAATATCGTTACAGATGTCAAATATATCCTAGCTTAAAGAATATCAGAAGAATATCTATGGTTTATTGACTATGCAAAAGCATTTCACTGTGTAGATCCTAACAAGTTATGGCCAACATTGAGAAGAGTGGGAATACCAGAGCACAAAATTGTGTTCATGAGAAACTTAACACCTAGACAAGGATGCTGTTATGTGAATACTGTTGTTATGTGCCGTTGATTCACCCGCTACTTACAGAGACTTTATATACAACAACTCTGAAGCATGTCCTGTCCTGAGCCAGTCTCACTGACTCAAACACACCTACCCACATTGCTCTAGTTACCCTATCAATCCATCTCACCTGGGGGCTTCATCTCCTGCTTTGTCCCTTTTGAGTATGATGTCCTTCTCTAAAGACCAGTCTCTCCTGGCCACATGTCCAAAGTATGTGAGATGGAGCTTCAAAATTCTAGCCTCCAGGGATAAATAGGTATTCACTCTTTCCAAAACAGACCTGTTTGTTCTCTTGGTAGTCCATGATATGTTCAGTACTTTTCTCCAGCCCCACAACTCAAAGGCATCAATTTTTCTTCTGTCATTCTTAGTCATTGTCCAATCCTTTGATGCAAGTTATTGTGAAGACCATGACCTGAATCAGGTACACCTTATTCTCAAGACTGGCATCTGTGCTTCTCAGTACTCTAAAGAAGTCCCTGACAGCAGACTTTCCCAGTGCAATTCATCTTTTGATTTCCTAATTGCTGGTACCAGGAGTGTTGGCGGTGGAGCCAATCAAGCTGAAATTGTAAACAACTTCAATCTCTTTCCATCTATCACAGTGTTGCCAATTGGGCCAGTGGTGAGAATCTTTGTCTTTTTGATTCTGGGCTTCAATCTATATTGAATCCCTTTCATTCTGCTGCAAACGCTTCAGGTCTCCTCAGTTTCAGCAAGCAAGGTGTGTCACCTGCATGTCACAGGTTGTTGATGAATCTTCCTCCAATCCTGATGTCACATCCCTCCTCTTAAAGCCCAGCCTCCTGAATGGCATATTCTGCATAAGAGTATGGAGACAAGATGCATCCCTCACACACTTCTTTCCTGCTTTTGAACTGTGCAGTGATTCCTTGTTCTGTTCTGAGGACTGCTTCCTGGTCTGACGATAAGTTTCACATGAGGACAATTATTCTGGGATTCTAATTATCCTCAGTGATAGCCACAATTTGTTGTGGTCTGCACCAAACAACAACAACA
>NW_006399774.1:18817653-18833027 GCF_000299155.1 Elephantulus edwardii
TTGAAGAGGATGTGGTGAGATAAGGACTCTTGTACAGTGTTGGTAGGATTGTACAATGGTACAACCACTCTGGAAGGCAGTTTGGTGTTTCCTAAAAAACTGAACATAGACATTCCATATGACCCAGTTATCCTGCTGCTTGGAATATACCTTGAGAAAAGGATAACTGAGGCACAAATGAAGATTTGTACATCAGTATTCATAGCAGCGATATTCACCACTGCAAGAATACGGAAACAGCCCAGATGTCCAACCACAATCAGACAGACTGAGAAATTATGGTGCATTCACACAATGGAATACTAAGCAGCACGCAGGAACATAATTTTGTAAACCATTACCTAACTTGGGAGGGACCGGAGAGCATGATGCTGCATGAACTTGGTCCCATAAGAGCAAATACTGTATAAAACCATTACTGTAGAATGAGCATGAGGATCTAAAGGGGTTGGGGGAGGAAGCAGAGGGGTGAGGAAGTGCAGGGGGAAGAATTAATCATGGGGTTACACAATTTGATAAGGGGTTTAGGGAAATGAGAAGGAACTAATGTGAGAAACAATATATTTGAATTTTTAAATAAATTAGTTGTTGTTGTTGTTAGGTGTCATCGAGTTGAATATAACTCATAACAACCCTGTGGACAAAAGATCTGAACCTAGTAATGTCCTACACCATTCTTACACTTCCTGACACACAAGAGCCCACTGCAGCAGTCACCTTGTCAATCCACCTGGTTGAGGGTCTTCCTCTCCTTTGCCGACCCTTCACCCTTCCCAACATCATGTCCTTCTCTAAGGAATAGCCCCTCCTAGCAACTTTTCCAGAGTATGTGAGGCAAAGCCTCATCATCTTGCCTCCAAAGAGCACTCTGGCCGCACCCTTTCCAAGACATATCTGCTCATTATCTTGGCCATCCATGGAACGAACGTTCAGTGCTCTTCTCCAACCCCACAGCTCAAAGGCATCAATTGTTTTTCTGGCATCTTTATTCACTGTCCACAGTTTGGATGCATAGCTAGTAATCAAAAGACCGTGGCCTTAATGAGATGCACCTTAATCCTCAAACTGACATCATTACTCCTCAGTAATTTGGAAATCCCTAACTGCTGATTTTCCCAGTGCATTCATTTTCCCAGTGCATAATACATTCATCCCAAATGCGTTAATTGTGGATCCAAGCAAGATGACACTGTTGATAGTTTTAATCTCCTTTCCATCCATCATGATACTGTCTATTGTTCTAGTGGTAAGAATCTTTGTTTTCCTGAGATTGAGACACAATATTGATCTTCTGCAACAAGTGATTCAAATCCTCCTCACTTTCAGCAAGTAAAGTTGTGTCGTCTGCATAATGCAGGTTATTGAGGAGTCTCTCTCAAATCCTGACGCCTCGGTCCTTTTCACAGAGTTCAGCTTGGTGGATAATTTGCTCAGCATATAGATTGAACAGGTATGGAGATAGAATACACCCCTAAGACACTTCTTTCCTAATTCCAAGCAGTGCTCTCCTGCTCTGTTTATGCAACAACCTCCTGATCCAGGTATAGGTTTCTCATGAGCATAATCAAGTGCTCTGGGATTCCCACTCTTCTCAATGTCAGCGACAACTTGTTACCATTCACACTGTCAAATGCCTTTGCACAGTCAATAAAGCACAAATAGACATTCTTCTTGTATGCCTTACTTTCAGCTAGGCCCCATATAACATTAGCAATGCGTTATATGGATGACACAGCCCTGCTTATTGAAACTGAAGAGGACCTGAAGCGCCTGCTGCAGAGTGTCAAGGACTGCAGCCTACAATATGGATTGAGGCTCAATGTCAAGAAGACAAAGATTCTCACCACTGGACCAATTGACAGCATCAGGATGGATGATGAAGAGATTGAGATTGTACACAGCTTTAGTTTGCTTGGCTCCATAGTCAACAGTCTTGGCACCAGCAGCCAGGAGATTAAAAGGCGCATTGTCATGGGAAAGTCTGCTGTTAGGGACCTCTCCAAAGTACTGAAGAGCAATGGTGTCTCTCTGGAGACTAAGGTGCGTCTGATACAGGCTATGGTCTTCGTAATCATTTGTTATGCATCAGAGAGTTGGACAATGACCAGGGAGGATAGAAGGAGAATTGATGCCTTTGAGCTGTGGTGCTGGAGAAGAGTATTGAGAATACCATGGACTGCTAGGAAAACAAACAGATTTGTCCTGGAAAGGGTTAAACCGGGTGGCTCCTTGGAGGCAAGGATTCTGAGGCTCCGTCTAACATACTTTGGACATGTTGTGAGGAGGGACCGGTCCCTGGAGAGGGATATCATGCTTGGGAGGGTGGAGGGACGGCACAGGAGGCGAAGGCCCTCTATGAAGTGGATTGATTCAGTGACTGGGATAATTGGGATGGGAGTGTCAGAGACAGTGCGATTGACACAGAACAGAGCGGAGTTTAGGGCTTTTGTACATAGGGTCGCTATGAGTCGCAAACGACTCGACGGCACATAATAACAAACAACAAACAACATCCCTGGTGCCATGACCTCTTCTAAATATCATTTGAACTTCTCACAATTCCCTATCTAGGTACTGTTTCAGCCATTTTTGAATGATCTTCAGCAGTATTTTGCTTGCATGTAATATCAATGATATTGTTCTAACATTTCCACGTTCAGTTGGATCGCCCTTCTTGGGAATAGCAAAAAATATAGATCTCTTCCAATCCATTGGCCAGACAGCCATCCTCCAAACAAAAGAGAATAATAATAATTATAATAATAATAATAATAAAATGAGAAGAGACTGCATCAGGGTTGCATTTTTTTCTTTTTACCTGTTCAATCTGTTTGCTGAGCAAATTATCCAAGAAGCTGGACTCTATGAAGAGGAATGTGGCATCAAATCAGCGAGAGGCTCATCAGTTACCTGTGTTATGCAGATGACACAACCTCACTTACTGAAAATGAGGAGGTCTTGAAGCATTTGTTGCGGGAATGCAACCTTCAGTGTGGATTGCATCTCAGTGTCAAGAAAACAAAGATCCTTTCAACTGGATTGATAGGTAACATCATGATAGAGGGAGAAAATATTGAAACTGTCAACAACTTCAGCTTACTTGGATCCACAGTTAACACCCTTGGCACCAATATTCAGGAAATATGGAGATGTTTTGCACTGGGAAAGTCTGTAGTTAGGGACCTCTCCAAATTATTGAGGAATAGTGATCTCAGTTTGAGTACTAAGGTATGCCTGATTCAGTTCATGGTCTTTCTGATCACTTGCTAAGCTGGACAATGAATAAGGATGGCGGAAGAAGAATTGATGCCACTGAGCTGTGCTGTTGGATAAGAGTACAGAACATCTCATAGACTATCTAAAGAACAACAAAATATGTCTTGGAGAGGGTGTATCCAGAGTGCTCTTTGGAGGCAAAGATGATAAGGCTTCAACTCACATAGTTTGGGCACGTTGCTAGGAGGGGACTGGTTTTTGGAGAGGGGTATGGGGCACAGAAAGGGAGAACGTCATCAGAGGAGATGATGAAGACCCTTGGCCAGGTGGATTGACATGGTGACTCCTGCAATGGACTCTAATGTGTCAAGAAACATTAAGTAATACAGGATGGGATAGAGTTCATATCTGTTATTTATAGGGTCTTTATGTGTTGTACTGGACTCAATGGGTCCTGACAACAGTGACAGCAACTATTCTGCCATGAAAAAATGGAAGATAATGGTGTTGCATTTATAGTTAAAAAGGAAATGTCAAGATCCATCCTGACGTACAATGCCATAAGTGAGAGGATATTATCCAGACACATACTAGGAAGACCTGTTAATATGACTATAATTTAAATGTGTGATTCAATGACTAATGTCAAAAAAAGAAGAGATTGAGCCTTTCTGCCCATTTCGCAGTCTGAAATTGATCAAGCATGCAATCAAGATATGCATTAATAATTATTGATGATTTGAATGCAAAAGTTGAAATCACTGAGGAAGAGTACTGAGAAAGTATAGACTTGGTGGGATAAGTGAGGTCAGAGGTGAAATGATTGAATTTTGTGTGCTCAAAGATTTATTCATAGCATATACTTTTTTTTAAAAATACAAACAATGACTTTACATATGGATCTCACCTGAAGGATTGCACAGGACGATATCTGCAGAAAGAATCATTGGAGAAATAGAATATCTGTACTTAAAACCAAACCAGGTGCCAATCGTGGAACAGACCAGCAATTACTCATGTGAACATACAAATTGAAGGTGAAGAAAATGAAAGTCTGCCTTTAGGAACCAAAATACAACCTTGAGTTTATCCTAGTTGGATTTAAGAATCATCTCAAGAACAAGTTTGAGGCTTTAAATACCGATCATCAAAGACCAGTGGAACTGTGGAAAGACATCAAAGTTATCATCAATGAAGAGAGCAAAAGGTCATTGCAAAGAAGGAGGGAAAAAACCCAAATCCGATGTCAGAAGACACTGACATGAAAATTACATTAAAGCATTGAGAAGCTAAAACAGAAGAAGATGTTGAAGTAAAGAGTCGGACAGAGATTTAAGAGGACAGCTAGAGAAGATAAAGCAAAATATAGTGAATTGTGCAGAGCCCTAGATTCAGAGAATGAAAAGGGAAGAACTTGCTCAGCATTTCTCTAGCTGAATATTTTGGAAGACAAATTCAAACCTTGAGTTGCCGTACTCCGAGATGCTATGGGCACGATCTTGAATGATCCAGGAAGCATCCAAAGATGGAAGGAATTTGCAGAATAGCTGTACTAAAAAGACTTAGTTAATACTGAACGTTTTCAGCGAGTACCATATGAATAAGAGTATATGATCGTGAAGAATGAAATGCAACCTGCATGAAGGCATTAGCTAAAAATGAAACACAAAACCTGATGGAATACCAGTTGACATATTTCAACTAACAGATGCAGCCCTGGTTGTGCTCACCAGTTTATGACAGGAAATGTGGAGGACAGCTCCCTCACCAACTGGAAGAAATCCCTGTTTGTCCCCATTTCCCATAAAGGTGATCTACTGGAATGCAGAATTTATCAAACAATATCATTAATTTCTCATGCAAGCAAAATATTATTGATGATCATTAAAAACCAGCTAGAACAGCACATTTACAGGAACTACCAGAAGTTCACGCTGACTTTAGAAGAGGCTAGAATGCCAGGGATATCACTGCTGATGTTAGATCCTGGCCAAGAGCAGAGAATACTAGAATGTCTATTTGTGTTTTATTGACTATACAAAGTCATTTGATTGTGTGGATCATAACAAATTATGCCTAACATTGAGAAAAATGAGCATCCTAGAACTGTCAATTATGCTAATGGGAAACCCATACCGAGACCAAGAAGTGGCTGTCTGAACCAAGCACGGGAGCACCGAATGGCTTAAAATCAGGAAGAATGTGGATCAGAATTGTATCATTCTTCTACACCTATTCAATCTGTACGCTGAGTATCAGGATTGCAGCAAGACTCACCTGACAACCTGCATTACGCAGATGACACAACTTTGCTTATTGAAAGTAAAGAGGATATCAAAATAATTGAAGCTATCAATGATTTAATCCTGCTTGGATCAATAATCAAAACTGTTGGGACCAGCAGTCAGTAGATTATGAGCCTTAGTGTATTTGATAAGTTTGCTATCAAGGATATCTCCAAATTATTAATGAGTAATGATGCCAGTTTGAAGACTAAGATGTGCCTGACTCAGGCAATGATCTTCTCAATCACCTGCTACACATCAATGGGCTGCACAGTGTATGATGATGACAGAAGAACAGTTGATGCCTTTGAGTTATGGTGCTGGAGAAGAGTACTGAATATCCCATGGATTGCTAAAAGAACAAACAGACATGTCTTGGAAAAAGCACAGCCAGCGTGCTCCTTAGAGGCAAAGATGACATGATAATGACTCATCTCTCGTCTTTCATGCTTTGAACATGTGGGGAGGTAGGTTGTTCCTTGGAAAGGTGCATCATGCTTGGAAAGATGGAGGGTCAGTGAAGGAGATGAAGACCGATGAGATGATTGATGTGATGATTTCGGCATTGGTCTTGAATGTGTCAGAGATGATAAGGACGGCACAGGGGAGGGCAGGGTTCAGGTCGGCTGTTCATAAGGTCCTTGTGAGTTCTATTTCACTAGACAACACCTAACCACCACCACCACCACCACCACCACCACCACCACCACCACCACCACCACCACCACCACCACCACCACCACCACCACCACCACCACCACCACCACCACCTATGTCTTTATTTTGGATCTCTTCAGCCAACTCTGGTTACCCAAAGGGAGTACTTTTACTTTCTCTGCTATGTCCCTTAACCTCTGTTCTAGATGAGATTGTGTCATCTTCCTCAATAGTGTTTTGGATCCTTCGGGACTGCAGAACAGCTTCAGTCTGATGCCTTTGGATTTTTTAGCCAATGCCTTCAGTGCAGCTTGAACTTCTTCCTTCATTACTTTTGGTTCTTGATCAGATACTATTTCCTGAAAAATTCAGTGTGAATCAATTTTTTGCGCTATAGTAATTGTGTGTAGTCTATTTTCTTTTGGAAGCAGGAATGGCATCCACTTCTGAAATAGCTTGCCTCCTGAAACTCTATGAACCTGGAGAAAGGATGAAAGTTATCCAAGTGTTTAGGCCCTTCAGTCATAGCTCTGAATCCTGTTCAATCTTGAGCCAACCTTATTGCCTCTGATACACCTACCCCATTGCCCCAGTCACTGAGTCAATCCATCTCATTCAGGGTCTTCCCCTCTTGTGCTGTCCCTCCACAATCCCAAGCATGACATCCCTCTCCAAGGACTGGTCCCTCCTTGCAACATGACCAAAGTATGTCAAAGCTTCAGAAATCTTGCCTCCAAGGGACAGCATCGTTTCACCCTCTCCAGGACAAATCTGTTTGTTCTCCTGGCAGTCCATGGTATAATCAATACTCTTCTCCAGCACCACAGCTCAAAGGAATCGATTCTCCTTCTATCATTCCTAGTCACTGTTCACCTTTCTGGTGCATAACAAGTAATTGCAAAGACCATGGCCTGAATCAGGTGCCCCTTGGTCTCCAGAATGACATTGTTGCTCTTCAGGACTCTGGAGAGGTCCCTGACAACAGACTTTCCCAGTGCAATTTGTCTCTTGATTTCTTGGCTGCTGGTACCAAGAGTGTTGATTGTGGAACTAAGGAAACTGAAACGGTTAATAATTTCAGTCTCTTCATTGTCAGGATGCTGTCAATTGGCCCAGTAGTGAGAATCTTGGCTTTCTTGATGCTGAGCTTCAATAGCGAGCCTATGCGTAATAGCTCTGAACACTGCCCTGTCCAGGGCCAGTCTCACTTTATCTGGCACACCTACTCTCATTATCCCAGTTACTGTCAGTTCATCTCGTCTGGGGTCTTCTTCCCCTGCGCTGTCTCTCCTTCCTTCCATACATGATGTCCTTTTCTAAGGACTGGTCCCTCCTTGTATGTAAGATGAAGCTTCAAAATCTTTGCCCCCAAGGAGCAGCCTGGTTTTACCCTCTCTAAGAAAGATCTGTTTGTTTTCCTGTCAGTCCATAGTATGCTCAAGACTCTTCTCTAGCACTACAGCCAAAGGCGTTGATTCTTCTTCTGTCATAGTCATTGACCAGCTCTCTGATGCAAATTAAGTAATTACAAAGACCATGGTAAGAATCAGCTGCACCTTAGTCTCTAGACTTACATCACTGCAAAATAACAATTTCATTTTACTTGGATCCACAATCAACATCAATGGTAATAAGAGTGAAGAACTATAGAAAAACATGTTACGCTGGAAAGTCCGTTTTCAAGGGCTTCTCCAACGCGCTAAAGAGCAAGAGTATCCGTTTCAAAAGTAAGGTGCACCGACATAAGCCATAGCATTTTCAGTTGCTTCATGTGCTTCGGAATGTTGGACAACGAATAAAGATGTCAGAGAAGTGATGGCTTTGAAATGTTGTCTTGGCAGAGAATACTGAATATACCGTGTTGTCAAAAGAACAAATAAATCTGGTTTGGAATAAGTGCAACAAGAATGCTCCTTAGAGGGTGTTGTTTTGTGTTGTTGTTGTGATTGTTGTGTACAGTTGCACTGAAACTGACCCCTAAGTGTCTCCCCAGGAGTTGAGGATGTGACATTTCACCTCACATACTTAGGGACTATTGTAAGAAGGGGCCAGGCCTTGGGAAAAGGGCATGACAGCGAGTCAGTGGAAGAGGGGCTGGTCCTCAGTGAGACGGGCTGCCACAGTGACTCTGGAGGTCCTGAGAATGATGCAGGATGGGTTCTGGTCTGTTGTTCATCTGTTTGCTATGAATCACTTAATAATGTAATGATGTCACTTAACAATACCTGTGGAAAGGAGCCCTGAAAATCCAAAAGCTAAACAGCCAGCCGCCGAAAGGGGGGCCATCCAACCTGCCGGTGTCTCTGCTGGAGAAAGCTGTTGCAATCTGCTTCCATAAAGATTACTGTGACCACCCTCTTCCAGGGCGCTTGTCCATTGTCTTGTAGGATCCTGTGCAGCAGAATGGACTAAGTGGTGCGGGGTATCCCACCTGTGGCTGTGATTCAGTTTATGAGCAAGGTTATATGAATAGTGCTTCATCAGTGCAGATGATGCCCAGAGCCCAAGCACTCGGTCCTGCAAAGAGGAGGGTAGATCCAGGAGGAAGCAGACCAGGAGAAGACAGATACTGTCTGATGACAGAGGAGGCACATGAAGCCACAAGCCCAAGATCTCCAAGGAGTGGCAGCAACTAGAAGCTGAAATAGATGAAACTTTCTCTGTTCCTTAGACAGTCCTGTGGTACATTTCTCATCATTATTTATTTCCCCTCTGGGCTGAATTTTGGAAGGTTTCTTTGGTTTCCTCTGACATTCCTCTCGCTCTTTTCCTCACCTCGTTCCAAACGGCTATTTAAGCTTTAATTTATTTTTTACTTCACTTGCAGAAGATAATATTTCTATGTTATCTTTTTCCAAGTTTCTGTGTTTGTTGTCGGTTGTTTTTTTTTTTAAATAACTCATGGCTTTCTTTTATTTTAAGCTTTTATGTCTTTGAACTGATAAAATATGATTATTTATATCCTCATCATTTCTACTTTCTCATTTTTGTGGATTTCAATTTTTTCTGCCTTCAACATACTCTGGTGAACAGTAATTTGCTTTTTCTGAATTTTATGCTTGTTCGACTCCCAAACGTTCATTTTTCTTATTCTTATGTGTGGAAATATTTTGATCCATGGTTTCTCACAGCTTAGTGAGAATTTGGATTTTTGTCGGCCAGTTTCCTGATACTCTACAAATTTGGGACAACTTTAAATTCCATTAGCTGTCTATGCTTTTGTATTTTATTTTACTTTTGGTTTTGCTTTGTTTTGATAACATCAGCATTGTGGCTTTGAACTGCAAACTCTATAAAGTTACAAATTCTTGGGGGAGTTTTTGCTTTCGTTTCCTTCCTGGTCCAAACGCTGAGAGCAAGGCCATGTATTTCCCTGTGGTGCCGGGTTTTATTTGTTTGGGATCCCAGCATTATGAGGGAAAGCATCCAAGGAGATTACAGTCCGTGGGCAGGCTAAGCTTTTATCTCATGCTTCACATCAAAGGAGAAGTTCAAGGTCTCCAGAGTTACTGTGAAATCCCCAGGCAAAAGTGAACATTGGTTCTCGTTATTCTTGGTTATTTCCCAGGTACCTTGCTTTTATTTTTATTTTGACCTCTGCAGAAGCCCTTTTCTGTGCCAATTCACAATTCTGGTGCCAAAAAAAAAAAAGAAAAGAAAAAAGAAAAAAAGAAAAACTCTGGTGCAGTATTCCTCTGTCTGTCTGTCAATCATTCTGTCTCCAGCTAGCTGTCATCTCTATGATGTTTCTGGCTACATTCCAATCATTTCCATAAGGAAGGCCAAGGTAACTACTCTGAAAGAAAATGTAATTCTCATTTAATAGTCTAATATTTTTAGAATATTTTTCATTTTCTAGAAAGTAGTTTTAATAGGAGCTTTAGTGGCCTAGTAGTAAGGAGTTGTACCATCAACCCAAAGACACCCAGTTCAAATCCACCAGCTGCTTTTAGGGAGAAATTGGGCAGTTTCTTTCCATGCAATTAACTGCCTCTGAAAACCCGTTGGTTGGTCGGTTATGGGTCTGTACTGACTGGACCTCCCACAACAACAATACTGATTTTACCTTTTTAATTTGTTGTTGTATATTGTGGAGTCGGAACCAACCCATAAATGACCCTTCCGTGGGTTTTAAACAGTTTAATTGCTTGAGAGGAGATTGCCCATCTTTCTTCCGTGTAACCACTGGTAGATTTGAACTGTGTGCCTTTGGGATTGTAAATGACAAACAGGCAATAAGTATTTTTTTTAAATAACATTAACACTAGTCATTAAGAAGCTATATTACAAAGCAAAAGGCACATGGTTGGAAATGAGAGCTGTTGAACAGGAGAGGAGAGATCTCCTCCCATGCAACGTACCACCTCTGAAAACCTGTCGGAGGACCCGCTAAGGCTCTGTTCTCACTGGACCACATGCAACGACAGTTTTACTCAATTGTGCATTTTGAATATTGATTAAAGAGTTTCACTCAGTCATGGCTTTCTTCTTATACTCACTGTTTATTTATTGTTTAGTGTTTATTTATTGTTTGTTTGTTGACCTATGTCCTAGATACTGGTGTTGGGTACCAACAAGTCAGAACCAATTCATAGCTGGCCCTCCCACAGGTTTTCAGAGGCAGTAAGTCGCAAGAAAATAGTGCTTCCTTCTCCTGCAAAGTAACTGCTGGGCGAAACTCCACGCATTTGGGATTGCAGCACACTACCACCACTAGGCCACCTGAGCTCCCCAACGTCTTATCTCGTGCCCAGATATTATTTTTTGCTTCTGATAGATATTTTCCTCGTTTAACTTTAGATCCATTAAGTCTAGAAAGTTCTTTTATTCTAAATTATTCTAAAACTATTTGCCCAGAAGGGCAAGAGTCTATGCTTGTGAGTAGGAAAGGGAGAAAAACATCTTTTATTTATATCATTTCTCTCTGAATATTATTATATAATTGTAAATACATTATGCTATTTAAACACCCATGTAACATGATTTTAAGTACTGATAAATGTTTTTAACAGTCTCCACTAAGCACTTAATGATGCTCCGTATGAGAAAGAAGGGTAGATATTCAAAAGACAGTAGAAGAAGCTATAGGAAGTTGACCCATTTATAATGGCAATAGTTTTTCTTCCTGACAGAATAAAATGGTTAGAGGGTTACCCATCCTTCTTCTTAAAGGTAATGGGATTTTGAATGCAAATGTAGTTCTATGCTGTTCTCTAACATAATGTAACTTCTCATTTAGCGTGTCCAGGGCCAAGAATAAAATTAAAAGGGAGGAGAAGGTAGAGGCAGAGAGAAGCAAAGAAGAACAGTATCCTTGCTCATACACTGTCATTGGTCTCCTCACTGACATCAAGTTGTTCTGTCCTAAAGTGATTTGAAGGACAGGGTAGAAGGACCCCATATGGTTCTGTTGTTTGTTGAGTGCCTTCGAGTCGAGCACAACTCATAGCGACCCTATGAACAAAAGGCCTGAAGCCTCTTTACCACTATCGACATTTATCAAAGTTCATAGAGTTTCTGGAGGCATGTTGTTTAGGAAGTGGATGCTACTCCAGCTTCCAAACCTGTCACAGTATGTTATTGTTTTTATGTGCAACTGAGTCACCTGCGATGCATAGTGACTCTGTGTACAGCAGCTCTGAGCCCTTCCCTGTCCTGAGTCAGTCTCAGTGATTCTGACACACCAGCTCCCATCGCCCCAGTTACTCTGTCAATCCATCTCATCCGGAGTCTTCCTCTCCTGCACTGTCCATCCACCCTTCCCAGCATGATGTCCTTCTCCAAGGACCGATCTCTCCTGGCCACATGCCCAAAGGAAGTGAGTTGGAGCTTCAAAATCCTAGCCTCCAAGGAGAGACCTGGTTTCTCCCTCTCCAAGACAGACCTATACATTTTCTTGGCAGTCAGAGGGTTGCACAATTTGATGGGTGGCAGGAGGGGTGCGTTAAGGAAATGGGAAAGATCTGGTATGAAAAACAATGTATACTAACTTTGTAAGTAAACAAGTATAAAAGAAAAAGTTTACATTAAAAAAAGGTAAATTTGTATTTTAAAAGTATACATTTCTGTATCTACCATGTTTTTTCTAAAAGAAAAAAAACTTGATGAATACCAATTTACATATTTCAACAAATGCATGTAGTCCTGGATGTGCTCATCAAATTGTGCCAAGAAATATGGAGGACAGCATCCTGGGCAACAAACTGGAAGATATCCACATTTATTCCCATCCCCCTGCCCTCCCCCAAAATAGGTGATCTACCAGAATGTGGAAATTATTGAAAATATAATCAAATCACTAGTAAGTAAAATCTTACCAAAGATTATTCAAAACCAACTAGAACACTAAATTGACAGACAAAAAAAACCCAGAAATAAAAGCTTAGTTTAGAAGAGACCATGAACTAGGACTGCAGTCTTCCACAGAGATTGCATCTCAACTTCAAGAATACAAAAATCCTTACCACTGGTCTAGTAGGCAGTATCAAGAAAGGAGAAAAGAATAAAGTTATTAATGATTTCATCCTGTTCAGATCCACAATCGATACCTTTGGCACCAGCAGCCAGGAAATTAAAAGATGAGTTACATTGGGTAAATCTCTTGTCAGGGACCTTTCCAGAGTGCTGAAGAGCAATGATGTCAGTCTAAAGACTAAGGTGTGCCCTACCCAGGCTATGGTCTTTGTAATTACTTGCTATGTATCAGAGATCTGGATAATGACTAAGGAAGAAGTATTGATGCCTTTGAGATGTGGTGCTGAAGAAGAGTATTGAACATACCTTGGACCACTAAGAGAACAACTAGGTCTGTCCAAGAGAGGGTAAAATCAGGTTGTGCTTTGGAGGCAAGGATTCTGAAGCTCCATCTCACAGACTTTGGGCATGTTGTCAGAAAGGGCCAGTCCTTGGAGAAGGACATCATGCGTGAAAGGGTAGAAGGTCAGCACAGGAGAGGAAGACTTTGGATCAGATGGACTGACACAGTGACTGTGGCAATGGGGTCTCGTGTGTCAGAGACACTCAGGACAGGACAAAGTTAAGAGCTATTGTTTATAGGACCTCTATGAAATGTGGTTGACTCGATGGCATGTAACAACAATAGCAACCCTCCCAAGAAGACCAATTGAAGGTCCTCTTCCTGTCTAACCCTGGAACACACTGAAAAGAGCATGCTGGCTTCTCCGAATGCAGTATTGCGGTGAGCACGAACTCAAGGAGCCGAGAAGTCTTTCTCTAGCCAAACTCTTGAGGCTTTGTTGGAGGGAAGGGGGATGGCCCCGCTTTCCTGCTTTGATGTGAACAGAAAGACAGAGATTGGAACATGGAGAAGGGTCTTCAGATCTGAAAGAAGGCGTGCTGACCAGGACAGTGAAGACCTCCCTAAGGCAGGGAATGGCTGAGTGTCCACAGTAAGAGTGGCCTTGTCATTAAGGAGCTCTGGTGATGCGGTGCATTATGTGTTGTGCTGTTACAGGGAGGGTTAGGTCTCTCATAAGATCAGTGTCTTCCACTGAGAGTTACACAGCGGAAACCAGGTGGGCGAGTGCGGTGGCTTGTCGTTGACTGGACAGCAGCGTGTGTGTGTGTGTGTGTGTGTGTGTGTGTGTGTGTGTGTGTGTGTACGTGCACACACATCATAGGGCTGGAGTGTCAGAGACCACAATGCTGTATTCTTTGTTACTCTAAGAATGCCGTGACTTGAGATGTGTCTTAGTTAACCAGTGAGGCCATAACACATGTTACATCGTATCACAAGGAGTGGCTTCCAAGAACAGGACTGGTTTTTTGTGTGTGTGTTTTTCCCTCTCTAAGATTTTAGGCTGAAGGTCCAGATCAGTGGTTCAGCTGTCTGCTTCCTCCTGTTGACCTTTCTCCTGATATATGGATTCTGCCTGGTGTATGATGTTCCTTAGTGTGTGGGCAGGTTCTCTGTGGTGTTTTTGTCCCCAGATGCATGTCCCTGCCTCTGCGCCTTTGTGACTCCGTGAAACCACTGAGGAGGAACTAGGTTTAGGATCCACCCTACACAGTGGGGCTTTCTTAAATTAGTGAAAGAAAATCCCGATTTCCAGACAAGGTCTTATTGACAAGTATAGAGATTAGAACCTCTTCATTTTTTAGGAGGATATTAATCACTTCATAATGTGGGGTAACATTAGCATTATATCTAAATAAATGAATAAAGCTCAAAAGCACCTTTGATGGCCTCTACCTCTCTTATTAAACTTTAACTGAAAAGAGATAACAAAAAGAGAGTCTCCTCTGACGGCCCACAAGCTATGAGGCAGTTCTGCCTCCAGGACACACAACAAAGAGAAACATTAACAAGTCTCCCCAGACGTTATAGCAGAGAATCCAAACCAAAGTCAGCGATTACCATCAAAACCAAAGGCAGACCTTCTGTGGAGCTGGTCAGCTCTCAGGGGCCTGTAGCACAGACAGAGCTGCCTCGTGGGTTCCCCATGTCGCCTCCGGGGAAGCAGCCTGCTGCATCTTCCTGCAGCAAAGCCGCTGCCACCTCTTCCCCCAGATGGCTTTGAAGCACCAACTCCAGATAGCAGCCCAATTTCTTTAAGCAACATATCACTAGGATTCCTGAAATATCATGAGGACATGTAGCAACTGAGTGGAATATTGTAGGGTGCAGGTCAGGATAACATTTCTGAAGCTGCATGAAATACGTGGACTTGCAGGCTAAACTGGCAAGCTGATCTGAGAAGTGTGCACCAAGCCGGTTTCAGCAGAGACTGAAGAAGAGCTGTTGGAGGGTTTGGGGAGCTGGTTCAGGGTAGTTCCGACTTGTGGCTAAGTTAATTCCTTTAATCAGGGTATTTCAACTCCTTGCTTAGACACTCACCCTTCCAGACTTGTTCCTCATTTTCAGAAAATGAGGCTCCGTTTCCAACTAAGTAGGATTTCTTATCTGGACCTTGTAGTTAACTCTGCCACTTAGCAGATGGGCAGAGGCTTCCCTCACACTGTCCACTGTCATTCAGTTAATTCTGCCTCTTAGGGACCATGGAAAGCACAGAACTGTCACACACAGGACTCAGCAGGCTGTCATGTTTCCAGAGGCAGGCACCTGTCCTCTACACAAGAAGCTGAGGACTTTGAACCTCCAACATATCAGTAGCAGTAGGGCACTTTAACCACTGTACCAAAAGCGCTCCTTGACAATGTCCTTTCAAAACCATTTTGAAAGTTCACCTTAAAGCA
>NW_006399774.1:18835602-18856252 GCF_000299155.1 Elephantulus edwardii
TTGGTCTTTTCTTCCTCTTCTGTCTTTGTAATGACCATTTGCACTCTTCCTGGATGATACCTTTGACATCCTCCCACAACTCATCTGGTCCTCGTTCATTAGTGTTCAAGGCCTCAAACCTGTTCCTGAGATGACAAAACAATTTATAAAAGTTGAAATTCTCTGGATTCCTAAATACGCCTTGAAAAGAACATATCCTCTCAAGAAGCGATTTCTCCCTAGAGTGGGCACTGCCCAGTTAGGGGGTGGTCCCACCTCTCATGGTGGGGAGTTCCTGATAGTGTGTGGTGCGGGGAACTGCCCTGCTCCTTGGAGGTTTACGTGCCCAGACAATGCTAAATAATGAGTGTGGGCCTCAGTCTTCCATCTTCCCTGGGAACATCTCCCGAAGGTCCTACAGAGGATGGAGTTGTGGTCTTTTGATTTGAACACAGTTGTGGTTATGCTAGAAACTGTCTTTGTTGATAACCATCTACATATGTTTTACTTACACCAATATCCACTTCCAAAATTAGTGGGCCTCTGCTTATGAGGCCCAGTGTTTCTTAATTGTGTCTGTTAGAATATTCTAAGAGCGCATATTTCTTTTGAACTTCGCTTGGGGTCTATGAGTTTACATGCGTACATGGAAACACACACAGAGAGAGAGAGAGAGAGAGAGAGAGAGAGAGAGAGAGAGAGAGAGAGAGACAGCTAGGTCATTTTATATTGAATTTGGAGCGTGAAGATCTCACAGATTTAATTCCAAGCCTCTGTTAAAGCAAACTATTTACAGGGTCTCCTCTTGGTTCTTTGGAAGAATTCACGGATTTTTCCCTCAGGCCCTGAGGAGTCACCTTTGTCCTAGTTTTTCTATTGAGGAGTTTGCTGCTTTTGTGCGGGTTGATTGACACTTTCTGAGTAGGCTGCAGACAAGGGTGGTTTGTTAGTGTCTGCCTGCCCCCCCCCCCCCCTTTTTCCAACATCTGTGTCCAGAAAGGATGAAAAACCCTGTTTGGCCTGGCCCCCCCCCCCCCGCACTTCAGCCTGCCCTGTGATTGGTGCATTGAAGGGGAATGGTCAACACACTGCACGTGAAATGACTACAGACTACGCAAGTGAAACTACGGGGCCCATGGGGCAGATGAAGTCTGCAGGATTGGTCAGGCTTTTCCTTTCCTTGGAGTGTCTTGACATTGATGAGGAGTTTGTACATTTGTGCGACCTGTCTCACGGGCTTTTAGCCAAGCCAAGGAGGCCAGGAGTTGGTGTTACAGTTGGAGAATTAACACTTGCAATCCTTAAAGCAAAGACAGAATCAATAGAAACACCAATAGGATCAGATACAAGACCAGATGGGCAGGGCTTGCCAATGAATGATAAACCTGGGTACATTTTGATGAGGAACATCAGCTTTTTTTCTCTCCATAGATTAATTACTAATTTCAGAGGAAAAAGAATAATTATGCAATGGGAAAACTGGCCAGGCCCTCAATCAGGTGACTTGAATGAACACTCCCATCGAGGTCCAGGTGGATGGAGTTCTTCAAGATGTGATATCCTGAGAAGGAGATACGATCCCTTGTGTAAGAGTCCCAAGTGGGCGATTGTCCCCAAATCTCATCAGAATAAATATCAGACAAATGCAGCATGAGCAGTGTTCCATTAACAAGGCAGAGGTGGCGGGATGTCATAATACTAAAGACGATTGTTCTAAAAGGAAGAGAAGACTGACGTTCTGTGCTGTGGGTGAGGGGCCTCTGCTGGCTCAGTCTGGCGAGAGCTGCACTGCTCACTGTTAACCCGCAGGTGACGCCTCTCTGATGGATCGAATCCACTAGCAACCCCAAAGAAGAATGAAGGTGAGCTCTTCTCAGGTGACTCCCAGGCCCAGAAACCAGCTGGAGCGTCTGCTGGGAGTCAGTTCTGACTTGATGCCAATGAGACAAAGAGACTAAAAACACACAACAATTTAATGTAATAGCTGACCCTAGATAGATCATGTCTTAGAAGAAGAACTTTAAAAAAAAAAAATTGTGTGTGTGTATCATCAAATCGGATCTGACTGGCACAGGAGGAGATTGCCCCTCCTTTTCCAGCAGAGCATCTGGTGGATTCAAACTGTGTACCTCTGGGATTGCAGTGCAGCTTCTTGCCACTAGGGCACTAGAGCTCCCTTAGAAGAAAAGCTTAAAAGGACTTCATTAGATCAGTTGAAAGAAAAAATGATAAGATGCAGATTTGTGTGTATTTATGTTCTGTGCGATGTTAAATTTACTGAAGGGGATTAGGAGATTTTATTATTAATACAACTGGAGCATTTAAGAATAAAAAAAATATCCTGAGCAAAATGTATTTCTTTCTATCTCCCTTCATATTACATCTATATCTATATAGCTATGGACATCATGCTCAGAAGGGTGGAAGGACAGCACGGGAGAGGGAGACCCCTGATGAGATGGACTGATACAGTGACTGGGGCGATGGGGGTTGGTGTGTCGGAATTAGTGAGACTGACTCAGGACAAGAAGGGTTCAGAACTCCTGTCTCAATGACACATAACAACAAACAACAGTACACACATACAGATATTTCGGTACATAGAATTGTTTTCCTTCATAATTGGACAGTCTATCAACAACAACGTATGAAACCCAGGCTAATATTTACCTTTTGAAGAAAATTTAAAATATTTCCAAGAGCAAAGGAATATTTGTAAGAATAATAGAATTTCCTCATTTCCTTTTCCTAATAAGACTATAAAATGATTTTAACAAAAACGGGTTTTTGGACTGTCCCACCCGGCATCTTCCCTGGCATGGTGGGCTTGTGGAGAGAAGCCGCTGCCCTGTGGAGCCCGGGGGCCACCCTGAAGCTCCCTCAGCTGAGGTCGTCAGACCTGGGGCCCAACTGCAGGTTAACGGAACGCAGTGCTGAGGATTTTATTTCAAAGTCTAAGATGCCAGAACGACTGGGAACGCACAGAGGTCTCATCCATTTTCCTCGTCTTTCAGCCCTTGGGACTTTGCTGGCTGCCCTGTCCTCTCTCTCTTTTGGCCTTTCTTGTCCCCAGCTCTCTGGTGACTTCATCCAGTGTGTAATTCAGGCCTTAGATCATTCTGGAACACAACAGGATGATGTCAGCCTTGGCAGCGCTGACCCGGAGCTCGCTTGGTGGCTCCTGGCCACCTGCCAGCCTCCTCACTCTACAGAGACAACAAAGAAGGACCTGTGGGTGGACAGGCTGGAAGAAAAGCCTGTAGGTGGTGAAGAGTGATGCGGTTGGGTGCCTAATACAACTTCTTCCTGAACCGTTGATTTGAAAGACAATGGATGCCAATGGTCACATGCTGCTGCTTCCTAGGTGGCTCACCCAGTTAAAGAGTCTCAGTCATCTGCAAGGGAGTGTTGAGAAGTTCTGTTGTGGAGGGTCTGCGGACAGGACAGGGGAGGGCATGACTTTGCTGCTGTTAGTTGATGTCAGGCAAGTCTGAATCATGGGGACTGCGTGTGTTCAGAGAAAAACTGTTCCACACGCTTCCATGCTTGAACCACAACCTTTCAGACAACAGGTCAGTGCTGAAACATTGACACCTTCCAGGGCTTCCTATAGTGTAACCGTTGTTGTTATTGTTAGGTGCTATTGAGCCCCATATGACCCATTGTGACCCTGTGAATGAAAGATCTGAATCCTGTCCTATCCTGTGCCATCCTCACAATTTCTGACACTCTTAAGTCCACTGTTGGAGTCTCTGAATCAATCTACCTGTGGGTCTTCCTCTCTTCCACCATCCTTCTACATTTCCAAACATGATGTCCTTCTCCAAAGAATGCCCCCTCCAAGCAACACCCCCAGAGTACGTGAGATGTTGCTTTGTCATCTTGGGCTCCACGGAGCCTTCTGTCTGCACTTTGTCCAAAACGTCTGTTTGTTCTTCTGGTAGCATTCTCAGTGCTCTTCTCCAACATCACCACTCAAAGACATCGATTCTTCTTCTGTCCTTGTTCATTGTCCAGCTTACAGGCTCATAACAAGTTACTGAAAAAACTATGTGTGGTTCTTAGTCCACACATTGACGTCATTGCTCCTTAGTCACTCAGAGAGATCTCCGACAACAGGCTAGCACAATGCAGTATGTCTCCTGACCGCCTGACTGTTGGTACGAAGGGTGCTGATTATGGATCTAAATAACATGAGACTGTTGACACATCAGTCTTTTCTCCATCTGTCATGATGTTGCTTATTGGTCCAGTGGTAACGATTTTTGTCCTCTGGCTGCAATCCATATTGAAGGCTGTAGGCTTTGATCTTCTGCAGCAAGTGCTTCAAGTCCTCCCCACACTCCCCAAGCAAGGTTGTGGTGGTATCTGCATAATGCAGGTTATAGATGATTCTTCCTCCAAGCCTGATGCCACATTCTTCTTTCAAAGAATTCAGCTTCTCTAATGATTTGCTCAGCGTACAGCTTGAACAGGTATGGTGCGAGGACACGTCCCCGATGGACACCTTTCCTGACTTAAAGTATACAGTGCTCCCCGCTCTGTTTGCACAATAGCCTCTTGATCTAGGTCTAGGTTTCACATGAGCACAGTTGAGTCTTCTGAGATTCCCATTCTTCTCAATTTACCCATAATTTGTTAGAACCCCTATAACAAAATGTCTTTGTATAGTCAGCAAAGCACATAGACATTCTCCTGGTATTTTCTGCTTCCAGCCAGGATTCATCTGATGTGAAAGAGGTAGAGGGAACTCTGGTGCCTGGAATGCAGATGTTCTAACCACACTCACAGACGGCTGTGTTCCAAGAAGTCCCAGAGGGGAGTGACAGCCCGCCATGCTGTATGGGAACAGAACACTCAGTTTCGTGCTATAGCACACAATCACCCAAGTGTTTCACTGACACTTGTTCATTTCTTTGCTGTGGGTCAGCAGCCCTGTCCTGGCTGTAGGAGTGTTTGCCATGAGGACCACAGCTTTCTGTTCAGAGTCTTTCTAGAGGCTGGAGAGAATGCCCGAAACGCTGCTTGTTTGAATCATTGTATCATTTTCATGCATCATCTCATTCGATAGCTAATTTTGACGGATTTGTCTTAATTTTGGAGGAGAGGAAGGATCATAGTAGGACTGCAAAGCTTGTAAACTCTCATCACCAGTGAGTTGGGTGTAAGGCGATGACTTTAGGGGTCTGATCCGACTGCAGCAGAGAATGGTGCTTTGAGGGGCATTCTGTCCTGGAGAGGGTGAAATAAAGCTGTTCTCTGTAAGCAAGGATTCTGAAGCTATCTCTTCTAGTTTGGGCACGTGGCCAGGAAGGACCAATCCTTGGAGAAGGACATCATGCTTTGAAGGGTGGAGGGACAGAGCAGGAGGGGAAGATCCAGGATGAGATAGATTGACTCAGTAACTGGAGAGCTGGGATTACATCTGTTGGAGACGATGAGATCACCTCAGGGTAAGTACGGCAGGCTTCAGAGCTGTTGCACATAGTGTCATTATGAGTTGCAGGCAATTCTGTGACACATAAAAGCAACAGGGGGGTTCTCAACAGTTCTTCGATTCTGTTAGCCCAAGTATAGGAGACAAACATAGACAAGAAAGAGATAAGTTTGCGAGAACCCACTTATAATTGTATTGATTGCCTGTGGAGGTGGGAACTTATAAGGGGCTCCTTGGGACAAAATGAGACACTCAGTTTCCAGCAAGAAAGAACGCTTTGGGGCAGTTCTGTGCTCTCTTCAGGGTTGTTGCAAATTGGAATCAACAATGTGACACTGGGTGTGGTTATATTTGTGAATAGAGACCTTCTTTTACTCAATGCTTTTACTTAAAGAAATGTGTTTTCACTGGTGGATTCGAACTGCCAAGAGGTGCAGTGCTTTGGTTTGCAGGACAGCTCCCTGTGGACTACACCACCAGAGCTGCCTTGAACCGTGCAGTTGTTGTTGTTAGATGCCAATGAGTCAAGTATGACTCCCAGCAGGCCTATAAGCAGTGAACCCGAACCCTGTCCTATCCTACGTGTCTCCACACTTTCTGAGCAGCGGTAGAATTATGAACTGTTTGAAATAGTGTGAGAATTAGCAAACTGTGTTGCAGAGACACAAAGTGAAAGTAGTAGACTTGTTTCCACAAATTTGAATTTGTGAAAATCACATCATCTGAGAAGCACAATAAAGCTAAACATAATAAAAAATGGTTTGGTGTTTGGGTTTTTTTAATTTCAAGAATTTATACGCTGAAAATACGTAAAATAGATACAGGAAGTCAGGTTATCAATATAAAGAAATATTGAACTCAAGTGTTATTTATATAAAACCCTGAAGCCTATAATTGTTAATGAGCTTAATAATGAAGCTATTAAGCTTTATTTTCCACCCTATCCTTAAAAATTTTCATTAAATACACCAATGGAAAGTGTTTATGCATTCGTAAGTTGATGGACGCTGTATCTGCGGGCTCTCCTGGATCCTGCCGCCACGAACACTGGTGAACAAGCATCGACAGGGAGTCCTGCCCTCAAGTCTTTTAGGTTCACACTGAGGAGCAGAAATCCTGGGCCAGGTGACTAGTCCACGCTGAACTCTTGAAGAGCTCCTGTATGTTTGCCGTCGTGGCTGTACCATGTGGCATTCCCACCAGTGATGTTTGAGGATTCCAATTTCTCCACACCTCCATCAACATTTGTTATTGAGATTGTTCACAGCTTCAGTTTGCTCGGCTCCACGGTCAACACCCTTGGCACCAGTAGCCAGGAAATAAAAAAATGTATTGTGATGGGAAAGTCTGCTGTTAGGGACCTCTCTAAAGCACTCAAGAGCAATGGTGTCTCTCTGGAGACTAAGGTGTGCCTGATACAGGCCATGGTTTTTGCAATCACTTGTTATGCATCAGAGAGTTGGACAAGGACTAGGGAGGATAGAAGGAGAATTGATGCCTTTGAGCTGTGGTGCTGGAGAAGAGTATTGAATGTACCATGGACTGCTAGGAAGACAAACAGATTCATCCTAGAGAGGGTTAAACCAGGCTGCTCCTTGGAGGCAAGGATTCTGGGGCTTCGTCTGACATACTTTGGACATGCTGTAAGGAGAGACAGGTCTTTAGAGAGGGACATCATGCTGGGCAGAGTGGAGGGATAGTGCAGGAGGGGAAGACCCTCTATGAGGTGGATTGATTCAGTGACTGGGGTAATTGGGGTGGGAGTGTCAGAGGCAATAAGATTGGCACAGGATAGAGCAGGGTTTAGGGCTGTTGTACATAGGGTCGCTATGAGTCGCAAACGACTCGACGGTACATAACAACAACAACAACAACATGGATATCTTGGAAGAAAGGCCTGCTTCTGACAAATGTTGCGTATCATCACTTCAGAACTGATCCATTGCTGAGTTTTCAGAGGCAGTTAATCACATGGGAAGATATTTCCCATCCTTGTTCCATGGAGCAGCTAGAGGCCTTGAACTGCCTGCCTTCAGGATTGCAGCAGAGCTCTGCTGCATGACATGAGGCCACCAGAGCTAGTCCCTTATATTCCTCTGGAGCCTGTGTCTGTGACACCCAAGCGGCTGTGGGCCACACAGACTGCATGCCAACTGTGATCCACCTGGATTTGAACTGACATTTCCCTGTGGTTTTGATTTGCATTTCTCTAATGGCTAATTATATTAGACATCTTTTCATGTGCTGTTAATTTGTCACTCAGAAATCTTTGGAGAAATATGTCAATATGTCAATTTCAAATCTTTGTTCACGTTAATTTTTCGGTTTCTTATTGCTTGTCTTTTTGTTCTTCTATTGAAAGAGGTGTTTGCATTTGTTGTTGTTTGCTGCTGTTGGGTGCCTCCGACTGGCAGTGATGCTGTGTACAGCAGTTTGAGCCATCCTGTTCCGCCGCTTCCTCACCAGCCCGGATGTGCCCACGCCCGGTGTGACTGCGTGGTATTAATCCACGTTATTTAGATTCTTCCTGTATTTCTCAACCTTTGCTCCTTTCCCAGCATGAGGGCTTTTATAAAGACTGGACCCTCTGGACAACATATCAAAATATATGATATGAAGTTCACTATCCATATCAGAGATATGATTTTCAAATATTTTATCCCATTCTGTGTATTGTCTTTTAGTTTTCTTGGAAATGTCTTTTAATGCATAAACTTTTGTTTTTGTTATACTCTAATTTCTTTTGTGTTATTGTTTTTCTGCCCAGAACATATTTACTGAAAAGTTCATTTGTTGTTTTTACTAGGTTGTTTTATAAGGTTGTTTTTTTCAGGTTGTTGTTTTATTAGGCTGTTGAGTTCAGTACGACCCATAGCAATGCTATGGGCAACAGGTGTGAACCTTGTTCTATCCTGTGCCCGCTTCACAATCTCTGACACATTAGAGCCAATTGCTGCAGTCACCATGTCAACCAATCTAGTTGAAGTTCTTTCTCTCTTCCCAGCTTTTCAAGCATGATGTCTCTTCTCAAGGATTGGTCTCTCTTAGAATATGGCCCAAATATGTGAGACAAAGCTTTATCTTTTGTCTCCAAGAGGCATTATGGCTGCACCTTCTCCAAGACATATTGGCTTTTCTATTGGGAATGCATGTGATGTTAGGTAATTAATCTTCTGTAATACCACAGCTCAAAGGCTCCGATTCGTTTCTGGTCATCCTTATTCATTGTCCAGCTATGCTGCTGAGAGCAAGGCTTGAATTAGGTGCACCTTAGTCTTCAAAGTGACATGCTTGCTCCTCAATAATTTAGACAGGTCTCTGACGGCAGACGTTCACAGTGTAATATGTCTCCTGATCTCTTGAGTACTAAAACCAAGGGGGTGGATTGTAGATCCAAGTAAGACGAAGACATTGATAGTTTCACTTTTTCCATTGCAGCAAGCTGTTCAATTCCTCTTCACTTTCAGCACGCAAGCTTATGTCATCTGCAGAACACAGATTACTGATGCATCTTCCTCCAATCCTGATGTCAGGTTCTTCATGGAGTTCAGCTTCTTGAATAATTCACTCAGCATACAAAGTGATTATGTTTGGAGAAAGGATACAATCCTGACACATACCTTTCTTCATTTTAAACCGTGTGATTATGTAAGCTTATTCAAAAGATATAAAGAGCCCTGATGGTGCAGCGGTTAAAATCTCACCTGCTGTCCCAGAGCCTGGTGGTTGGAATTCGCCAGCCATTCTTCAAGAGGAGAACGGGACTATGTGGTCTGTGAGTAGGACGGCTTCGGAAGGCCAGGAAGCACCATGCTCTGTTTATAGGGTAACTGACTATGAGTTGGAACCAACTCGAGAGCAGGGAGTTTGGTTTTGAATTTTGGGTTAAACTGTATGTGAAACGTTAAATAGCAATCAGTGTTAATGCATATGCATGTGACTGTTCTTATGTTACTTTCATGCTCGGAACAGTGTCGAGCACAAAGGAGAGCATCTGAATCTCTGTCACTGAGAGAGGAGCTGTGGAGTGTGTCAACTGCAACATGTGAAGTAAGGTCAGACAGCAAATGTGCTTCTCTTTCCTCCATCTGTAAGCGAGACAGTCACACGGCCTTCCCTTCTAGAACTGCTGTCGGGGTTTAAGTTTGGAATTGCTTTGCTACATATATTCTTCCAGACTCTCCTTCCTTGATAGTATTTGGCACAATGTGTTACATGTTGGGCTACGTTCAGAGTGTGTTACGTGTTACATGTAGCAGCCACTTCTTGGGAGAAAGATGGGCCATCTTCCCCTGGAAAGATGTTCAGCCTTGAAGACTCTATAAAAGGTCATTATCAGTTGTAATTAATGTGACAACCACAGTAAGGTTATTCTTTTTTCCCAACCATATGTACAAAGAATTCTTTTTTTAAATTGAGATTTTAATGAAAGATTACAGAGAACTTGGATTTCCATTCATTCATTCATTCTTGCGCGTTTTCCTCCCTGCCTACCCCTCCCCCCAGTTTGCTTTTCTTGTTGAAAAGAAAAAAAAATATATTTCATTGTTATAATACAATTTCCCCTCCCAGTCCACTTTATTATGCAGCTCTTATTCTGGCCCTTTCATGCAAATAATACCTAATCATATGTCCCTTTTAAACAGCTCTTTCCCTCATCTGTTTCAATGCAGTGCACAGTATTTATCCCCTTTTAAAATGGTGCAACCACTGTGGAAGGCAAAATGACACTTTCTCAAAAAGTTGGAAATAGAAATACTATTTGAGCCAGCAATTCCACAACTAATAATATTCTAAAGAAACCAGAACTGCCACCCAAGAAGATATATGCACACCAATGTTTATTGTTGCTTTGTTCACAGTAGCAAAGCTGTGGTACATTCACACAATGGAGTACTATGCAGCACTGAAAAACAAGGAACTCATGAAATATTATACAAAATGAGTTATGTTGAGTGAAACATCTCAGTCACAAAAAAGACAAATGCTGCATAATGTCACTGTTATACAACAGGATTGACATTGGATTTGGGGGGAAACTAAGAAAAGAGGGGATAAATAATGTACACAGTGAGGTTTTATAGGCAAGTTTAAATGTACTGTTGACCTACGCTAGGTATTCCTTGATGATAGTTGATCATCAAGTCCCCTCCCCCCGACTCACGTGGGACCCAAACACAATGGGATTGGGTCATTTGGGACCTACAATCACAGCGTGGTCACTGGCAGAATTTGGAGGTCCATTGTGAGGTGTTGTTCGTTCCTCACCCAGGTCAATCTGGAAACCCTGTCAAAACCTATTCAGCCTAATAGCAACACACTTGTGTCCGTCCACTCACGCATTACCCGTGAGGAGCCAAGGCCAGAGAGTGGAGTCTGGTTTACCGCACCTCAGGGGATCTATCAAACACGTGCTGTTTCATTCAGGTCTTTGCCTTCTGGGATACGCTATGAGAGGAATTGGAGAGGCGCACAAACAAACAGTGGAAACTCCGGGGGCTTGTTCTTGCCTCTGGGCAAAGCCAGCACTCCGGGCTGTGCCCCACTGCAGAGGACACGCTGCACCCCTCAACTGCATCCTGACCCTTCCTTCTTAGTACACACCTCTCCAGTTGAGTAAGCCTATTCCGCAAGCACTCATCCTATCGGAATGCAGTGCATGGATAGCATGCATATTACAAAAATTTTTCCATATTGGATATATGAGTAGACGACTGAAAAGCTCGTTTTGACAATCTAAATCCCAGAGTCTGCATTTTGAAAGGCACACTTTACCCTAAATTCCAGGGGTTTTGTGTATCAGAGGGGTAACTGGTACCACCAAGCTGAGAATGAAACTTTGAGAAAACGGGTCTCATAGATCGTAGCTAGTATAGGACCTTGATGATGTGATGGTTAAAGTTCCTTTGGGAGAAAATGTTTCTGTTCAACAAAGTGACTGCTTTACTCTGTCTTTTTGAGAAACAACAACAATAATAAAACTTTTGCTTTAGGTGAACATTTCTGGAGCAAATTGGTTTTGCATTCAACACCTCAGGCATATTTTGGTTTGAGATGTGACTGAGCTTCTCCTCCCCTGCTCTCCCTCTCACTCCACGTGTTCACCTTTGCGTTTGTCCCTCTGTGTGTTCACCTTTGCGTTTGTCTGCCGTTCTGTGTCTGGGCTCTGTCCCTCATCTCCTCAGGAAACCTTCCTTTGCTGCTGTTACACTTCACCTTGAAGCCTGTCTAGTGTTTGCCCCTAAGCTGAACCGCGGGGATGAGTTCAATTCCAAGTCTGAAACCCTGCAAGGGACCCATCTTGTCTTTTTTGTTTTTTTGTGTGGGTTTTTTTTTTGTTGTTGTTGTTTTTTAAGATCAGTGTCGAGTTTTATTAGACTCAGTCAAGTCTCTTTATCTTTTGATTTCGTTCTCTCTTTCTTTCTATCCTTTTTTACCATCTCCTTTCTACTGTCCTTCTTTCTTTCTCAGCTCCACTTTTACTGTCCTCCTTTCTTTCTATCCTCCATTTTCACTATTCCTCTTTTCTCTATCCTCCTGTCTATCTTCCTTTTTTGTATCCTCCATTCTCTCTCTCCTCCATTTTTACTACCACTTTGTTTGATCCTCCTTTTTTACTGTCATTCTTTCTTTCTCTCTTTCTTTTTACTGTCCCTTTATTTTTGTATCCTCCTTTTTTTACTATCCTCCATTTTTACTATTCTATTTTCTTTCTTTTTTTAATTTTGGTTTTCATTTTTTTTTAAATATTAATTTCAATGACAATATACAGAGACTTTGGATTTCCATTCATTCATTGTTGCATTTTTTTCTCCCCTCACAACCCTCTCCCCTAGTACACTACCCTCTTGGAAAAGAAAAAGGAAAATGCTTCCATTGTTTTACAAACCCTCCCCCAGGTCCACTCCACTATGCAGCCTTCACTCATGACAAAAAATCCCTAATAATTTTTCTTCATAAACAGTTTTCTCCCTCATCTGTTTCAATGCAGTATACATTATTGAAACCATCCTTCTCAGTCTCCTCCCAACCCTGATGTCAGTCCCATTTTTACCACAGTGGCACTAAGCAGTATTTGTCCTTTTGTGACTGAGATATTTCACTCAGCATAAAGTCCTTCAGGGTCACCCATTTTGAATAATATTGCACGAGTTCCTTGTTTTTCAATGCAGCGTAGTATTCCATTGTGCGGATATACCACAGCTTCTCTATCCATTCCTTTGTTGATGGGCACTTAAGTTGTTTCCAACTCCTTGCTATTGTGAACAAAGCTGCGATAAACATGGGTGTGCATATATCTGCTTGGATGTCAGTTATGGTCTTTGGGGTATATTCCCAGTAGTGGAATTGCTGGGTCGAATGATATCTCTATTTGCAACTTTTTGAGAAAGCTGCATACCGCCTTCCACAGTGGTTGCACCATTTCACACTCCCACCAGCAGTGAATAAGAGTTCCAGTTTCTCCACCTCGCCAGCATTTGTTGCTTGCTGTTCTGTTCAGTTTTGCTATTCTGACTGGGGTGAGATGATATCTCATAGTTGTTTTGATTTGCATATCTCTTAGAGCTAGGGATTTTGAACATTTCTTCATGTGCTTGTTGGCCATCTGAATGTCTTCTTTGGTGAGGTGTCTGTTCATATCCTGTGCCCATTTTTCTATTGGATTACTTACCTTTATCTTGTTGTGGCGTTGGCCAAGTTTTAAAAGCATTCTTTGGGCTGTATAACTGGGGGCCTTTTCAAAAGCAAGGCCCTGTATCTTGTAAACACTTTTGCTCCCGCAGCCTGCCAGGAGCATTTGAAAAGTTTTGAACATGAAGGATTACATGTCTCTGTCTTAAAAGGCCCTTGGGTCCGGCCACCCTTACCATCTCTACCCCCTTATGGCTTTTTCCAGCTCTGCTTTCTCAACCAAGAGGGCCCTGAGTGGGCCAGGACAGCTTGGCTCCTGTCACCCCTGCATCTCTTTCAAGTCCTTCTAGTTTTTATGCGAAGAGAGTATCCTGCAAGGGAGCCCTGGTGTTGCCATGACAGTAAGGTTGCCATAGGTCCCTAGCATGTTTAAATTTTAAGCTTGGGTCGAAAATAGTGGCCTTGAAGATGCAGGAAGGAGACAGAAAGGAGAGAGAAGTTGAGAAAGAAAGAGAGAGACAGTGGGAAGAAGAAAGAATGAGAGAAGAGAAAACAGGGCCACAGCACAGGGCCAAAGGGAGGGAGCAGAGCAGCCCTGCAAATGCATTCACGGTGACATCACCCCATTCACTGGGAAGGCCCAGTGTCCATTCACCACTGAGCTGGCTCTCCAGGGCCCGGGAGGCCACTCCGCTCTCCCTGAATGGCTTTTTTGTTGGGAACAGCGGACTGTTCTGAAACCCTGCATAAATGACTGAGTAATTCTCTGCTGCTGCCAGCAAGGCTGGGCTCCTGGTGCACAAACAATAGTGAACTTTATCTCACACCCTGGGCTGGAAGTTCCAGCTAGGCCCAAATTCTCTAACGGGCTTTGCTCAGGCTTCTGAGGTTGTGGACAGGATTTCCCCATCTTCTCTCCCGCAGCACAGGCAACGCACAGAGGAGGCTGGTGGGGTGGGGTGTGAAGGGTCAGACGTGGAGAGGAGATGAGAGCGAACATGAGAGGAACTGAGAAAGAAACGTGTTGTTATGTAGGCTTGGTGGGTCTGCTGTTTAATAGAAGACTCTAAACTGACTTAGAAGAAAGAAAAACCAAAACTAATTCCTCAGAGCTCCAAATCTCTGAACTGGGAACACTTCTTTGGGAGAATGTTCTGTGATTTTTGATGGGACTTCCTGTCATCTGGGCACTGTGACAGTGAGACTCGGAAGCAGAGTGAGGTGCCTCCAGGTTGACAGAGAAATGTACAGGCTTGTTCTTCTGTGATTGTCTATCCCAGACATTGCAGAACTTTCTTTAAAAGTCAAGCTTAGCTCCTTGAAAACTTGGTGTAATTGTCCACTAGTCATTCCTTAGGCTCTGAGGACACCCCCTCACATTGCTCACAAAGGGGGTCATGGCCATTGCCCTGGTGAGGGACCTCAGAGGGACAACTCCTAGTGATTGCTGATTCTGCCGACAGATTCCTTAAGAGACATTTTTGCAGAATTCACTATGTGTCAGGCTTTGTTTTCTCCTGTGATTGCTTTAGTTTATCATGGCTTTGTCTCTAAGAGAGAAGCAGAACTCTCCACCTCAGATTCTCCAGTGGTTGGAGGGAAAGGAGCTGCACTACCAACACGAAGGCATGAGGTTCGAATCTACCAGCTGCTCTCTAGAAGAAAGATGGACATTCTACTTTCATCTGACTGGCTGCTTCTGAGAGCTGGCGGGTCAGTTATGAGTCAGTTCTGACTCAAAAATATATAACAACACTGATCATTAGTTCAAATTCATTTTAGTTAAACGTTAGATGCTACGTTCCAGTATCTGTTCTGTCACTCAGCTGCTCCTGAACCCTATTGTGGGGGGCTGGCAAGCTGCTGGGAAGATAGAGGCTGTACCTCTGGTCTTTCACCTACACAAAAGATCACCCACAGTAGACAGGTTTTCACAGAGCATCCACACTGAGCAAAAACAGCTTGGTTACCTACGTTGGACAAGTCCATTGATCTTGTGGATCGCCAGGGAACATTTGCAATACAGAGCTACAAGGGTAGACCCCAAGGTTGGAAGAAACCCCAAATATACAATGGACTGGAGCATGTCAGCTGTTGTGAAGACAGCGCTGCGGGGCCCGGCGAGCTCTGTCCTGTGTTACCGTGTATCGCGGAGACTCAGAGGCAGCTCAACAGTAACAACCAAACCGAAGATACAGTGAAACGCACTGCTGCCCTCAGATCCGAGCTCCAGTTCGTCTAGCACTGAAGTCGATGTTGAGTCTCACGGCCTTAGCTTCCGGAAGTAAATAAGACACCGTGAGAAGATGCAAACATCTTCAGGGGTGTCGGCCTTTTGTTCTTTCTCTACACTTTCTTATCAAAATACAACAAAGGAAACTGCATCCGAGACACATTCAGCATGACTTCAAGGCAAAGGCTCATCGCTACAAACGGCTCACTTGCTTATTGGTGGTCATGCATTCTGACTCGTCACCACTCTATCAGGCCTCCAAGGCTTTAAAGGTTAGTGAAAGGAGACTGTCCATCTTCCTTCCTGTCATCTTTCTATGGATTTCAGCCATTGAAACCATAGACTTCATCTTACTTGGATCCACAATTACCACCCTTGGTACCAGCATTCAGGAAATAAGGAAAAGCATTGCTCTGGGAATGTCTGCAGTTAGGGACCTCTCTGAATTATTGAGGTGTAGTAATGTCAGTTTGAGGGCTCATTCAGACCACAGTCTTTCCAATCACTTGTTATGTATCTGAGAATCAGACAATGAATAAGGATGCCTACAGAACTGATGCCTTTGAGCTGCGGTGTTGGAGAAAAACGCTGGAAATCCAATGGACTGTCAAAAGAACAAGTAAATGTGTCTTGGAGAGGGTATAGCCTGACTGTTCTTTGGAGGCAAGAATGATGAGGCTTCACCTCACGTACTTTGGGCATGCCCCTGGGAAGGGCTATTCCTCGGAGAGGGACATGATGCTGGGAAGGGCGGGGGTCAACGAAGAAGAGGAAGACCCTCCACCAGGTGGATTGACACAGTGAGTGTCACAGTGGGCTCTAGTGTGTCAGGAAGTGTGAAGACAGGACAGGGCTCAGACCTGTTGTTCATAGGGTCATATGAGCCATACTTGACAGCACCTAACAACAACACAAACAGAAATGAGGAGGTGAGATGTAAGTCCATACTGAAAGCTGCAGCCTTTGATCTTAGTAAGTGCTTCAAATCCTTTTCACTTTCTACAGGCAAAGTTGTGTCATCCGAAAAAAAGTTGTGTTATCGGCATAACTTATGTTGTTGGTGAAGCTTCCTCCCATCTTGATGTCTCATTCTTCTTTATATAGTCCAAGGTCTAGTATGATTTGCTCAGCGTATATAGATTGAATTTGTATAGAGAAAGGACAGAACCCTGAAACACACTTTTTCTGATTTTAGGTTGTGTAACGTTCCCTTGTTTGGCTCAGACAATTGCTACTTCTCCAGAATACTAAAGAGCAATGATGTCGGTCTAGAGACTAAGGTGCCCCCGATCCATGCCATGATCTTCACAATTACTTGCTATTCATTGGAAAATAAGGATTATAGGAGAAGAATAAGGATTACAGAAGAAGAATGGATGCTTTTGAGTTGTGGTGTTGGAGAAGTGTATTAAACAAGCCATCGACTACTAGAAGGACAAATAAGACCATTTGGTGAATCCAAGTTTCTCCTTGGAGGCAAGGATTTTGTACCTCTGTCTTACATACTTAGAGCATTTTGCCCAGAAGCACCAGTCCTTGGAGAAGGACATCATGCTTGCAAGGGTTGAGGGACAGCACAAGACGGGAGGATTCTGGATAAGATGGATTGACTCAGTGACCAGGGTAATGGGATAAATGGAGTAAAGATGTGTCAGAGACAATGAAATTGGCTCAGGATAGAGCAAGACCCAGGGATGTTGTACATAGGGTTGCTTTGAGTTGCATGCAACTCATGACACAAAGCAATAATACCAGCAACAACAACTGAATATCCCATAAAACATTAAAAGAACAAACAAATCTATCTTGGAGGGAGTGCAACAAGGTTGCTCCATAGAGGCAACGATTGAAAAACTTAGTCTCACTTCGGGCATGTTGTTACATGAGGTCAGTTATTGAAAACAGATGCTGTACTCAGAAATATGGAAGTTCAGGAAATGAAAGGAAGAATCTTAACAAGATGTATTGGTTCCGTGCTTACAACAGTGGATTTGAGCAAGGCAGAGATGATGGGGATAGGAAGAAGAGGGCAAGGTTTCCATCTATTGTTGATAGAAATGCTAAGAGCCACAGTCAGTCTCAAAGGCTCCTACAAGCCCAGGCATGAGAGCATAGTAACACATCAAGCTGCCTCTTCCCCATCAACTACTGAAGGAACCAACTGTTGAGGAAACTGGGCTAAAATGTATAGATGAACAGAAAAGTGCACCTGAAACTGGGTGCCTGTGGGGATGGATGAATGATGTTTGGTCTAGTTGCCATTGGATTGATTCTGGTCTGTGGAAGTCCAGCTAATCCATAGAGCTTTCCTAGATGCAATCATAGTAGAATCAGAAAGGCAAGTCTCTTACACAACCACCAGGGGAATTCAGACTGCCAACTTTTGGGTTAGCAATCAAGAGTAAATTATTTGCATCAACCAGCGACCTTAATAATGTAATAAAATTGGGAAAATCAGATCAAACTTACACAAGACTTTTGTATGAAAACAGAAAATTGCATCAATGTGTAGGAGTGAATAAAAATTCTCTGAAGAAAAAAAGAATTAAGAAAAGAATATTAAAGGAACTCATTAAATTGAATTAATGGAGGAGCCAAGAGGGACACAGGAGAGGAAGACCCTGGATGAGATGGATTGACCCAGTAACTAGTGCAGTGGCAATAGGTGTATCGGAGTCAATGAGACTGGTTCAGGAAAGGACAGAGTTCAAAGCTGTTGTACATAGGGTCACTATGAGTCACAAGCTACTCAAAAGCAAATAAAGACAACTATAACAAATTGAATTGAATATACTATGATAATATACTAAGATAAGAAGAAAACACCTGGGCCATCCACTTAAAAATAAAGGTAGAAATAAGAAGTCAGAACAAGATAAAAGAAATTAACGCAACTCAGGAATATGGGAATATAAGGGAATAGGACACTAAGAAGCAACGACTGAAAAGAAAGGGAGCAAATAAAATAGACAATTTGAGTGAAGAAAAAGACTATAAGAGATTCACCAGACAATGTACTTACATTTATCAATAATAATTAATGTTCTAAAACAAAATGTATAGGATTGATTTCATGAAAAGTCAATCTAATTTGTACCTTCACTCAGATGAAAAATAATTTTAAAAAATAAATGAAAAAAGAAGGATAATTATTTTTTGTGCTGTGGTGCTGGAGAAGAGTATTGAGAATACCATGGACTGCTAGGAAAACAAACAGATTTGTCCTGGAAAGGGTTAAACCGGGTGGCTCCTTGGAAGCAAGGATTCTGAGGCTCCGTCTAAAATACTTTGGACATGTTGTGAGGAGAGACCGGTCCTTGGAGAAGGACATCATGCTTGGGAGGGTGGAGGGACGGAACAGAAGGGGAAGGCCCTCTATGAGGTGGATTGACTCAGTGACTGGGATAATCGTGATGAGAGTGTCAGAGACAGTGCGATTCGCACAGGACAGAGAGGAGTTTAGGGTTGTTGTACACAGGGTCGCTATGAGTCGCAAGCGACTCAACGACACATAACAACAACAACAACAACTAGTTTATTTACAAATTTCTAATACAAATTCAAATTTTTTTTTATTTCCCTCACCCCCCATCCATCAAATTGTACAACCCAATGATTAATCCCATCTTCCCCCTGTACATCCACATCCCTCTGCTTCCAGCCTCTCCCATCCATCCTGAATCCTTATTCTACAATAATGGTTTTACACAATATTTATCCTTGTGGTACTGAGTTAGTTCACTCAGCATAATGCTCTCCAGTCCCTCCCAAGTTAAGTAATAACTTACAAAGTTATTGGTCCTGTGTATTGCAGATCACTCCATTGTGTGAATGTACCATACTTTCTCAATCCATTAATTCGTGGTTAGACATCTGGGCTGTTTCCATGTTCTTGCGATGGTGAATAATGCAGCTATGAACATTGGTGTATAAATCTCAGTTTTGTACCGCAGTTCTCATATTTTCACGGTATATTCCAAGTAGTGGAATAGCTGGGTCATATAGAATTTCTATGTCCAGTTTTTTGAGGAAGTGAAAAAAGCTGATGTTCTTAAAGGTTTAAAAGAAGAGTAAATTAAGCTGAGCCTTTAATAGCTATTATTATGGGAATCATTAGGAAAAATAATGGAGGGAATTAAAGTAATATATGTTGTTGTTAGACACTGTTGAGTTGAGTATGCGCCACAGCAGCTATGTGAACAACCGATCTGAACCCCGTCCTATCCTGCACCATCCTCACAATCTCTGACTCACCCAAGACCATTCACTGTGTCAACCCGCCCACCTGGTTGAGGATCTTCCTCTTTTAAGCTGCCCCTCCATCCTTCCAAGTCTGATGTCCTTCTCCAAGGAATATCTTCTGCTAGTAACATGTCCAAAGTATATGTTGTTGTGTTGCTGTTGATTGTCTACGAGTCAAGCACGAATCATAGCGACCCCATGAACAAAAGGCCCGTAGCCCCTCTCCAACCATCAACATTTGTAAAAGTTCATGCTGTTTCCAGAGGTATGTTATTTAGGGAGTGAATGCCACTCCTGTTTCCAAAATATGTGTGTCAAATCTTTATCATCTTTGTCTCAAAGGAGAACTCTGTCTACACCTTCTCCAAGACATGTCAATTCTTCTGTCAATTCTTTGTCATTGTCCAGCTCTCAGATGCATAGCAAGTGACTGAAAAAAAAATATATCCTGAATCAGGCACACTTTCATCCTCTACTGATATCATCATTTCTAAATAACTTGGAGAGGCCCCTGACAGTAGAATTTCCTAGGGCACGAATTTCTGATCTCCTGATTGCTGGTACCAAGTGTACTGATTGTGAATCCAAGTAAGATGAAGTTGTTGACAATCTCAATTCTTTCTCGGTCCTCCATGTTGCCTATAGAAATGCATAAAAATGATTCAGAAAGAAAGTGGATAAATGTTACATAAAGAGAATGCAATGGGTCTACATAAACTTGGGATCCTTAAAGAAGAAAATAAAAATAAGAACAGAACTAGTGTTATGATTTAGGTTTCAAATAATCAAATAAAGACATTGTATATGAAAATCTGTGAGACATGCTTAAAGTGGCAACAAGAGGAAAATTCATATAAATATAAATATAGAGAAATAGAAATAGGAAACAGAGATATAGATATATCTAAAAGTTGGACAGTGAATAATAATGACAAGAAGAGACTCAATGACTTTGAATTGTGGTATTGGAGAAGAGTACTGAATATTTCTGTTGCTGTTGTTGTTATGTGCCGTCGAGTCATTTGTGGCTCATAGCGACCCTATGTACAACAGCCCTAAACTCTGCTCTATCCTTTGCCAATCGCATTGCCTCTGACACACCCATCCCGATTACCCCAGTCACTGAA
>NW_006399774.1:18857077-18867958 GCF_000299155.1 Elephantulus edwardii
TCACATCTGCTGTTTATATGGTCACTATGAGTTGTAATTCTTTATAATGCTTTACTTTGTCTTCCTCATCTGCCCTATGAAATCTTCTGTTTAGCACCTTCATTTCTTGTTTTCTTCCCTTTGCTTTGGCTTCTTGGCCCTCTAGTGTAATGTTCAGAGTCTCACCTGGCATCCATCTTGGTCTTTTCTTCCTCCTCTGTCTTTGTAATGACCTTTTTCATTCTTCCTGGATGATATTCTTGATATCCTCCCACAGCTCGTCTGGTCTTCACTTACTAGTGTTCACAGCCTCAAACCTGTTCATGAGATGGTTTTGAAATTTGGGATAGTCTCAAGGTCAAATTTTGGTTCCTGTGTATTTAATTTTCTTTAGCTTCAGCTTGAACTTGTATATGAGTGGTTTGTTCCATGATCAGCACCTGGCCTCGTTTTCACAGCTGATATTGAGCTTTTCCAGTGATTTTTTTCACAGATGTAATCAATCTGATTCTTATGCATAGCATCAGGTGAAATTCATATGCACAGCATGTGTTTATGCTTCTTATAAAAAGTATTTGCAATGAATAAATTGTTGATTGTATAGAATTCTATATTCTTTCTCCAGGTTCATTTCTGTCACCAAGTCCATGTTTTCCAACTACTATCCTCCTTCCCTGTTCCCAACTTTTGCATTCCTTTTACTCATTATTATTAATTATTAATGCTTCTTGATTGCATGTCTGATCAATTTCTGACTGCGAAAGTTGATAGAAATCTTCTGTTTCCACATCCTTGGCTCTACCTGTTTGTGCGTATATTTGAATGATAATGGTATTCAGTGGACTTCCTTTTATGCATATGGATATCATCCTGTCACTCACAACACAGAAGGATTTCATGAAACAACGTATGAGTAAGAGCCTGTGGTGAGGAAGAAAGAAGCTCAAGCTACCTTGAAAGAATTGGCAAAAAACAAGGCCCCAGGAATTGATGGCATACTGATTGACACATCTCAACAAACAGACACTGCCCTGGATATGCTCATCAAGTTGTGCCAAGACATCTGGAGGACAACCACCTGGCCACCTGAATGAAAGAGATTCATATTTGCTCCCATTTCAAAGACAGGTGACCGGACAGAGTGCAGAAATTAACAACATCATTAATATCACATGCAAGCCAGATTTTGCTGAATATTATCCAAACATGACTGGAAGAACACCATCAATAGAGAACTACCAGAAGTTCAGGCTGGGTTTAGAAGGGGTCGTGGTACTAGGGATATTGTAGCTGATGTTAGATGGATCTTAGCTGAAAGCAGGGAATACCAGAAGAATATGTATTTGTTTCATTAATTATGCAAAGGCGTTTGACTGTGTGGATCATAACAAACTGTGGCTGACTCTGAGAAGAATGGGAATCCCAGAACACTTGATCATGCTAATGCAAAACCTATACTAGGACCAGGAGACAGTCATCAGAACAGAACAAGGAAAAACTGCATGGCTCAAAATTGGGAAGGGTGTATGCCAGGGATGTGTTCTCTCTCCATAGTTTTGCAGCATGTATGCAAAACAGATCATCCAAGAGACTGGGCTCCATGAGGAGAAGTTTGGCATCAGGATTGGTGGAAGATCCATTCATTCACAATCTGCGTTATGCATATGACACAACCCTGCTTGCTGAAACTGAGGAGGATGTGAAGTGCTTGCTGCAGAAGGTCAAGGACTGCAGCCTTAAATAAGGATTGAGGCTCAATGTCAAGAAGACAGTGATTCTCACCACTGGGCCAATTGGCAGCATCAGGATGGATGGTAAAGAGATTAATAAGATAGAAAGCAAAAAATGTTGGAGAGGATGTGGAAAGATAGAAATTCTTATACATTGTTGGTGGGATTATAAAATGGTGCAACCACTCTGGAAGGGAGTTTGGCATTTCCTCAAAAGGCTGAACATAAAAATTCCATATGACCCAGGTATTCCACTGCTTGGAATATACCCGGAGAAATGAGAACTGAGGCACAAACAGAAACTTGTACACCAATGTTATTAGCAGCATTATTCCCCATCACTAGAATGTGGAAACAGCTTAAATGCCCAATCATAATGGAATGGATTGAGAAATTCACACAATGGAATACTGCGCAACATGCAGGCACAGTGATTTTGTAAATTACTGCCTAATTTGGTAGGTGAACTCAGTCCCAAAAGGACAAATATTGCATAAGACCATGACTGTAGAATATGTCATACATATGTAGAATATGTATGAGGAACCAAGGAGACTCCTGGTTTAACCCTCTCCAGGATGAATCTATTTGTTTTCCTACCAGTCCATGGTATTCTCAATACTCTTCTCCAGCACCACAGCTCAAAGGCATCAATTCTCCTTCTATCCTCCGTAGTCATTGTTCAGCTCTCTGATGCATAGCAAGTGATTGCAAAGACCATGGCCTGTATTAAGCACACTTTAGTCTCCAGACTGAGACCATTACTCTTCAGTACTTTGGAGAGGTCTCAGATAGCAGATTTTTCCAATTCAATACAACTTTTAATTACTTGGCTGCTGGTGCCAAGAGTGTTGATTGTGGAGTCAAGCAAACTAAAGCTTTGTTTTGTTGATATTAAGCTTCAATCCATATTAAAGAGAGCAGTCTTTGCAGCAAGAGTTTCAGGACCTCCCTAGTTTCATCAAGCAGGGTTGCCTGTTAGCTTCCATGAGTGTGCTTATTACTCCATTGTGTGAGTATACCACAATTTCTCAGTTCATTTGTTTGTTGGACATTTGGGGTGCTTCCATTTTCTGCTGCTATGAACATAGATGTACAATTCTCCATTTGTGTCTCAGTTCTATTTTCCTTAAAGTATGTTCCTAGTAACAGAATAGCTGTATCATATGGCATTACTATGTTCAGCTTTGTGAGGAAAGGTCAAACTGCCTTCCTGAGTGGTTGTACCATTTTATAACCCCACCAATAGTGTATGAGAACTCCAATCCCTTCACATCCTCTTTAATAGTTATTGTTTGCCATTCTGTCAAATTTTGCCACTGCTACTGCAGTGAGCTGGGGTTTTAGTGTGGTTTAGATTTACATGTCTCTTATTGTCAGTGATTTTTGAGAATTTGTTCATGTATATGTTGGTCATCACATTTTTTCCTTTGTGAAGAATCTTTCCATGTCGTCTGTCCATTTTGTGATTGAGTTCTCAGTCTTTTCCTTGTGGAGGCCCTGTAGTAGTACCCTGCAAACTTTTGTCATCAGACACTTGTCTAAGATGTCTTTGGCAGATGGTTTTCCCAGCCAGTAAGTTTTCTTTTCACTCTATTGGGAAAAGCTTTTGATAGACACAGGACTTTAATCTTTAGGCGATCCCCTTCATCGATATTATCCTGACCTGATTGTGCCTTTCTGGCTGTATTTGTCAGTCTACTTATTCCATACGTGAAGGCTTGTAAATCTGGCCCCATTTTGCCACTTATTATCTTTGTTGTTTTGGTCTTCAGCTGTGTGTCTCTGAATTACCTTTAGTTGATTTTTGTGTATGGTGTACAATTGGATCCTGCTTCAGTTTTCTGCAGTTAGAAAACCAGTTTTGTCAGCACCACTTGTTGTAAATAGATATTTTTGTAGTAACAGACGTGGTGAATAGAGAAAGCTAAACGACTTATTTCTATTTTTATAAGGTTATAGTGTCAAATAATGATTACATGGTTCAAAACCACGAGCTGCTCTGTGGGAGAAAAATGGTCTATCTCCTCCTGTGCAATTTACTGCCTCTGTACCATCCACTGAAGCATCAGCCACAGGTTGACTCTGATTCAGTGGTTCACAACAACAGCAACAATTGTTATTAGTAGAGAGCTCTGGTGCTATGAGCCACAGGAAGCCGTGCTGCTATTGAACAGACGGTGCTTCTCTGCTTGTTGAAATCCATCAGTGGATTTTCAGGAGAAACATGGGCCCTCACCTCCTGTGCAGTTAACAGGCTCCCGAAACTCGCTGGAGGGGCAGCTAGGAGTTATTTCTTACTCAATTGCATTGTGCTGAGTCGAATACTTTAAAGGGCTGATGTGTATATATTTGTTAGGTGCCACTGAGACAGGACCAGCTCATGATTAATGCTGCAGTCCCGAAGGCACGCGGCTTGAGGCCACAGCTGTTCCGTGGGAAAACGATGAACAATCTCCTCCCATGCAATTAACTGCCTCTGAAACTCATCAAAGGGTCGGCTATGGGTTGATTCTGATTCTCTCTCCACAGTAGTAACAGTAACAGCGAGTCTTCGGAAGTTGGAAATCACATGGGAGCAGATTGTCCATCTTTCTTCCATGAAACAGCAGGTAGTTTTGAACCACGAGTATTTGGATTAGCAGTGAAAGTCCTTACAATTTAGCCACGCTAGAGAGATAGAAGATAGATAGATAGATAGATAGATAGATAGATAGATAGATGATAGATAGATAATAGAGAAATATAAATATCTGTATTCATAATTCATTCTGATAAGATTAGTAGCAGACTAGTTACAAGAAGTGTGGAGTGACATCAGGGCTGAGGGAAGACGAAGGAAGAGGGGATAAATAATGGATACTGCATTGAAACCGATGAGGTGTACACATGTAGACAGATGACCATTACTAATTTCCAAATACAAGAATCTTATTTAGGAAACACTAGAGACATTCATTTCATTATCAGGATAAGAATAAAGATCTACAGTGTCTCTACTACTATCAAATGTGTTTGTATTAGACTAGAAAGAAATATTAAAAACACAAAACTGGAAGAAAAACAAAAAACTCCCTTGCAAGTGACATGATACTATACCTAGATAACTGGAGAGAACACATGTTAAAATTAACCTAAATAATGGAAAAATATTAATCAATTATGAGTATATAGAATTAACATGTAAAAACCGATGGTTTTTATATACTCAAATAATAGCTAGTTGTTGTTGTTGTTAAGTGCCGTCGACTTGTAGATGACTCATAGCGACCTTATGAATGAAAGTCCTCAACACTTGCATGACTTTCATCCTTTCTCCAGGTTCATAGGGTTTCTGGAGGCAAGCTATTAAGGAAGTGGATGCCACTCCTGCTTCAATAGCTCATTAAAAGATATAATAAATAAGAAAACCCCAATAAAAGAAGAAATACAGAGTAATGCACTTAAAAACATGCTAAAGTTCTATGAAGAAAACTTTAAAACTCAGATGATCAACAGACAAATGAAGAAATGCTCAGAATCACTGGGGGAAAACAAGAGATACAAATAAAAACACAATGAGATAACATCTTAACCAGTAGCAGTGGCAAAGTTTAGCAGGGCAGCAAGTAATACTTGTTGGAGAGGATGTGGTGAGGTAGGAACTCTTCTGCATCATTGGTGGGATTGTGAAATGGTACAACCACTTTGGAAAGCAGTATGACATTTCTTCAAAAAGTTAAACATAGAAATTCCATATGACCCAGGTATACAACCTGGAATATACCCTGAGAAAATAAGAACTGCAGCACAGAGACGGGTACACCAATATTCATAACCACATTCTTCACCTTCGTGAGAAAATGGAAACAGCCCAAATGCCCAATGACAATGGAATGAGTTGAGAAATTATGGTACATTAACACAATGGAATACCACACAGCACGCAGGAGCAATGCTTTTGTAAATTACTACATAACTTGGGAGGGGCTGGAGAGCATTATGCTAAGTGAACTAACACAGTCTCATTAGGACAAATAATGTATCAGACCATTATTGTAACATGAGTAGAAGGACCCAAGGAAGGGGAGGGTGCTTAATCATAGCATCACACAATCTGATGGGTGGAGGCAGGGGTTGAAGAGGAAAGGGGAAAGATGCAGTGTGAAAAGCAATGCATATGAACTTTATGAACTTTGTAAATGAATCAATATAAAATTGAAAAATTTTAAAAAGAAAAGAAAATGATAAAACTCAACTAGAAATTGAGGATATTTCAGTATCATTAATATGACAATTCTATGTTAATGTCTAAATGCAATGCAATTGCAGTTAAAAATTACTGAATTTCTTAATGAAGCTGCATAAGTAAATATTAAATTTCATAGGAAAATATTGATAACATGAAGTTACACGCATTCAAACATAGTACAAAACTTCTATAAGTAAAACTGCAAGGCATATGCTTATGAGTAGACAAGCAATCAAACGGAATACAATGAATAAAAGAGTAAATATATATGTAGAACTCTAGTTTATTATTGTCAGTGTATTCTTCAGATCACTGAGGGCAAAAATGAACTATTTTCCCTGCTGTGATTCCATTCTGCGCGGCTGTTCTCTGCAACAGTGCTGATTTATTGCCATCCTCTCCCACATAAACGTGAGCCACCAAGCCATGGAAGATTCGATGGATATGGACATGAGCCCCCTGCGGCCCCCAAACTGCCTTTTCGGTTGTGAACTGAACGCTGACCACGATTATCACTTGAAGGTGGATAATGATGAGATTGAGCACCAGTTATCTTTAAGAACCGTCAGTTTAGGGGCCGGTGCAAAGGATGAATTGCACATTGTTGAAGCAGAGGCAATGAATTATGAGGGCAGCCCAATTAAAGGAACACCGGCGACTTTGAAAATGTCTGTACAGCCAACGGTTTCGCTTGGGGGCTTTGAAATAACACCACCTGTCGTCTTACGATTGAAGTGTGGCTCAGGGCCTGTGCGTGTAAGTGGACAACACTGAGTAGCTGTGGAGGAAGATGCAGAGTCAGATGAGGAAGAGGAGGAGGATGTGAAACTCGTAAGTACATCAGGAAAGAGATCTGCCCCCCGCAGGTGGTAACGAAATTCCACAGAAAAAGGTGAAACTTGCCACTGATGATGATGACGACGACGATGAAGATGATGATGATGACGACGATGAAGATGAAGATGATGACGACGACGAGTTTGATGATGACGAGGCTGAAGAAAAAGCACCAGTGAAGAAATCTATAACGGGATACTCCAGCCAAAAATGCACAAAAATCAAAACAGAATGGAAAAGACTCAAAACCATCAACTCCACAATCAAAAGGACAAGAATCTTTCAAAAAACAGGAAAAAACCTCCCCAAACTCCAAAAGGACCTAGTTCTGTAAAAGACATTAAAGCAAAAATGCAAGCAAGTATAGATAAAGGTGGTTCTCTTCCCAAAATGAAAGCCAAATTCATGAATTATGTGAAGAATTGCTTCCGGATGACAGACCAGGAGGCTATTCAAGATCTCTGGCAGTGGAGGAGGTCTCTTTAAGAAAATACTTTGTTAAAATTTTCTGTCTTATTTCATTTCTGTAACAGTTGATATCGGGCTGAGTGAGAACTTTCCCTACCTTGTCTGATAAATGTTGTCTAGGTTTCTTTGCCAAGAATGTGTTGTCCAAGATGCCTGTTTAGTTTTTAAAGATGGAACTCCACCCTTTGCTTTGGTTTTAAGTATGTATGGAATGTTATAATAGGACAAAGTAGTAGCAGTGGTCAGACAAATGGAAATGGTGGGGAAGCAAAAATATACATGTAAATAAACCAAGTATTTTAATAAAGTAAAAAAATGAACTATTTTAATAAACAGCATTGTTGTTGGTTTTGTTATGCACCATCAAGTTGCCTGCCACTCATAGTGATCTTGTGTACAATAGTTCTGAAGCCTGCCCTGTCCTAAGCCAGGCTGAATAATTCCAATACACTTACCCCCATTGCTCTAGTTACTGTATCAATCCAGTTCATCCAGGGTCTTCCTCTCCTGTGCTGTCCCTTGACCCTTCTAAGCATGATGTCATTCTCCAAGGATTGGTCCCTCCTGGCCAGATGACCAAAGTATGTGAGTTGGAGCTCCAAGATCCTAGCCTCCAAGGAGAAATTTTATTTCACCCTCTCCAAGACAGACCTATTTGTTTTCTTGGCAGTCCATGATAGGTTCAAGACTCTTCTCCAGCACCACAACTCAAAGGCATTAATTCTTCTGGCCTTAGTCATTGTACAGCTATCTGATTGTACAGGAAGTAGTTGCGAAGACCATGGACTAAATCAGGTGCGTCTTAGTCTCTTGACAGATATCATTGCTTCTCAGAACTCTGGAAAGGTCCCAAACAACAGATTTACCTAATACAATTTACTTTTTGATTTCCTGACTGCTGGTGCCAAAAGTGTTTATTAAGGAGCTGAGCAAATTGTAACTGCGAACAACCTCAAACTTTTCTCCATCCGTCATGGTGCTGCCAGTGGGCCCAGTGGTGAGAATCTTCTTGATGTTGAGCTTCAATCCATATTGAATACTGCAGTCCTGACCTTCTGCTGCAAGTGCTTCAAGTCCACCTCAGTTTCAGCAAGCAAGGTTATGTCATCTGCATAATGCATGTTGTTGATGAGTCTTCCTCCAATCCTGATGCCACATTCCTCCTCATAAAGCCCAGCCTCCTGAATGATCTGTTCTGCATATAGATTGAAAACATATGGAGACAGGACACATTCCTGACACACTCCCTTCTTGCTTTTGAACCATGCAGTGTTTTATTGTTCTGTTCTGAGGACTGCTTCTTGGTCCACGTATAGGTTTCACATAAACATAATCAAGTGTTCTGGGATTCCCATTATCCTCAAGGTTAACCACAATTTGTTGTGATCCACACAATCAAATGCCTTTGCAGAGTCAGTGAAACACAGATAGATATCCCTCTGGTGCTTTTTGCTTTCTGCCAAGATCCATTTGACACTGGCGTTAATGTCTCTAGTGCCATGGGCTCTTCTAAATCCAGCTTGTATTTCTGGTAGTTTTCTGTCATGTACTGTCCCAGTCGTTTCTAGATCATCTTCAGCAGGATTTTGCTTATGTGACGTTTAACCAGTTGCCACCGAGTCAAGTCAACACTGACTCCTGGTGATTCCTGTGAGTCAGAGTAGAAATTGTGCTCTTCAGAATTTTTAATGATTGGTTTTTCTGAAATATGATGCCAAACATTTTTTTCCCCAAGGTACAACCCGAACTCATCAATTTAGCACTGATATCCAAGGTCCCAAGTCTTCTTGTCAGTTCAGTTTTTTATCAGTGGTAGTTCTCTGTGGATGTTCTGCTCCAGTAGCTTCTGAATTATCCTCAGCAAGATTTTACTTTTGTGTAACATTAATGAGATTGTGTGATAATGATTGTGAAACCTTTCTGAAATGGGAAAGTTCCCTGACAATGTACTGTTGATCTTGTCAGTTGTACTGGAGGCTTGATCTTTGTCCTCACTTGTAGAATCCGAGGCTTGGAGAAGTCAAGATATGAGCTATCTCCTGTTCTGTGCTGCTTAAAATGAACTCTACTATTTATGCCAGTCTGTCTAAAACTAACCATAGATCAGCAAAGAGAAGGAGAACCAGGGTTTTTAGATTTTGTCGGACAAATAATTACCAAATGTTCAAGGTCCCTCTCACTTTTAACATAGTCATAGAAATACTGATATCTTCTTTAGATCTCTCATCATTTGACAAACAGAAATAGCAGGGCATGTTTCCCGTGTACCCACTGCAGCACTGTGCCTATACTCAAAGACCCCGGCACAGAGAACAAGTATTTGGGCAACAGCATTGGTGTTGTGTTTGTGATATGTGCATGCGTGTTAGTGGACAATCTCGTGTGTGTGATTATATATGAGCTGTGTGTTCATCTTTGTGTGTGGGGGTGTATCTCTGTGTATCTATCATGTTATAGGAGTTCTGGTGCCTCTAGGTAAGACATGCACAGCCAATCCAAAGGCAGGAGGTTTGACTCCACCAGCTGCTCTGTGAGAGAAGATGGATAGTCTCCTTCCTGGTGTTTAACTGGCTCTGAAAACTCACTGGAGGGTCAGCTCTCTGTGTTCTGAATCAACAGCAAAGATACAAACTCAACATACATTCGGTTCAAGATTACCGCTTTCAAGACAAGTTCCATCTCAAAATAAAAACAAACAAAACCCTAGAAAACCAAAAGTTCTTACCACTTGTACCAACAGGCAACATCATAATTGATGGAGAAACACACAAGTTGTCCACAACTTCATTTTACTTGGCTCTACAATCAATACCTGTTTTTACAATCCATCCTGCTAAGATTCATAGCAGACCGTTTATCAGAAGTCTCAGGTCAACGTAGTCCCAAATGCTTAACCAGCTGTATAAGCCCATAACATCTAGCATTAACACCTCCATCTATGACTCAGTACTCCAATTTCTCCACGGCCCTTGGATTCAATGACATCCTAGAAAGTCTCCAAGAGACTCATACCCATCAGGGAAATGACTCACGTAACCGTAGGTACATAGATACGTAGGCTGGTTTTTGAGAAACTGGCCAGTGATGGGCCAGGATCCTGCTGACTGTCAGTTGTGGCCCAGCTGGATGGTGACTGTGGGTGATGCCGTCTGATGGTGCAGAGACCAGTGAGCCATCAGCCAGGATCCTGTAGCCTGAGGCAGGCTTGATGCGGTGCCCCAGGTGAGCGATCCTTAGGATGAAGTACCGAGCACTAAGGTGTTATGAGCCTATATAAGCCTCTGGTAGGTTGCAGCTTGTTATCCATTCTAATCCACTCTCCTGGATGCAAGAATTACTTCAGCACAAAATAAGCAGTTAATGATTGGTTAGGAAAGAGATCTGAATGATAAACCTTAGACACCTGAGTACCCATGATCGCAGCAATCAAGAAACCAAAAGAAAGGTTACACTTGGAATCTGCTGCCAAGGACCTCTTTAAAGTGCCAAGTAGTGAAGATGGAAGTTTACATATTATAATCTATGCAGTGCTTTTTTAAAATACTTCCTATACATTTAAACGCTGGGCAATGAAAAAAGAAGATCAAAGAAGAACTGAAGAGTTTGGGTTCTGGTGTTGAAGAATATTACCAAATA
>NW_006399774.1:18868363-18871004 GCF_000299155.1 Elephantulus edwardii
TAACAAGTGATCTCAAAGACCATGACCTGTATCAGATGCACCTTAGTCTCCAGAGAGACACCATTGCTCTTCAGTACTCTGGAGAGGTCCCTAAAAGCAGACTTTCCCATTGCAATACATCTTTTAATTTCCTGGATACTGGTGTCAAGAGTGTTGACTGTGGAGCCAAGCAGACTAAAGTTGTTAACAATCTCAATCTCTTCACCATCCATCCTGATGCTGCCAATCGGTCCAGTGTGAGAATCTTTGTCTTCTTGACATAGACTGCAAAAAACCCAAAGGAATTAATGTTGCTCAAAGTGCAAACAGAGTACTCCTTGGAAGAAAGGAGACCTTGGTCTCACACACTCTGGACATGTTGTCAGGAAGGACGAGTCCTTGGAACAGGACATTATGTAGGGAAAGTTGGAAAGTTAGAGAATGAGAAGAAGGACCTCTTCAAGATAGATTGACACAGGGACTAACAACGGGCTTGAACATATTAGAGGTTGTGAGAATGACGCAGGACAGGGCAAGATTCACATCAGTTGTTCATTGGGTGGTTGAGTTACAGTCTACTCAATGGCACCTAACAATAACGTGTGTGTGTGTGTATGGCCAGTAGGTATGATGTGATACATGTGCTTTTTCCCCTTCTGAATGTGTGTGTGATGGTGGATATGTGTACTCTTGTGTATATGTTTACGTATTTGAGTTATTGTGTGTATGTTATAATTGGGTGATAGCCCTTATTTTTATATGTGTAGGTGGTGCGTGGATATGGATGTGATATGCTGGGTTGAAGATCTCATTGGCAGGAAAAGTCAGAATTATATAAACTATTCTTTGAAAGAAGTGCTTCTGGGATAATTAGAATTAATCAGATATGTTTTCTCAAAGAATTAAATTTGTAAGTTGATGTAATGAGGAACTGTTATCACAGCAGCCCAGAGAAGATAGTGGTGGCTTGAAATGAAAGATGTGTTAAGTGTTGACCTCCTTTCCAAATGGGAGAACGAACCACTCACTCCTTGGGCAAAAATGAGGAAAATGAATCAGTAATTCACAAATTAGGGTGAATCATTTTGTTTCGTCATCTGTTAATTACACTGAGGTCCCCATTTTATCTCACCACGGTCTGAGGCTTCCAATGAATGCTGGGGTGAAAATCGTACATAAGGATATGTTTTGACAGACTTTTGTGCCATCTACACCCCAAAATAATTAGTGTTGGATTCCTAACAACTATATCTCACCTCCCTTGATGCAATCCATGATGATGCCTAGGGATACATGAACCCCAAACCTAATCACTTCTGAGTTATAAAAAGATCAGGGTATACTAAGATACTGATAGACACACAGAGGAGATACAAACCATCTGATCAGACTACTAGGGAGACAGATATTTCTAAAAGCCCGAAAACTTTAAGGATTGAAGGCTGGTAGTTCCCATTCACAAAAAAGCTTGATCAAACAGAAAGTGCAAGTTATCAAATAATATTTTTAGTATCACACATATACATATGAGTAGTTGGTGGTCTGTCCCACAATCAGCACCTGACCTGGTTTTCACTGCTGATATTGAGCTTCTCCAGCGAATCTTTCCACAAATGTAATCGATTTGATAATTATGCATACCATCAGGTGAGATCCATGTGTATAGCCTGCGTTTATGTGTCTTATAAAAGGTATTTGTAATGAATAAATCATTGAATGTGCAGAACTCTATCATTCTATCTCCAACCTCATTTCTGTCACCGAGCCCATGTTTTCCAGCTGCTGATCCTTCTTCCCTGTTCCCAACTTTCGCATTCCAGTCGCCCATTATTATCAATGCATCTTGATTGCATGTTTGATCAACTTCTGACTGCAAAAGATGGTAAAAATCTTCTATTTCCTCTTCTTTGGCTCTGGTTGTTGGTGCACATATTTGAATGATAGTGGTATTCACTGGACTTCCTTGTATGTTTGTGGATATTATCCTGTCGCTCACCACATTGTATTTCAGGATGGATCTAGAAATTATTTTTTTAATTATGAAGCCAACCCCATTTTTCCTCACCCTTTCATCCCCGGCATAGTAAATCATATAATCATCTGATTCAAAATGTCCCATGACAAGCCATCTCATTTCGCCAATACCAAGTATGTCAATATTTATGCGTTCCATTTCTTTCTTAACAATGTCCAGTTTTCCTACATTCATGCTTCTCACATTCCAAATTCCAATCATTAGTGTCTCCTTACAGCTGCTTCTCTTTCTCTGTGTTTCCATTTCTAAGATCTCAGTTTCAATTGCCATGTCTGTTAGTCCAAATGATAATCTAATTGTGCTCTATTGTAAATAGTGTTTTCAATGGCCTGTAATTTCAGAAGAGGATGGCCAATCCTTCTTCCTAAATGGGAACCAAAATTTGACCTTAAGTCTGTCCCACTCTAATTTCAAAACCATCTCAGGAACAGGTTTGAGGCCTTGAGCACCAATGAGCGTAGACCAAATGAGCTCTGGGAGGATATCAAGAAAATCGTCCATGAAGAATACAAAAGATCATTACAAAGGCTAAAGAAGAAGAAAAGACCAAGATGGATGTCAGATGAGACTCTGAGTATTGCATTAGAGTACCGAGAAGCCAAAGCTAAAGGAAGAAATCAAGAAATC
>NW_006399774.1:18872604-18881963 GCF_000299155.1 Elephantulus edwardii
TTTGGGCATGTTGCAAGGAGGGACTGGTCCCTGGAGAGGGACATCATGTTTGGGAGAGTGGAGGGACGGCGGAGGAGAGGAAGACCCTCGATGAGATGGATTGATTCTGTGAGTGGAGTGGTGGGAATGAATGTGTTTGAGACGGTGAGGTTGGCACAGGATAGAAGAGCATTTAGGACTTTTGTATATAGGGTCGCTATGAGTCGCAAATGACTCGATGGCACATAACAACAACAACAGCATCACACATAACTAAAATTTTGCTGAAGATTATTGAAAAAAAATGGCTGGCATAGTATCACATTGAAAGAGAACTACCAGAAGTTCAAGTTGGGTTTAAAAGAGGCCATGGCACCAGGGACATAATGGCCGATGTCAGATGGATCCTGGTTAAAAGTGGAGAATACCAGAAGTGTGAATATTTGTGTTTTATTGTTTATGCAGAGGTGTTTGACTATGTCATTGAGATATTGTGACTACCAATTGAGAAGAATAGGATTCTCAAAAGACTTAATTGAGTTCATGCAAAACCATTGCTTTAGACTAAGAACCTGTTGTCAGAACAGAGGAAGTAAAAACTCCATGGTTTTAAATCAAGAAAGGTGTGTGTTAGAGCTGTATCATTTCTCCATCCCTATTCAATCTGTATGCCTAGCAAATTGTTCACAAGGGTGGACTTTATGAAGAAATGTGTAACATCTGGGTTGGAGGGAGATTTAGAAATAATTTGCCTTACACAGATGACATGACCTTGCTTGCTGAAAGTGAAGGAGATTTTAAACACTTGCTGCAAAATTTCAAAGACTCCAACCTTCAATATGGATTCTGTCTTAATATCAAAAAGACAAAAGTCCTCACCACTGGGCCAGTAGGGAGTATCATGATAGATGGACAGATGATTGAAGTTGTTAATGATTTTGTCTTGCTTGGATTCACAATTGATACCCTTGGCATTAGTAATCAAGAAAGCAAAAGATGTATTACACCGGGTACTTCTGCTGTCTAGGACCTCTCTATAGAATTAAGGAGCAATGAAGTTGGTCTAATGACTAAGGTGTGCATGAGCCGAGCCATGGTCTTTTAAATTATTTGCTGTGCATCTGAGAGCTGGACAATTAGTGTGGCTGGCAGAGAACAATCGATGCCTTGGAATTTTGGTGTTGAAGAGCGCAGAATGTTCTATGGACTTCCAAGAGAATAAGCACATATATCTTGGAGGAAGTGTGGCCAGTGTGCTTCTTGTAGGCAAGGATGTGGACACTTATTTAGTCTCACATATTCCAAGCATGTTTTTAGGAGAGGTAGGTCCTTGGAGAAGCACATCCTACTGGGAAGGTGGAGGATAAGCAAACAAGAGGAGGACCCCTAGTGAGATGGATTGACAGTGACTGCAACAATGGGCTCAAGTATTTCAGAGATGACGAAGATGGCATGAGATAAAGGTGACTCCATTGTTCAGGGGATTGCTAGGTGTCATAGTTGACTCAACGTTACCTAACAAAACCAAAAGTCAAATAATCATAAAAAGACCTAGAGCCATAGCAGAAGAATTTTTTCCTCTGACCTCCTAGACTATAAAGAATGAAACATTTGCTCTTTAAAACATCAAAGTTGGTAGTACTTTTGTTACAGAGACACCAGGAAACTAAGTCAAGGATTCACGACTACCGGTCAGAAGCTCAGGACAAATTCTAGGCAAAAAATTCCCCAGATTCAAGGTTAAGTTCATCTTTTACCTTTGCTACTAAGATCAGCTGATTTTCTTCTTGAGTCTAACTGATGAGTTGATGAACTATGATTCTTCCCTAACAGAGATCAGTATGAATTTTTGGAATCTGGACTGCGAGTATAGCCTCTGAATCATCATACACTGCATAGCCTATATTTCTTATTTCTTGTGAAAAGGCTGTTCTTTTTGTTGTTGGTATGTTTTGTTGTGAGGCTGTTGCAGACCTATTCTTGTGATTTGCTGCCACTGCTATGAACATGTTTAAGTTCATGTAATAGAAACAGAGAGAGCTCTTCAGACTGTTGTTAGGTGCCATCCAGCCAAGCATGGCTCATAATGACACTATGAAGGAAGGATCAGAACACCGCGGGATCCTGCACCAACCTCGTGACCTGTCATACTCACGCCTATTGTTTCCACTGCTGTGGCAATCCATCATGTTGAGGGTGTTCCTCTCGTTCACTAACCCTCAACCTTTCCCACAAGGCAGGAAGAACTGGCCCTTCTGACGACATATCCATAACATGTGAGATGCAGTTTCACTTGTCCCTTGCCTCCAAGGAATAATCTGGTACCACTTCCTCCAAGATAGGTTGGCTTTTCCTTTTGGAGTCCATGGAATATCCAATAGTAGGTTTTGGTGGTGAAGATAAGTTCACAAACTTTGCCAAGAAAAAGAACTTGCTTTGAGTTTAGGAAGAGCAATCAGCTCCGGGCCTTTTGGTTGTGGATGGTTTTCTTTTCAGGCTTGTCGAAATCCACCAACTAAATGTTACCAGCTTATGCACCGAAGGTTCTGTTGTACTTGCTCTCATCCTCTGCCTTTGTCATTTCCCCTTTGCCTCTGGAAACTCCATGAACTGGAAGAAAAGATGAAAGTTTTGTGTTCAAGACTTTCATTCACAGGGTTTCTATGTGTCATCTATGATTCTACGGCACTTAATAGCAAGTAAAGAATCGTGGCTTATTTTGTCAGTTTACTTCTCCCCTCCTTTTCCTCATCTGCTTTTAAGACCTGATAGCTTCCTGATTGTCTTAATTTTTTACTTCTGTTTTAATGTTTGACATTTTTTCTTTTGCTGTTTTTCTGTCTTTGAACCAAATCACGGAAACTGAGCTCTGAATAATATCTACGCTGATAAAAAAACAAGTTTAGGTGATTGCATTCTGTCTTTTTCCTAAGAAAACTTCCCCCAGTATTACTGATTGTACAATTAGCAACCTTTGAATACCTCAGTGTTGATTTTGTTCTCTTATTTCAGAAGATGATGACACTAAGAGCAAAGCGGGCAGATTGGGCTTTAAGAAAGAAAAGCAGGGGCTGGGCAAGGCTTTCGGGGTCATGGATGATGGGAAATAGGTCCCCAGATTGATGGAGGCAAGTGGTACTCTGAAATGAAAGAACAGAGTAAAAACAGACATTATTCTGATTTCATAAATCAAATTAATATTCGTTGTTCCCCAGCCTTTCAGTAGTCAGCAAAAAATCTTCAACTCACTGACATTTTATCGTCTCAGGAAGTGTATTTCAGTCTGTCCTAAAAGTGGCATTTGTCCCTGCTCAAAGCACAGTGAGAGAGGAACTGAATCATTTGACATCGCCTTGGGGAACCCGGGCCAGTGTGACCCTGTTGCTCGCTGAGCTGGAATTCATGACACATCATGCTCCATTCGGCGTCACGTGTTCATCCACGCACCGAGGCGCATCATTCAACTGACTTGTACGAGGTGCTTATTTTTAACCAATGGAGCCCTGGTGGTGCCGCTGCCACCAAACCTCAGTTGCCAACCGAAAAGTCATTGGTTGAAACCCACCAGCGGATAAAGATGTGGCTTCTCTGAAGACTGTGGGGCAGTTTTACTGTGTTCTACAATGTCACTGGCAGGTGACAGGAATTGGATGACAGTGGGGTAGTTTTAGTTTTGTTGTTGTTGTCTTATTTTCTACTAGTTTACTGACAAAATTCAAATATATTGTTTTCAAAAACAAATTCTTTTAATTTCCCTCACCCCCCCCATCAAATTGTACAAACCAATAATTAATCCCCCCTCCCCCTGCACATCCTCATCCCTCTGCTTCCAGCTCTCTCACCCCTCCTGGATCCTTATATTCATGCTACAATAATGATTTTATAAAATATTTGTCCTTGTGGGACTGAGTTAGTCCACTCAGCATAATGCTCTCCACTCCCTCCCAAGTTAGGTAATAATTTACAATATCATCGCTCCTGCGTGCTGAATAGTATTCCATTGTGTGAAAGTACCACAACTTCTCAATCCATTCATTCATGGTTGGACATTTGGGCTGATTTCATGTTCTTGCAATGGTGAATAATGCTGCTATGAACATGGTGTACAAATTTCAGTTTGTGCCTCAGTTCTCATTTTCTCAGGTTATATTCCAAGTGATGGAATAGCTAGGATATATAGAATTTTTATGTTTAGGTGTTTGAGAAAGCACCAAACTGCCTTCCAGAATGGTTGCACCATTTTACAATCCCACCAAAAATGTATAAGAGCTCCTTTCTCGCCACATCCTCTCCAGGATCTATTACTTGCTACCCTGTCAAACTTTGCCACTGTTACCGCAGTTAGATGGTACTTCATTGTGGTTTTAACAGTGGGTTTTTTGATGTGTGCCGGCACTTCCTGATAGAAGACTTGGAAAAAGTGACAAATTGTAGAGAGAATAAGAACAAAGACAAGACAGTGCGTGGTAATCTGTGAGATGTGAGCGTTAGGCAGATGAGAGGCTTGAGAATGGTGTTGTGATTACAATTTGGATCAGGAGACAGATGACCATGCTAAATACTGAAGTGCGCTTGGGCAGAGGAAAGGAGATGACGAGTCTAGTTCTGATAAGGTGCCGGTGGGATGTTACAAAGAGAATGACAGTATATGTTGAGTTGCAAAAGAGATGAAAGTGCAAAGAGAAAAGGAGAAGTAATGAGAAAATGAATAGCAATTCAACCCAAAAGAGGACATAACTTTTAAGTGAGTCAGAAGAGATGGAGTAGCAACAGCTAACAAACGGATGGTAAAAACCTCTGTGAATGAAGGCATGGCCAGAGAATTAGGAGGAAAACGAAAAGATTATGGTATTAGCAAATCTCAGAAAGAAAAAAACTAAAGGAATAAAATCCACTCCAACAGTAAAATACTTATGTTGACGTTGCCAGCTGCGGTCAAAGGAGGCCAGGCCTTGGGTGACTCCGTCCACGATGGAAGAAAACATTGAGAGTCTTCCCCCCGCCCCGCATATTATTCTGGAGACGACACTGGAATCTTTAGCTTCCGCATCTTGAAAGCATATGACAGATGGGTTGCTGTTGTTGCTATGTGCTGCTGAGTCACCTGTGACTCATAGCAATCCTATGCACAATTGCTCTAAATCCTGTCCTATCCTGAGCCAATCACACTTTTTATACACCTGCCCCTATTACCCTAGTCATTGTGTCAGTCCATCTCATGTAGGATTTTCTTCTCCTGCGCTGTCCCTCCACCCTTCCAAACTTGATGTCTTTCTCCAAGGACTGGTCCTTCCTGGTAACGTTCCCAAAGTATTGAGATAGAGCCTCAAAATCCTTTCCTCTTAGAAATAGTTTCGTTTCACCCTCTCTAGGACAGATATGTTTGTTCTCTTGGCAGTTCATGGCATGTTCAATACTTTTCTCCAGCACCACAACTCAAATGCATCAATTCTTCTGTCATTTTTATTTATTATCCAGCTCTCTGATGTATAGCAAATAATTGCAAAGACTAGGCCTTGGATTAGGCGTACATTACTCTCTAGACTGACATCTTTACTTTGCAGAAATCTAGAAAGATCCCTAACAGCAGACTTCTTCAATGCAATTTATCCTTTGATTTCCTGACTGCTATTGCCAAGAATGTTGATTGCGGACTTGAGCAAGGTGAAATTATTAACGTTCTTAATCTTTTCTCCATCAATCATGGTGCTGCCAGTTGGCCTAGTAGTGAGAATCTTTGTTTTCTTGATGTTGAGCTTCAATCTTTTAGAAGACTGCAGTCCCTGACCTTCTGAGATGGCTGTAATTGAGGCACATTTTGGGGAATCCGAAAGTAGGTCTCCTGCATGGACAACTGGAGTCCTATCACTGCAACAATAATGCTCCATGTGAAATTTATAGAGTCAAAACCAGGAAAGAGTCCACTTACGGATGAAGGTGCCATTGGAGACCTTGTCGTGGGCTACTTGTCTGGTAACAGAAATCTGTTGGTCAAGTCTCAAGTGGATTCACTGCATCAACCACCTATGTCATGGTAGCTGACTTTTTTGAGCAGACAACTCCTTGAGCTGATTGTAATAAGATGCGAATGTGGAGCTTACTGAAAGTTGACTCTGTGGGGTTCCATTTTTTTGCTTTGTGTTTTAGAACCAATATCTATCATCAAGTCTACTCTAACTCACGCAGAACCCACCTGTGTCGGGGAGAACTTTGTGTGGTCATGCGTTTTTCCAGAGAAGTACATTGCCAGGGCTTTGTTTGGCAGTGCTCTGGATGTGCTCAAAGCCTTTCAACTAGTAGTTGAATTTTTCAGGAAATAACATACGATCAAGAGCTAATGGTAATGAAGAAAGAAGTTCAAGCTGTACTGACGGTTTTGGTTAAAAAATAAGGCCCCGGGAATCGATGGGATACCAATTGCTGTGCTTTAACATACAGATGCATCCTTGGAAAAGCTCATTAAGGTATGCCAAGAAGTTTTAAAGACCGTTATCTGTCCCAAGTTCTCCTTGGGAGTCAAATTGGCGAAGCTTCATCTTACACTTTGGGCATGTTGTTAAGATTCCTTGGAAAGGGACATCGTGCTGAGAAAGGTGGAGGGTCGTCAACAAAGGGCAAGACCCTCAGCCAGGTGGACTGGCCCAGTGAGTGCGGCAGTGGGCTCAAGTGTATCAGAGATGATGAGGACGGCACCGCATAGGACAGGGTTCAGGTCTATTATTCATGGGGTCACTATGAGTTGTACTGGACTCAATAGCACATAAAACCAATCCATTTTTCCACACCCCTTTCTTTTTCTAACCAAACTTATTTCACTCTGATACCCCAAGCTGAAATCTGATCTCTTTGCAATGAAGACGTAGTTCTAGAAGGAATGGAATGTCCAAGCTGATGTTACTATGCAGCTGTACGGGCCTCAGTGAGGCCTCCAGGCTACTGTTTGGCCTCTTACTCAATTTGAGGGTCTGCTGGCAGCCAGAGTTTGCTCTTCATTTGTTGTTGTTGGGTGCCAACAGCTCTGCCTCTCAGTGACTCTTTTATACCAGAAAGAAACCCTGCCTGATTGGGCCTTCCTCCTCACCTCTGATGTGCTCGGTAATTTAAGAGTACAGTTCTCTAGAAAGCAGCCGTTTACCTCCTCAGGAAAATTCTCTGCAGATAGAATGACAGAAATTCTGGCCTCTATTTCAAATCTGCTTCAAGCCCCCTGTCCTGGGCCCCACACTGGGTCTATTTCTGCCCACTCCCCCCTCCCACCTCCCCAGCCCCAGAAATCTCTCCCAGGCAGGCTTCCTCATGTACTTCCGGCATTTCCTGCTTCCTTCAACAGGAAGCACAGCAAAGCTGCTGTCCTCTGGGCCTGGGGGAATGACCACCTTCCTGCAGAACAAGGAAATCTGTGCGCAGGCCAGAGGGGAATAGAACAAAAGGGAATGAGCCTAATCAGGCAACACAGCCTGACAGGCACTCAGACACTCACAGAGGTCTCAGGAACAGCTGCTTTAAGGACAAAGAATGGTTTAAAGTGAACCACACTTTTTCAGAACATGGGAGAATCCACGACCGCACTCTATTTTGAGGCACGCATCCATCTCTCAGCTGAGTGGCTTCAGGAGTGAGCTAAAATTTCTAAATCTCAGCTGGCTCATATATTAAATGCCATTTGTTTTCTTTGTATTTTTTGTCGTTGCTCCTTGGGTGAAAGTTTACAAAAGCAAATTGGTTTTGTATTCAATCCTTCATACACATTTTGCTATATAACCTTAATTATAATACATAAATGTAACCATATTCTTCTTTAATTTTTTTGTCATTCTCATTTCCATTAACTTTTTACTCCCTTCCTGCTTTTTGAGTTCAAATAGCAATCTATTGTCATAGTTGCTGAAGGGATTAAGAGCTGAGTAAGGGGTCTGAACGTAGTAACCCATTCACCAGCTGAAGTAAAGCCAGGGCCATCCTGGTCAGCTTGGACTCCGGGTGACCACACATGTGAAGTAGAACTCAACCCCACAAGGTTTTGATAGCAAGTCATCTAGAAGTAAACTACCACCTTTTTCCAGAGATATCTTTAGGTAGATTCAAACCACCAACCATAGTAATTGTGAAGTTTCCAAGGATTCCATTGTAAAAAATGGTCCTTATAAAGGAAATGTTGATTTATGTCCATGAGATTCATATCAATATTGAAAATCACAAAGAAAAGAGTCCTTCCCAGCTACGGGTAGACCTAGTGACATTTCACTGGGAATTACGCCAGCAACACAGGGAGGCAATGAAGCCCCTTTATGGGCCTTTCACACAGGCTGAGATTCATCCCACACAACTGAGGTAAAGCTCCTCTCTCCCCAATTCCCCAGACTTGCAAATGTTTCTTTACAACACAGACAGTGGGATTTGAAGTTGAACTTTGCAGCTTTCAGCAGAATGCTCAGCATTGCACAGCCAGAGCCTCGGAGCACCTCGGCCAAGTTCAAACTTGAGCACACAGCTCAGAACAAACAAGGACTGCGGTGTTTGCTGAGCTGCTGTGACAGTGACACTAATCCCGAGACCCAACCCAAGGGAACTTGTGTGTCAACTCACTTTAGAAGTGGCTCTGCAAGTCGCCTCATCCCTCCAGCCGACGACACAGCCCGAGGACACTGTGTAAGTGAGCTGAGCGAGACAAGGCCGGCAGTCACAAACCCTTATCCTCACCACACTCACGCCAGGAACACACAGAAGCAAGGGCAGCTGATGTGACATGAGAACGATGACACCGCCAGCTCTGAGGACACTGCGACTGCATGGATAAAAAGAACACATCGATGGCCCCTTTCTGCATGCCGAAAGCCCATCAGAACCCCACACGCTAGTGAAGAGCAGGAGGGTTGGAAGTGGACTGCTTCCCAGTATTTTCTCAATTGTCCTTCCCCCTTCTCTCTCCCCTTCCATATTTACAGCTCTAAAAGTCAGATCTCAACCTGCAGATTCGGGGTTTAATGGGGATCTGGCTTGAGTCAGAAGCTGAGCGATACAAGCTACACTGTCTGTGCCCCCAGTGTGTGTGAGGGAGGCTGTTCACATGGGTGCCCAGCAGTGGAAGAGGGGTGCCTGTGGGGAGAAGAACTTGAGAAAGAGTGAGAGAGGATGATTTCTCATGCTGAGAAGCTACATGGAGGCTACTAGGTAAAGGAGAGGTGGGGACAGGTCACCCAGAGAAGGTGCAGAGTTGTGAGAGTGAACGGAACCAGAGGCTGGCTAGGGACCTCCAGGGGCAGGCTTGGTTCCGGGTGGGCCACGGAACTTTCCCAAGGTGCTCAACAACCTGCCTGACAAACTTGGGGTCCCTCCCTCCACCTCTGGAGAGTGTGGTGTACCATCAGGTTTTGAGTCTC
>NW_006399774.1:18883648-18886274 GCF_000299155.1 Elephantulus edwardii
TCCCCTAAGGATAGAGCAGGGTTTAGGGCTGTTGTACATAGGGTCGCTATGAGTCGCAAACGACTCGATGGCACATAACAACAACAACAACAACAGCAACAACAGCAACAACAACAACAACTGCCATTGAGGTGATTTGGATTTATAACAATCTTCTAGAACGGAGCAGATCTGTGCCATCTAGTTTCTGATTTAGTAGATTTACTGAAGCAGACAGCCACGTGAAGTGTGGTTGCTGAGATTGTTCCACGGATCCTTTGTGTAGCAGCCCAATACCTAAACCACCTTGCTACCAGGCTGTCATAGAGTCTGTCATCCTTGTCAGGTGCCGCTGGGCCAGGTCTGAGTCATAGCACTGCTGTGTACGAGAGAAGGAAATCTGCTCAGGTCCCGACCATCAGCACCGCCTCTTCTGTGTCCTCCGTCTCTCAGGGGTTCCTCCTCGTTTTCACTGGCCGTTTACTTTCCCAAGCATGCTGTCTTGTCTCTCTCCAAGAAATGACTCACCCTAATAACATAGGTAAGACATGTGTGCTAAGTCTCATTCTTCCTTCTAAGGCTCATTCTGACAGTACTTCTGAGACAGATTTGCTTGTTCGTTTTGGAATTCCATTGTTTATTCAGTATTCTTCCCCAACACCATAATTCGAAGGTATAAATTTCTCTAGTGCCATTGTCATCACTCATTATCAACTTTCACATGTACGTGAACAGCTGGAAACACTGTGGCTTGAATCAGATGCACACAAATCTTTCAACTGACATCTGTACTCTTTAGCACGTTGAAGAAGTCCTTGACATCAGATTTGTCTCTTACAATACACAGTTAGATTTCTTTACTTCTGCTCCCGCGCTGATGACTAGCGAACCAAGGAAATGAAATCCTTGACATATTCAATTTTTTAATTTTTTTTTCTACTTACCATGATGTTGCTTATTGGCCCAGTTGTATATATTTTTTCTTTACATTGAAGTATAATCCTTACATCAGTTCCATCAATAAGTACTTCAGTTCCTCTTCATTTTATGCGGACAAGATGGTGATGATATTTAGGAAGCTGGTGAATCTTTGCAATCCTGATACCATATTCTTGTTGATATAGTGCAGCATCTCAGATTATTTGCTCAGCATACAGATGGAATAAGTATGGTGAAAGGATACAGCATTGGCACACATCCTTCCTGGTTTTAAACCATGTTTTATTCCCATGCTCTGTTTTTAAAGGTTTCTTCTTGGTCTATGTACAGGTTGCACATGAGAGCAGTTACATGTTCTGAAATTTCTTAATAATAAATTATGTTTTCCATATAAAATAAAAATGAAATCCATAGGTTATTATTTTCTCTGTAGTCCAATGAAACACTGGTGGCCTAGTGAGTAAGGAGTTGTGCTGCCAACACAAAGGCAGGTGGTTCAAATCCACAAGATACTATTCTGTGGGAGAAAAATGGGCATTTTTTTTTCTTGTGTGATTTACAGCCTCTGAAAACGCACTGAAGGGTCCAGCTATGAGTCAGTTCTGACTCTACAGTACAAGACAGCAACAACAAATATCTTCACATAGTTGATAAAGCACCAGTTAAGATCTCTCTGGTATTTTGTTTCCAACTAAGATCTATAAGACATAAATAATGTTGTTCCTTGCTTTATGCAAGGCCTCTTCTGAATTCAGCTTGAGTGTTTTGGCAGCTTTCAGTCATTGTATTGCTCCAGTCATTTTTAAGTAATCTTTAGCAAGATTTTAACCATATGTAATATTCTTGACACTAGGCCACCAGAGCTCACTATTAATGATATTGGTCTACAATTTCCTAATCCTGTTGAATCTTATGTTTCCTTTAAATGAGGCAAACAAGAACCTCTTTTAGTCAGTTGGCCATGTAGCTGTCTTCCATTTTTTGGCGGGGGCACAGGTATGTTAATTAGCTTTAAGCCTCAGATAATAGCAGAGATTTTTCCAGGCACAGAATCTAATATTAAACTAATGTGTTTCGTTGCCCCTTTGCAAAGAATAATTAATTTTTACACAGGCTCCACACATGATGGTATCACCTGATGGTATACATAGGAACCAGATACATTACATCTGTGGAAAGAATCTCTGGAGAAGATCAACATCAGCTGTGAAAACTAGGCCAGGTGCTCATTGTGGGAGAGATCACTAACTACTCATGGACAAGTTCAAGCTGAAGCTAAGGAAAATGGAATCAAATCCACAGGAACCAAAATTTGACCTTGAGTCCATCTCACCTGTATTTCAAAACCATCTCAGGAACAAGGTTGAGTCTTTTAATGAACAAAGACCAGATGAGCTGTGGGAGAATGTCAAGAATATCATCTAGGAAGAATGCAGGGGGTCATTACAAAGACAGAGGAGGAAGAAAAGGGAAAGACGGATGTCTGAAGAGACTTTGAATATTGCATGAGAGCACCGAGAAGCCAAAGCAAAGGTAAGAAATCAAGATACTAAAGAGCTGAACAGAAGGTTTCAAAGGGCACCATGGGAAGATAACGTATTATAACAAAATGTGCGAAGAGCTGGAGTCAAAAAAATCAAAGGAGTCAAACTCGCTCAGCATTCCTTAAGCCGAAGGAACTGAAGAACAAATTCAAGCCTCGAGTTAC
>NW_006399774.1:18888174-18937175 GCF_000299155.1 Elephantulus edwardii
AACAACAACAACAGAACAGATTATCCAGGACTCTGGGCGCTGTGAAGAGAAATGTGGCGTCAGGATTGGAGGAAGACTCATCAAAAATCTGCATTATGCAGATGACACAATCATGCTCGCTGAAGCTGAGGAGGACCTGAAGCAGTTGCTATAAAAGGTCAAGGACTGCAGCCTTCAATATGGATTGAAGCCGAATTTCAAGAAAACAAAGACTCTCACCACTGGACAGATTAGCAGCATCATGATAGATCGTGAAGAGTTCAAGATTGTTAACAACTTTAGTTTGCTTGGCTCCATAATCAACATTTTTAGTACTAGCAGCCAGGAAATGAAAAGAAGAATCAGGAACGTCTGCTGTCAGAGACCTCTCTAAAGTACAGAAGAGGAACAGTGTCAGTCTGGAGACTAAAATGCCCCGGACACAGGCCATAGTCTTTGAAATCCCTTACTATGGTTCAGAGAGCTGGACAATGACTAGGGATGATAGCAAGAGAACTGAAGCCTTTGAGCTGTGGTCCTGGAGAAGAGTATTGAATGTACTATGGACTGCTAAGAGAACAAACAGGTTTGTCCTAGAAAGGGTGAAACCAGGCTGCTCCTTGGAGGCAAGATTCTGGAGCTCCGTCTGACATACTTTGGACATGTTGCAAGGAGGGACCAGTCATTGGATAAGGACGTCATGTTTGGTAGGGTAGAGGGACAGCACAGGAGAGGAAGACCCTTGATGAGATGAATTGATTAAATTACTGGGGTAATGAGGATTGGTGTGTCAGAGACAGTAAGATTGGCAGAGCTTAGAGCAGGGTTTAGGACTGTTGTAAATAGGGTTGCTATGAGTCTCAAGCGACTCAACAACTCATAATAACAACAACGTCAAATTCTCACCACTGGGGCAATTGGCAGTCCCATGATGGATGGAGAGGTAGATTGAGGTTGTTAACAATTACAGCTTGCTTGGCTCCACAATAAACACTCTTGGCCCCAGCAGTCAGGAAATCAAAAGACAAATTGCATTAGGTAAATGTGCTGTCAGAGACCTTTCCACAGTAGTGAGAAGCAACAATGTCAGTCTAAAGACTAAGATGCACCTGATGCAGGCCCTGGTCTTCACAATTACTTGCTATGCTTCAGAGAGCTGGATCATGACTAAGGATGATAGAAGAAGAATTGATGCCTTTGGTTTGTGGTGCTGGAGAAGAGTCTTGAAGATTTTATGGACCACAAGGGAAACAAATAGGTCTATCATGGAGAAAGTGAAACCTAGTTTCTCTTTGGAGGCTAGGAATTTGAACCTCCATCTTACATATTTTGGGACCATCTTACATATATATGTGACCAGGAGGGACCAATCCTTGGAGAAGGACATAATGCTCAGAAGGGTGAAGGGACAGCACAGGAGAGGAAGACCCCAGATGAGATGGATGGATACAGTGACTAAGGAAATGGGGGTAGATGTGTCGGAGTCAGTGAGACTGGCTCAGGACAGGGCAGGCTTCAGTGCTATTGTACATAGGGTCGCTATGAGCTGACTCGACCGCACATAACAACAACAACAACAACAACAACAACAACATGTCACATTGATTTAAAAAATAAAAAAATATGGCGATCAAATATTGTAGCAACCATCTTTGGGGAAAAAAATAGGACAATTTGATTTGCTTTGTTTGGAGAAGTTTTAGGTTCTGTGAACAAGGGGAGGAATTTGTTGAACATTTTGACATTTTTTATTACATTCCTCCATGGGTTATCCAGGATTGATGCAGCCATCTTTGCATTTTACATTTGTGCATTAACTTATAGAATGAATTCATCAGTGTAGACCATCATATGGCCTCAGTATGGGCTAGACAGATTTAAATATTTGAACAAACATGATATTCTCTTACTTAAAATCCTCTGATAAAAGAATACCTATGGATTTTTTTTAAGAAACTTTAGAAACACATTCACCAGTAGCAATAGAGACATTATATATATATGTATATATACACATATATATATATATACACACACATATATATACACACACACACATACGTACAAGTTCTGAATAAAGCTTGCTGATAGAATATTTGAGGTCACAAATATTATCAGTGATTTTTGTTTCTAAGTTTTATACTTGCTGCTTGCTGGATCAGCATCAACACTCCAGTGAGATGAGGAGAGATGGAGGAGACAAGGATGGACGCACGTCAGAAGTTGCTGAAGCTTGGGATACGCAAAGATGATGCTTTGTTGTCCACTTCACACCTCTGAGTACGTTAAAAGTCATCGTCCATTGTCATTGTTGTTGTTGAGCACCACTGAGTCAGAACCGACCCACAGCTGACCCTCTGGAGGGTTTGAGAGGCTGTTCATCACACGGGATGAGATGGTCCATCCTGTGGAGTAGATGGTTGCCTCAAACCGCGTGCCCTTGGGATTGTAGTGCAGCTTCTTGCCAATAGGCCAGCAGAGCGCCCATGATTTGGGGAGGGGAAATTATATATACATATATATATATAATATGTGTAGTGTATTTGAGGGAATGGGAGAGAGAGAGAGAGAGAGGAGAGAGAGAGCATCAAAGCCCTCAAGTGCTTTGCCACTGAATTTTGGATTACCTCCAAGTCCTGCAAAGCTCTCTAAGACCCGACTCGGCCTACTTCTCTGGCCTCATCCTAAGAGGCCTCCTTGCGTCCTGTGCTCCACCGTGTTGACTCTTCTGAGTATCTTGAAAGCACGTAGTGAGTGTGCTTGCTCTAGGGACATCCACTCCCAGATCTTCACGTAGCTGATTTTCCAGACGTCTCTGTTGTCTCCCATGCCAGCCTTCTCCTACTAGATCAGGAGCCTGTGAAGGCTGGGACCATCTCTGACTTGTTCATTCCTCTACGTTCAGCTCCTGGAAAAGAACCGGTGTCTGGTGGCAAGCCATGCATATTTGGCAAATGAATAAATGGATGTTGTAATTTGCAGTGACAATGCAAAATCCATTCTTGTGTGTGATAAAACTTCCTAAAATTAGGTTATTAGGGACAGAAAGAAGGAATGCATTAGGTCCTTACCCTCTTTCCCGCTCAGGGGCATAAACCACTGAGGACAGGTGTTGTCTCTCAGGAACAGGCTGCCTTTGGTGACAACCTGGTGGGAAGTGAGGCCACATCCTGTTGCTGTCTCCATGCTCAAACTTCCTCTGTTCTGTTCTTGCTTTTCCCCTTTCGAAAGCCTCTGTGCAAGGAGCCAGAATACCCACATTGCAAGAACACAAACTCATTTGCAAATAAACTGGTCCTTCCTCAGACAATCTGCCTTGAAAAAGCAAACTCACTTTCCTCCCTTCAAAGTCAAAAGGATTTCACTCCCTTTTCTCTTGTTCTCCAGGCGCATTCCTTTTAAGTCCACTTCCTGCCCCCTCTGCCTCCTTTCCAGGTGCCTTCTTTGTGCTCGCCCAGCATCGTGCCAAAGCAGCTGTTCACTAAGTTCCTCCAGACTCCAGTAATATATATGTTACCACAGCCATTTGTCTTGTCTGTGAAAATGCATAGAACGTACTTTGCCTCAGGGAAGAGAGCACTGGGCACTAGAGGGTTAAACTCATTTTGAATTTTCACACAGACGGATGCACCCCGTTTTCTCTTTATCTGAGCAGCCTACATTCAGGGGACTGCAATAACAAATACCCAGGAAGCTGCACTCACTGTGAAATTTAACAAAGGGAATTAGCCACAGTATGTGAGCAGTGACTTTAAATAGCCGATGTTACAAAGAGAACAGGGCTGACAAATGGAAGCTGTCCCAGGCACTGCCTGAGTTAGGGACGTCAACCTGCGTAGAACCAGAGTTATGAGTTAACCCCGTAAAAACAATTAGGCTAGAAATCTGAACTACATACACTGGCTTGTTACACAACAAGGTGAATAAAGATGTCCAAAGAAGACTCAACATCTTTGACTTGTGGTATTGGAGAAGAGTATTGTATACTCCATGGATTGCCCAAAGAATAAACAAATCTATCTTGAAGGAAGGAGAGTCAGTGCTCCTGAGAGACCAGGATGGAGAAAGTTTGTCTTACATACTTCCGGCAGCGTTTCAGGAAAGGCCAGTCCTTGGGAAAAGACATCATGCTGTGAAAAGCACAGAAAGGAAGCCTCTCAAGGAGATACACTGCCCCACACAGTGACCGTGACCATGAACTTGAGCATGGGAGAGATGGTGGGCATGTGCTGGGAGGGTCACTGCTCTCAGCTGCTCTTCACAGGGTCCCTGTGTGTCATAGACATTTCTAAAGCATGTAATAAAAACAACAACAAAAAGACACTTTAAAAAATGGCATTAAACTATTATTATTAATGACTTTATCACTCTATCGTTATTCTAAAGATATTTAATGTATGCAGGTTCCTTTCATTTTATGCATTGAGGGGGACCTTTTATATTATATACAAAGACAAACACTTGACTAAATAGTATGGATTTAGGAACTGTACTTCCCCAGGAGACACTGGGGAACGGGCTTTGCTGATTGTAACAGCTCTGTTGTTGTTTTTGTGTATGGGTGTGCCATCCAGTCAGAACCAACTTATAACTGACCTTCCAGTAGGTTTTCTGAAGCAGTAAATTGCAGGAAGGAGACAGCCCAGCTTTCTTCCGTAGAGAAGCTGGTAGATTCAAACCATGTGCCTTTGGGTTGGCAGTTCAATTCCTTACCGGGAGGTCAGCAGAGCTCCCTATAATGGCTACAGCAGTCCCCTTTCTAAATTCCACTAGACAATTGTCCACAATGTCACCCTTCTCTTCCCACATCAAAATATAAAAAAGTCAAGTAGAACAGAGATACATTGCTTTCCTGGATTAATTTTGTACAACAGTAAAATCACTGTGAGATATTCCCACACAGAACTCAATTTCCAAATTGTAAAAAAAAAAAAAGAATTTCAAAATGTCTTTGAGAACTGAAAGATACTTTCACAGAGACAATTTTGCCATGCCAACCTCATGGAAGAAAACAATAAGCAACCTAATTTTTCTTAGCTACAGAAATGGATTCCGGCTCTTTCTCTTTAATATTTAATCTAATCTTTATTAATTTTGTTAAGAAGATAGGTTCTGGTTTGTAATTTATACTCACCTCTAGGACCACTCGAGCTCAGGGTTCATGGGATAGAGGTCTCTCATAAAAGAGGTATTGTCTTGAGCTTTCTTCAGCATCATTTTATTTCTGCCATATTTTTCTTGTTAAGCCTTAAAATGCATTTTATTGGAACAACCACTTGCTGAAATACTCTCTTTCTCTGCAGGAACATTGGGAAAAGGATATGAAAGAAAATAGGATTTTTATCCACTAAGACCCAAACCAGAAGCCCAATGTGGCCTTATTTCTAGCTTCAACCATCTAGTTGAGAGAAAGGGCAGATGGATCCCCAGATTTCCACCCCACCCCTCGTATTACTAGCGTTTAAAATAAGATATGCTGCATCTTCCTCATGTTATCCCTGTAATACTCAATCCCACACGCTTAAAGAATGGTGTTTAATTCTGAGGTAAGAATTTTAGGCTGGACAAGAATAGTCTAATGTGTATCCCAGTATATAATAAGTGAAGTTCTGCTTTATTTTATTGATTTATAAGAAGCCGAGGGTGTTTGGGAAAACTGATCATTTGTGGAAGACAGAATGGATCCCAAATCTTTCAAAGACCTCAGCAATAGAAGGTTATTCTGTGTGATTCTAGAAGCATAGCTCGTAGACCAACAGGTGTGGAGTTACAGATTAAATAAGACAGTATACGATTTTTCCAGCCATGTGTTCATTCTGTCCGAAGGTGAACTAGGTTCCCTTGCACAGTAGAGGGTGATGGTGCCTGGTAGGTTCCAAAGAAGGTTACTGATGGCATCGGTTTGGAGATGCATGGATCCTTCATCGGGTCCATTCAGCACTGGACTACCGGGATGCTGTGAGCAGTGGATGACCGGGATGCTGTGAGCATCACCCAGTCTCTCCTGTCTGTGGCAAAGAGTTGTCCCTGAGAAATGACTGACCAGCTGGGGACCAAGTTAGAGTTGATGCATTTGAGTTGTTGGTGCCTTTAAGTGCTGTGGACTCAGAACTGACTTAGGGCTCATTCTCCAGGGTTTTTCAGAGGGTAGAAACAACATAGTAGGAGACGGACCATCTTCCTCCCCTGGAGCAGAGGGTGAGTTTGAGGCCTTGCAAATGGAATTTGATGGAGTGTTGATGACTAATACTTAATGTACCACGAGCCACCAGAAAGGGCGCTGTGGTTACATATACTGCATGGAGTTGCAATGGTTCCCATCCGATCCTCAAGCTGCTCTGAGAGAGAAGAATGGGCAATCGGCACTCCACACAGACGATTTGCAGCCTCAGAAACTCAGCGGAGGGTTGCCTCTGATTCAGTTATCACCACACAGCAGAAGGATGAGACTGTGCCTTCTCTGCAGAGAGACCAGAGCTCCTGATTGGTACTCACTGTTCGAAGTGGCATTTGTCATTTATATGGCTTATTGGGTAAGAAGCTGGTGATTCTTCTCCACTCTTGTCCCCCTGTCTGATTCTAAGATGCTAAAGATTCTGAGTTCCCAGTAGACAGCAGAGTCACAAGAGAGAGGGAATCAGAGTTCCTTCAAGCTAAGTGAACTAACTCAGTCAGATAAGGACAAATACTGTATAAAACCATTATGGTAGAACCAGCATGAGGATCCAAGGGCTGGTGGTGGAGGGAGAGGAGGTGTAGAGATATGCGGATGGATGGGGAGGGAGGTGTTAATCATCAGGTCACACAATTTGATGGATGGAGGTGGAAGTGAAGAAAATGGGGAAAGATCTAGTGTGAAAAACAGTGTCTATGAGCTTTGTAAATAAAGCAGTAAAAAAACCCCTCAAAACCAAACAATCAAAAAAACCCCACCCAAAAACCAAAACCAAAAGCCAATGGGTAACATTCATTCACTCTTTTATTCCACTTACTGAGGCACCAATGATAAAAGACTTGATCCATTCATACTGTAGTGTTGGCAAAGAGTACTAAATTTATATATAAAAATAAATATATAAATAAAAATAAATATATAAATAATAATATGAATAGTATATACATGGACTTCCAAAGAATAAAAAAATCTGTCCTGGAAGAAATGAAGCCAGAAGGTTCTTGAGAAGTAGGAAGGATCTATCTCCTCTTGTGGACCTTAGACATTTTGTCAAAGGAGACTAGTCCCTGGAGAAGGTCATCGTGCTTGGCAAAGTGGAGGATGAGTGAAAAAAAAAGGAAGACTCTCGACCGATGGCCAATGCAACGGCTAAACAACGGGCGCAGGCCTGGGCCGTACTCTGCTCGGATGTACTTAACGATTACTGTGACCTGGAAATGATACCAACTGAAAACAGCTTTGCAGCCCTGAAAGTACACAAAACAGAACTTCTCAGATGCACTTAGATCCAGAGAGCACTTGAGTTCCTTGTAACCGCCAGGCTGGAAACACGCTTGGAGACCAAAATAGCCCCAATTGTGAAAGAGTCACCTTGCTTAAACCTCCCAGCAGCCAAACATCGGCCTGCACGCTGGGCCATTCAGGGTTCGCGTACTGAAATGAGGGCCTGGGAAACATCAGGGTCTTCAGTCCAGCAGGGCCTTGAGTGAACACAAGGTTAAACCCGCTGTCAGTGGTTATGTCCATCCACCACAGCCTGGTGGGGAAGCCCTGAGACCTGGTTTACTTCCCTTTGCTCGGTCTGACTCTGAAAATATTGTTCCTAAATGATCAAACCTTCATCTCTAGCCAAATTCCTTTCCTACGGGAGGGTGAGGGGGCCCAGGGCACGCTGCCTGTGTCCCTGTGGTCTGCTTTGTCTACTCTCTGTATGTTTGTTGTTGTTAGATGCCCGTGGCCTCCTGTTCAGCCGAATGAAACCTGCCTGGTTCAGCTGCGCCTTCACAGTGTTAGTACTGTGGCCACCACTTTAACTCAGCTCATGGAAGCTATTTTTCATTGATCCCTATCTAGAATCGCGAACTCTGGTGGCACACTTCATTGGGTTTTGCACTACTACCCTAAAGGCACTCCAGTGTAATATTCAGTATCTCTTCCCTCTCCATCTCGGTCTTTTCTTCCTTCTTTGTCTTTATAATGTTACTTCTTCATGGATAGTATTCTTGATATCCTCCCACAGCTCATCTGGCCTTCTGGCCTTCTCTCATTAGTGTTCAAGGCCTCAACTCTGTTTCTGAGATGCTTTTTGAATTCCCATGGGATAGATTCAAGGTCAAATTTTGGTTCTTGTAGATTTGATTTCATTTTCTTTCAAGAATGACAAAAGAGAAATTGATGCCTTTGAGTTGTGGTGCTGGAGAAGAGTATTGAGCATACCAATGGACTGTTAAGAGAACTAACAGATCTATCCTAGAGAGGGTGAAACCAAGCTACTCCTTGGAGGCAAGGATTCTGAGACCCCACCTCACATACTTTGGGCATGTAGCCAGCAGGGACCAGTCTTTGAAGAAGGATACCATTCTTGGAATGGTAGAGGGATAGTGGAGAAGAAGAAAAACTCGGATGAAGTGGATTGACATCAGGACTGGGGTAATGAGGGTTAGTGTGTCAGAGAGAGTAAGATTAGCTCAGCATAGGACAGGGTTCAGAGCTATCATGCAGAAGGTAGGTATGACTCATAGTCAACTCCACGGCACATAACAACTAGAGCCTAAAGGCAGTATCTCTCTGAAAACTCCAATGAACTAGCAGGAGAAAAATGACAGATCCTCTTGCGTAATTAATGACATCAAAGAAAATGCTGGAAGACTGGCTGCAAGTTGGTTTATACCCAATGCCGATGAGTGTGAGGATTTGCTGTCTAGAACAAGAGCATCAATAAATGTGACACGGGGACAGCATCCACTCTCCTACATAGCTTAAAAATGCTAGTTCTGAAAAGCCCAGAAGGGCCTGGCCTTCTCTTTTATTCCCTAACTTGGCCCACCACATCCACCAAGGACCCCAGGGCTGGTTTTCCTTCCCTTGAGGACTCAGTCACTTTGTCAGGGACAAGCACAGCTCATTGAGGCCTTGAACAGGCAAATCCAGTCCACAAGATTTGGGTTACACTCAGCTCTCCCAGGACTGAAGCGATGGTTAGAGTAAACAGTGAGGGTTTGGAGGGCAGCGCTGGTACCCTCACCTTGGAGGAAATGAGAGCGGGAGTGGGGGAGAGGGCCGAACACCATGTCTTCTTGGGACCCCCAAGCCTGCCATCTTGTGAAGCTCTGAATCTCGAATGGAGCAGTCACTGCTCTGAGCAGACGTCCTGTCACTTGGGAATGAGCATAACCACGGAGTGTCCTGTGAGCTCTGCTGCCTGCACCTCCGACTGAGAGCTGAATGTAAAGTGGCTGTGAAGTCAGTTCCTATTCAGAGCGCTCCCCGACTGAGTTGCCCAGTTGTGAAGCTCCGTGAAGGGGAGGCTGTGCACCTCTATCAGGAGCAGTTGCTGGTTTTAAACACTGATTTTTTCAGCTGTTGTTGTTATGTACCATTGAGTTGGAGCTGACCCATAGCTGACCCTCCAAGTGGGTTTTCAGAGGAAGTAAATCAAACGAGACGATTGTCTGTCTTTCTCCGGTGGAGTAATTAGTGGATTCAAACTCCGTCCTTTTCACTGGCAGCCCAATTCCTTACCAGTCACCACTGTGCCATCAAAGAGCTGTGTCCTGGAAGGACTTCTAATTTCGAAATGCAAAGCCCTAGGAGAGCCAGTGGTGAGGACATTTTGGAGCTCAGAGTCTCTCTCCACACAGGTCACTTGCCTCCCTTACATGGGCGATGACTGGACATCAAGTGGTCCCTCCTGTTGCTTACGCCCCATAGATGTGGTGGCCCCATGGAGTGGGCAATTCAAGACACAGCCCAGGCTGTTGTGTGGACACCTCTCTCCCCTCCCTGTGGAGTGGGCAGGATGGTTCAGAGATGGCTGGGTCATGTGTGTGTGAACCCATGAAGGTAACTGTGGCAAAGGTTCAGAATTCTGCTCTCATGTCCACTGACCAGGGGACGTGCGGACACTGTGCCCCTGGCTCCCCCTAGTGGCAGAGGGGCCCCACCCAAAGTCTGACTTGTCCAGGAAGTTTGTGCAAGGAGTCTCTGAAACAGGGCTCTTTTCTCAGGGGTCCCCTGCTGCGGCCTTGAGCGTGTCCCAGGGAACTGGGTTTTCTTGGCAGCACTGCTATGCTGGGGAAAGTGGCTTCTAGTTTTCAGTCTTTGGAGAATCAAGGGGACTCCCATGAGCTCTTGCTTTTTAATTTTTTTCCCCCCAGTGTAATACTTTGACTTTTTTTGGTTATTATTATTTTATACTGGTTCCTAACAAAGTTTGTATACATTGCCCATCACACCAGATCTCTCTCATTTCCTTAACCCACCCCTCCCTCCATCCACCAAACCCTATGATTACCCCCCACCCATCCTCACCCTTCTGCTCCCCCTCCCCCTTTAGAACCTCATACACGTTTTACTAGTTATCTAGTTCTACAATAATGGTCTTATACAGTATTTGTCTTTATGACACTGAGTTAGTTCACTCAGCAGAATGCTCTCCAGTCCCTCCCAAGTTAGGTAATAATTTACAAAATCATTGCTCCTGTGTGCTGCCTAGTATTCCATTGTGTGAATGTACCATAATTTCTCAATTCATTTGATTGTGGTTGGACATTTGGCATGTTTCCATGGATTTTTCAAAAAATGTTTTTATTATTGTACTAGTTTATTTACAAAATTCAAATACATTGTTTTCCAGAACATATTCTTCTAATTTCCTTCACCCCCAACCCATTAAATTGTACAACCTCTATGATTAATCCTCCGTCCCCCTGCACATCCTCATCCCTCTGTGTCCATCCTCCTCCTGCCCCTTAGATCCTTAAATTCATTCTACAAAAATAGTTTTATCTATTATTTGTGCTTGTGGGACTGAGTTAGTTCACTCAGCACAATGCTCTCCAGTCCCTCCCAAGTTAGGTAATAATTTACAAAGTTATTGCTCCTGTGTGCTGCATACTATTCCATTGTGTGAATGTACCATAATTTCTCAATCCATTTGATTGTGGTTGGACATCTGGGCTGTTTCCATGTTCTTGCGATGGTGAATATTGCTGCTATGAACATTGGTGTACAAGTCTCTGTGCCTCAGTTCTCATATTCTCAGGGTATATTCCAAGTATTGGGATAGCTTTGTCATATAGAATTTCTATGTTCAGCTTTTAAGGAAATGCCAAACTGCTTTCCAGAGTGGTTGTACCATTTTACAATGCCTCCAACACTGTAACAGAGTTCCTCTTTTGCCACATCCTCTCCAACATTTATTACATGCTGTCCTCTTAAACTTTGCCACTGCTACTGGGGTGAGATGGCATCTCATTGTGGTTTTGATTTGCATTTCTCTTACTGCCAATGATTTTGAGCATTTCTTCATGTATCTATTGGCCGTCTGGATATCTTCCTCTGTGAAAATTCTATGTTTTTTGCCCATTTTGTAATTGGCTTATCAGTCTTTTTCTTGTGGAGACTCTGTAGGAGTCTGTAAACTTTTGATATGAGACTCTTGTCTGGTATAGTATCGCCAAAAGTTTGTTTTCCCAGTCAGTAGGTTTTCTTTTCACTCTGCTCAAAATTTTTTTTTATGTGCCCAGGGATTTAATCTTTAGAAGGTCCCATTCATCAGTTTCATCCTCTCTAGACTGTGCATGTCTGGCAGTATTTGGCAGTCTCTTTATATCATAGACTAGGCTGTCTACGTTTGATATCATTTTGTATCTGATTAACATTATGGTTTTGGGTTTTATTCCCAGGTCTCTGACCCACGTTGAGTTGATGTTTGTATATCGTGTGAGATGTGGATCCTGTTACAGCTTTCTGCAGATAGCAGTCCAGTTTTGCCAGCATCATTGGTCAGTCCCGGATGTCTAGAGTTGAAAATTAAGACATCAAATATCTCATGCTCAAGATCTGGAAACAGAACTCACATCTGCTTGCAGATGGGGCTTTGGCTTCTTGGTTTGGTTCTAACTCAAGGTCCCAGAAGCCATTTCAGCCAGTTGTGATTCACAAAGTCTTCAAAGGCCCATCACAGACACCAGCACCACCAGTTAAACAAGCCAGCCAACTACAAGCCCCCGCACTGAACAAGGACTACAAGTGGCTGGCAAGTTACTTTATATTTGCAAAGATTTAGGCATGATTGGCTTTACTTTTTATTCCAAATTCTATTTTTTTTCTTGTAAAAAATATAAATTTGCTTATACTTATGAGGCATGCCTTCTAGATTCTTCCTTGGTGATGTGGACCAGGCTATGGGAGAAGTTTATTGCTGTATATGAGAAAAAGGGTGGGTAGGGCTTGAGTCTGACTGGATTCCTGCTTACCTGGGGACTTCAGGAGTTCCTCAGCCTCTCTGTCCATGATCTTCACCGGCCAAGTGAACCTGCAGGAGAGACTGGGTGATTAACAAAGGTAACTTAGGATGGCGTCTGGAGCGTAGTAACTATCGAAGGGGTGCCTGTGTGGTAGTGGTGAGATATTGACTATATCCTGGGCTGACAAAAGAACACAGTGTAGCTCGAGTGCTACCGAGCAACAAGGCTGTTGAGATGTAGCCTCGCATATTTTGGGCATGTTGTCTTAGGGACTCCTGTGCGATTGATTGTCTCTGAAAACCCGGTGGAGGGTCAGCTAAGGGTTGATTCTGACTCAGTGGTACACAACACACACATGTCTTAGGGACTAGGCTTTTGAAAAGTGAAGGTCAGGGGATGAAAGGAATGCCCTCCACAAGACCGATAGACACCATGACTGCAACAATAACCTTGCGCATGTCAGAACCGATGACTGTGGTGTGGAATGGGACAAGGATGAGATGCACATGGAGCTTATGCAGAATTGTGACGCATCAGCAGTGACTTGATGACATCTAGCAACAACACCAACAAAGATCATGAAATGAGAGCACTGGTAGCACAGTGATTAAGCAATTGGCTATAGCCAGAACGTCAGCACTTTGAACTCACACCTACTCCACAGAGAACAAATGAGGTATATGCTCATGTAAATCATCGTCTTGAAAACTCTCTGGGCCAACTCTTCTCTGTCCTTTGATGTTGCTGGGAGTCAGAATTGAATGGAGGGTGATCGATCTTATTATGATTAGAGTTAAGAAAGGACCCAAAATGCACACTTCTGTGAGCTTTTGTTTTGAGCACCTTGATGCTTTATCTGCTGAGAGTAAGTTGACCAAGCTCGGACCTTAGCTTGTGATTACGGCTGATGCAACTGCTGGAAACGGAAAGTGCCAAGGATTGGATGCCTCCAGAGCTGAGTAATGGGCTGTGCTTTATCTGTAGACGGCTGGCTAAATTCAGACCCAAGTTATCTCGGGATAATGTGTGCATGGCCTGCATGAGGACTGGCAAGCTCAAGCCTGGTTCCTGGAGGACAGCTGTTCATCTGAGAATGCTGGCACTCGTTCTGGAAACTTTGGAGAAAGACTAACACTCACATAAACCCCAGAGCCCTAAAGGTCTTCTCCACCCAAGGAAATGGACCTAGGTGCCCCCCTCTCTGCTCCCAGGAATCACGCCCGGGCCCTGTCTTCCTCCTCTTGCGTGTTCTGCTGTCTTGCTGGAGGTCACATGCTTTCCCCCACGGTGTAAATAAACAGACATGTGCTTTTCAAGGAGAATGATTGTAAAGAGAAATCTGACCTGGAGGAAATGGTCACTAAACAGATCTGAAACGGAAGTCCATCTTGCCTGTTGGGTACAGGATGGAATGTTCTAGTTGCTTCCTAAAGTGACCCTCCTTACATTGCCACAAACTCCAAGGGAGTGGTGAGAAACGGAGAGGGGCCTTGACTACACTCTCCTCCCCCTCCCTGGACCAGCAAGGAGAAGGCGCGTGCATGAGAACAAAGCCTGTAGGGAGACAAGAGCATTTCAGTGCTTAATGAACAATCTGTGTCATCAGATGGCCAGAGTTGTGTGACACAGTGAGAAGGACTTGAAAACAATGCAGAAGTGACCTCTGCTCTCTTCCTACACAAACAACTGATAAGGGCTAGTTCCCCAGTCCAGCACTACGCAAAGCTGCCCCTTTCTCCCCTGGACACGGCTGGAGAGGTACCTGGGTGCTTGGCCTTCCACCTCCCTTTGTTGGGAAGACCGTGCCATTCCGGGCGCCACGCCGTCTTGGGTGTGTGGGGTGGGTGTCCAGTGATGGCGGCCCTTCTCAGGCACTTTTGTCACCCAAATATGGTACCGCAGCAGCTGAGACACCTTATGCAAATAGCTCTAACATGTGTAATGCGCCATAAATAAACAGAGAGACAGCCAGGAAGCTGTGCTAATCACCGCTTTGATGTGGCACAAATTACTGTATTTTTAAGGCCTCATGTTTCTGACTGCTTGTTTTGACTCTGCTGCCACAGCTCTGGGGGAGGCTGGATCCAGGTCCCCACCTCCCGCCCCTCACCGTGACAGCTGCTGTCCCCTGACTCACAGGAAAGCCATCCGCCTGCCTCTCCCTGCCACCCCCCTGTCCTGGCAGGAGTCTCCGGCTGGCAGCAGCCCCTCAGGTCCAGGTCCTGGATTCACAGGGGATGCTGGCCTGTCTCTGGACCCCAGGGCCCCTGTGTCCTGCTGGCTGGGACCAGGGGTCTGCAGATACATCCTGTTTTCATTCTCCACTGACTGGGTTCTTGCTCATTGGGCCACGTGGGATGAAGGACACTGGGCCTGTCTCACGAATGAGCAGCTTCTGGGAGAACAGGCCGGCTGGGCTGAGTCTGCAGGTCGGTGTGTCCCCTGAGAGCAGAGAATAGTGTCCTACGGGGTTGTCAGGGCATTTCTGCTGTGCAGACACACAGCTAACCATCTGCACAGCCTTCACCTATGTTGTTGTTGTTGTTACGTGCCCTCGAGTCAATTGCGACTCATAGGGCCCCTATGTACAACAGCTCTGAACCCTGCCCTATCATGAGCCAATCAAATTGTCTCCAACAGATCTAATCCCATTTCTCCATTCACTGAGTCAATCCCTCTCATCCAGGGTCTTCCTCTCCTGCACTGCCCCTCCACCCTTCCAATCATAATGTCCTTCTCCAAAGACTGGTCCTTCCTGGCCACGTGCTCAAAGTATGTGAGATGGAGCTTCAAAATCCTTGGCTCCAAGGAGAATCCTGGTTTCATCCTCTCTAGGACAGACCTGTTTGTTCTCCTGGCTGTTCACGGTATGTTCACCACTCTTCTGCAGCACCACAACTCAAAGGCATCAATCCTTCTTCTAGCCTTCTTGCTCATTGTCCAGCTCTCTGATGCATAGCAAGCAATTGCAAAGACTATGGCCTGTATCAGGCTCACCTTAGTCTCTAGACTGATATCATTACTCTTCAGTACTCTAGAGAGGTCCCTAACAGTAGACTTTCCCAATGTAATTTGTCATCTGGTTTCCTGACTGCTGGTTCCAAGAGTGTTGATTATGGAATCAAGCAAGCTGAAGTTGTTAACAATTTCAATCTCTTCTCCATCTGTCATGGTGCAGCCACTTGGCCTAGTGGTGAGAATCTTTGTTTTCTTGATGTTGAGCTTCAATCCACATTGAAGACTATAGTCTTTGACCTTCTGTAGCAAATGCCTCATGTCCTCTTCAGTTTCAGCAAGCAAGGTTGTGTTTATACATAACACAGATTGTTGATGAATCTTCCTCCAGTCCTGATGCTACAGTCCTCCTCACAAAATCCAGCCTCCCAAATGATCTATTCTGCATATGGATTGAAAATGTATCGAGATAGGATGCATTCCTGATGCACACCTTTCCTGATCCTAAACCACGTAGTGTTTCCCTGCTCTGTTCTGACTACTGCTTTCTGGTCCAACTATAGGTTTCACATGAGCACAATTAAGTGTTCTGGGATTCCCATTCTTCTCAAGACTACCCACAGTTTCTTGTGACTAACACAGCCAAACACCCTTGCATAGTTAATTAAACACAGATAGACATTCCTCTGGAACTCTGCCTTCGGCAAAGATCCATCACACCTAACTCCCTTGGCACCAGAAGTCAGGAAATCAAGAGATGAGTTGAATTGGGAAAATCTGGTGCCAAGGACCTCTCCAGAGTACCAAAGAGCAATGATGTCAATCTAGAGAATAAGTTGCACCTAATCCACCACGACCTTCTCAAATTGCTTGCTATACTTCTGAGAACTGGACAATGACTAAGGATAACAGAAGAATTAATGTCTTTGAGCTGTGGTGTTGGAGAAAGTATTGAACATACCATGGACCACCAGGAGAACTAATAGGTCTGTCCTGTAAATAGTGAAACCAGGTTGCCCTTTGGAGGCAAGAATTTTGAAGCTCAGTCCCATGTACTTTAGACATGTTTCCGGGAGGACCAGGCCTTGGAGAAGGACATCAGGCTTGGGAGGTTGAAGGGACAGCAAAGGAAAGGGAGATCCTGGATGAGATGAATTGACACAGCAACAATGGGGCAGGTGTGTCAGAGACGATGTGATTGGTTCAGGACAGGGCAGGGTTCAGAGCCTTTATTCATGGGGTCGCTATGAGTGGGTGTCTACTTGGTGACATATAATGACAACAACACACAACCTACACAATTAAACAACCATGCAACCAACACACCTACAAACACATACTTACACACCTACACACCTACACGACGTAAAGCCTACATATCTGTACCACCTATACATGTAAATACCCCACAGAGTCCCAAACCTATATAACCTTATAACCAACAAAATCTACAAACCTACTTACCCTAGACATTTACACACCTCTACAACCTACACACACAGAGAATTAAACAACCTATACATCTTCACATTGCTTCAAATTATAAAACTATACAATCTACAAATACACACACACACACACACACACACACACACACACACACACACTCCCCCCTGTATACCTATCTAATCTACATCTTTACACAACTTTGCAGCTACACACATGTGCATAACTACATCCACCTATACAGCCTATGAACCTACACACACCTGCACACCTCCACAGCTCATACACCTTCACACACAAACACACGGTCCACAGCACATCAAAAATTACAGAAGAGAACCCCGCATACCCCACCCCGCCTCCCATCACTGCTGCTGAGTGTAACGTCCTCAGGTTCAATCTGACCTGAGGCTTCCTGGGGACGCCATGGGCACAGGTGCACACCACGCTACAAGTCTTCAGAGGAGGGGACCCCTTAAGCTGAGTCTGGGGGAGCTGTGTCACCAGGCTGCTCCCAGGCCCAAGCATGCCCTCTGGTGGTCAGAGCAGCAATAGCCGACCTTCCACCCTCTCTTTAAAGGGGAAATAGGAACATTTTAAAGAAGAAATACTGTAATCCTTGGAGTGAAGAAGAAATTCACTGCCATTTTTAGAATAAGTATAGACAAGTGTGCTTCACTGGAAAGTGTCGTTACGCCTGTGCGTGTGATGATGATGGAGATAGAGCCTGCTGTTCTCTGCCTCCTTTCATCTCTTTCCTCAGCCCACACTCTGACTTTCTCTCTGACCACGTCCCTGGATTGTTCTCCTTGTCTCTGTTCGCCTCTCTTCAAGTGAGCTGCGGCAGTTGAAGAGGAACACTTCCTCAAACCCCTGGTGTGATTGGCTGATCCTTCGCTGTGGTCACTGCCTCGGTCAGAACCCTGAACACTACCTTCTGGGTCCAGTATGGCAACTGGGCCTTCATGCCTGCCTGTCCTCTCTCCTCTGAGCCTGCACTGAGGGGCAGGCCTGAGTTCTCCTCTGCTGTAGGCTCTTTCTTGTCCCCAGGCTCAGGGCCTCCAGCTTCTTCTCCTAGGGGTTTTTCATGTGTGAGTGGTCAAGCCCTAAGCCTTACATCCTGGGGGTCTTACAATTTATGTTATTTTGTATTTCTCTCCTTCTCCCCTTTTGTAACAAACTGCTATCTCTTCAACTAGATGTTTGACTCTTAGAGCTGGGACCCACCATCAACCCTTAACCCACCCATAGAACACTTGTAGGGCACCGAGGAACTGCCTCCGAGGGTCCCTGAGACTACACCATCTACAGAAGCCGACTTCTGAGTGCTTTTCCATGGAGTGGCTGGTGGGCTCCAGACTTTCCATTAGGCAGTCAAGTCAGTCATTGTCATGGAGTCGGGACCTACAGCTGACTTTCCAGTGGATTTCTAGACGTAAATGGCACAGGAGGAGATTGCCCACCTTTCTCCCACTGAGGTGCTGGACGCTTTGAACTGGATGAGAGGTGATGTTGGTCTTTGGGTTAAAGCACAATTCCTTAAGGGCAATGTCACTGGAGCTCCCTAAGATGACATATAACCTTACAACTCCATCTAGAAAAAGTGCAATTTAGTCAATGGCGGCTACTATTTTGTTTGTGGTTTTAGTTTTGCTGTTTTAGGGAGCTTTGGTGGCTTAGTGGTAAGAATATGTGGTGCAACCCCAAAGGCATATGGTTCGAATCCACCAGCTAGCTGTTCCATGGGTGAAAGATGGGTAATCTCCTCCTGTGTGACTGATTAGCTGCCTCTGAAAATCTGCTGGAGAGTCAGCAATGGGGTGATTGTGACCTGAGGGCACATGACAACATTCTGGTTTTAACTCAGTTTGTGCGCTGTACTTACAAAATCGGAGCCTTTTAAAGATCACAAGGAGCTTTCTCTTCCTTCTTCAGAAGCCATGACTCCCACGCCAGTGACTCCCAGCATGAGCACTCAGGTGGGGAGACTCTGTCCGCGTGAAGAGATGAGAGCCCAGCACTGCCCAACAGCAGGACCAGAATGAACGCGAGCCTCCACACTTCCACCCCAGCCCAGGCAATTTCTCTCGTGAAGACAGACCCAATTGTTACAGCACTTTTAGAACTTGGGATGGAAGGGTTTGAAAACATTGTCTACGCCTTTACACTAGAGTAAAATGCACCCTTCTAAAAAGAGCATTAGAAATGTGTCACTTTCCTTAGAACTGAAGGCAGATTATGCAGTCCGTGAAGATGTTTTTGAGCTCCAGGTTTCATTCCAGATAGCAGAGAACATCAGAGGTTTTAAAAAAATTCTCTTGGAGAGGGACATCATGCTTGGGAGGGTGGAGGGACAGTGCAGGAGGGGAAGGCCCTCTATGAGGTGGATTGATTCAGTGACTGGGGTAATCAGGATGGGTGGGTGTGTCAGAGACAGTGCGATTGGCACAGGATAGAGCAGGTTTTAGGGCTGTTGTACATAGGGTCGCTGTGAGTCACAAGCGACTCGACGGCACATAACGACAACAACAACTTATGTGTCACATGGTTTAAATCATGTCTGCCCAAAAGATACATTGATGGAGCTGGAAAACACAAGGCATAGTGGGAAGAGGATTGTAGAATTGTGGGGTTTGTATGCAATGTCATGGAACAAAATGCATATGGATTGTTGAATGGAAATTCCATTTGCTTTGTAAATTTCAAATAAAAAGTTTAAAACAAAAGGGAATGTTGGAGTGCTAACTCAGTCCCTGCGACTGTGACCTTATTAGAAGGAGGGGGTGTGCAGATGTATAAGGTTGATCTTTAACCAAACTGGGCAGAGTCCTTTAGAGGAGAAGACATGCTGAGAGATGGCGTCAGAATGACCTGCCAAGACACATCTACATGTCCAGAGATGCTAGGACTTCAGGCACTGGGAGAGACAAGGACCAATCTTTTCCCAGAGCCTCCAGAGAGAGCGAAGCCCTGACTACCCCCTAACGTCATGGTGCTGACTTCTGCCCATCTGACTGTTACCACCTGGGGCAGCCATTTCTGCTCTGAGAAGCCTCCAATCTGTGATATTTCATGACAGAAGATCTGGAAGACTACTACACAAGGCTTCTCTGTCTTCCATGGAATTTGTTCTAATTTATTAAATTGTTCTCTGGGACTAAAGATCATCTTGTGATGAGAAAATGAAATAATTTCAGGATCTGTTACTGGGGACAGGGTCATGGAGGTATGCAAATTGGCCAGCTTTATAAGACTCTGTAAAAAACATAGACTTCTCTTAGTTCTAATTGCCTCTCTCCACAGCATGGAGTAAGAAGTTTGCTTTCAACAAACAGAAGGAAACGTGCCATTCCTCCCTGGTTTCTGATGTTTCCTCCTTCTACTCATTCTATTCTGGAGCCAACATTTCTTGTGCAAAAAGAATAAGAGACTATTTTCTGTGGAAAGAACTGTACAGAGGCCCTTGGTAGAGATTGTCTTTGACAATGTTATAGCAACCAGACATGGTATCTCAGTTCTTTTTCTACACTGCAGTTACCCTTTGGCTGACATTTTGTTAAGTCTTCTACGATCTTTCTAAAGATGAAGACTTTTCTTTGTTCTTGTTAGATGCTGTCCAGCCAGTTCTGGCTCCAAGGGACAACAGAAGAAGCTCTTCCTGGCCAGTGCCATCCTCACCGTCTCTCTGCACTTGGATCCATTGTTGCCACCTCTATGTCAAATCATTGCGTTGAGAGTTTCCTCTTTTCCTGAGTGTCTGCTCAACGTAGCATGCTCTCTTGCGAGTTGTTGTTGTTTCGTACCATACAATGAACTGGCTCGTAACTGACTCTCTAGAAGTTTTAAGAGACATTAATAGCATGAGAGGCTCCCACCCAAGCTGATTGTAAACAAGATCAAATACAGTTAATCAGCTTACACTTGATTGCCACCACAATTAGAAACACCCAAACAGTTTATCCCTGGCTTTCAAGTAAATCACAAACACTTATCCACCATGATCCAACTTTGCCAAGATAAAGGCTCACTCACTCTTAGAAGAAGCTGTTGCACCAGTGATATCATTGCTGATGTCAGATGGATCCTGGCTGAAAGTAAGGAATACCAGAAGAATTTCTATTTGCGTTTTATTGACTATGTAAAAGTATTTTACTGTGTAGATCGTGACAAACTGTGGCTGACACTGAGAAGAATGGGAATCCCAGAGCACTTGATTGTGCTCAGAAGGAACCTATACCTGGATCAGGAGGCTATGAGTAGCTATAGCCTGTTCCACAGTCAGAACCTGGCCTAGCTTTCACTGCTGGTATTGAACTTTTCCAACGATTCCTTCCACAGATGTAATCAATCTGATTCCTGTGCAAACCATCAAGTGAAATCCATTTGTATAGCTTGTGTTTGTTTCTTATAAAAGATATTTGCTATGAACAAATTACTGTGGAGAATTCTATAATTCTACCCCCAACCTCATTTCTGTCACCATGTCCCTGTTTTCCAACTATTGATCCTTCTTCCTGGTCCCTGACTTTCTCATTCCAGTCACTCTTTATTATTAATGCATCTTGGTTGCATGTTTGATCGATTTCTGACTGCAACAGTTGGTAGAAATCAGCTGTTTCCTTCTCATTGGCTCTGGTTGTTGGTGGATAAATCTGAATGGAAGTGGTATTAACAGGTCTTCCTTGTGTGCATATGGATATTATCCTGTCACTCACAACATTGTATTTCAAGATGGATCTAGACATGGCCTTTCTAACTATGAAAACAAACCCATTTGTTTTCACCTTTTCAACACCACATAGTAGATCATATGATCATCTGATTTAAAATGTCCCATTCAGATCCATCTCATTTTGTCAATACCTAATATGTCAATATTTATGCATTCCATTTCTTTCTTAACAAAGTCCAGTTTTCCTACATTCATGCTTCTCACATTCCAATCATGAGTTTCTGCTTATAACCCTTCCTCCTCATGTTTCCAAATTTAGACCATCAGAAATCCTAGGGGGGAATAATAAAGGTGCAGACTACACCAGGTGACACTGTCAGATGATGACAACATAGACACTCAGTTGTTGTTATGTTCCATCGAGTTACCTGTGACTCATACAACTGTGAAGCCTGCTCTGTCCTGAGCCAGTCTCACTGACTTGGACACACCTACCCCCATTGCCCTAGTCACTGTATCAATCCATCTCATCTGGGGGCTTCCTCGCCTGCACTGTCCCTCCTCTTTTCCAAAAATGATGCCCTTCTCTAAGGGCTGATCCCAAAAGTATGTCAGATGAAGCTTCAAAATCCTAGCCTCCAAGGAGAAACTTGGTTCTTCCCTCTCCAAGATAGATCTATTTGCATTCTTGGTGGTCCATAGTATGTTCAAGCCTCTTCTCCAGCACATCAATTCTTCTTCCATCATCCATAGTCATTTTCAAGCTCTCTGATGCATAGCAAGTAATTGTGAGGACCGTGACCTGGATTAGTAGCATCTTAGTCCCTAGACTTTACATCTTTACTTCTCAGTACTCTGAAGCTATAGTAAAAAAATCAAAAGAGGTTTTACATAAGGAAAGTCTACTGTAAAGGACCTATTTAAAATGGTACAGTGTAAGATGTCAATTTAAAGGCTACGGTGAGATTTACTTAATTCATGATATGGTGCATAGGCATGTAGATGTCAGGCAATAAACAAAGAAGGCCAAAGAAAAAAATCAATATTTTTGAACTATGATGTCAGCAAAGAGTATTAGCTATGTCACAAACTACCAAGAGGAGGGGAAAAAAACTATCCTGGAGAAAGTGCAGCTAGAGGGCACATTAGAAGCAAAAATGGTGAAACTTCATCTCGCATATTTTTGGTCTGTCATCATGTTTCCCTTACAAAATGGCAGAGCGGAATTTCCCACCCTCCTTTTTCATAGATTTTTAAGACATTGCTTATTCTCTGTCAGCCTTATTCGATATCTCACTTTCAGATGTATAGAAAGCGGCCCAAACTACCATGGCTTTTTCCCGGCGCATGTTAGTCTTTAAAATTACATCCTTGCTCTTTAGAACTTTGCAAAGGTCCTTGACATCATTTTTCCCCAATGTAATACATATGTCTTTTGATTTCATGACTGCTATTACCATGGGTATTGATTAGAGATCCAAGCAAAATGAAATTGTTATCAATTGCAGTCTTTTCTTCACTTATCACTGTGTTGTCTATTGGTCCCATGGAGAGTTGTTTAATTTTTTTTTCCTTGATGTTGATGTGTAACCCATGCTGAAGGTTGTAGTCTTTGATCTTCTGCAGTAAGTGCTTCAACTCCTCTTCATTTTCTGCAAACAAGGTTATGTTGTCTGCATAAAACAGGCTATTGAGTTTTCCTCCAATTCTGATGCTCTTTATTCTTCATATTGTGCTGCTTTTCAAATTATTTGCTCAGCTTACAGATTGAACAGGTGTGGTGAAAGGATACAACATTCACATACAACGTTTCTGATTTTAAACCATAAAGTTTCCTGTGTTGTATTCAGAAAATTGTTCTTGCATAAAGAAGAGCCTATGTGTAAAGTCGGCCTGAGTACAATTACGTGTTCTGAGATTTCCATTCTTCTTTTTTTTTTTTTATTTCCATTCTTTTAAATGCTTGTCATAATTTGTTAAAATCAGCACAGCCAAGATTCATATAATCAAGAAAATACATGGGTACTGTCTGCTATTCTCTGATTCCAGGCAATAACAATATGACATCTGCCACCATAGCCCTCATACCAGGACCTCTTTGGAATCTAGCTTGATTTTCTGTCGGTTTACTCTTCACGTACTGTTCCAGGCATTTATTTTTATTTAGTCTTCAGCAACACTTTTCTTGTATGCGATAATAATGATGTTTGTTTCATAATTTCTACATTCTGTTGGAACATCTTTATTGGAATGAGAACAAATATGGGTCTCTTGCAGTCATTTGACCAGGTAGACTTGTGTGTGGGGTTGAAGAAGAGGACTAAATATTCCATGGACTCTCAAAAGGATGATCAAGTCTGTCTTGGATGAAGTAGACCCAAGGTCGCTCCTTACTTCATTCCCAGCATAATAGATTATAAGACATCATGCTGGGAAATGAGGGAGGTCAGAGAAAAAGAAGATTTTTGACATTAATTGATTGTGACAATGGACTCGGGGATATCAGAGATCATGAGGACGGCGTGGGATCGGGCACAGTTCTGACATGTTGCGCATAAGATGGCTATGAGTGGTGGTGGATCTGAAGGCATCTAACTACAACTTTCCACAGGTGAGCTCACTCTGGTACCTGGTATCCCATCAGGTAAGTTTCAAGAGTTTAGTCACCAGTTATAGTTTTATAAAAATTTATTTTATTTTATATTAATTTACATACAAAATTCTTATGCAGTGTGTTTCTTTCATATACGGTGTGTTTCACACATTCCCAACGAATAAATCCTTGATTGTACAAAATCCTCTCAGGTGATCTCTATCCTTGCTGTGTCACCAAGCGCATTTTTTCAACTATCAATTCATCATGTTTGATTCCGTTTTTGCATTCCAGTTACCAGTTCTTACTAAAGTATTTTTGTTGTATGCTTGGTTAATTTAAAACTGTAGAAGTCAGTTGAAATTCTCACTTTCTTCATCCTTGTCTTAAGTGGTTGAGTGTGTAGCTGAGTAATAGTTGCATTAACAGATCTTCCTTCTATGTGTATGGATATTATCCTATAACTGATACTATTATACTTCAGAACATATCATGAAATGTTTGTTTTGATAATGAATGCAACACCATCTCTCTTTAAATTGTCATTCCCAGCATAGTAGATCATAAGATTATCTGATTAACAATAGCCAATATCAGCCTGTTTCAGCCCATTAATACCCAGAATAGCAACCTTCATGTGTTAGTATTCATTTTGTATTCCAGTTCCAATGAGGAAAGAATGATATTCATAAAGTACAGACTTGGTGACAGAAATGATATTGGAAATAGAATGATTGAATTTTGCATATTCAATGATTTATTCATTGTAAATACCCTTTTAAAAAAATAACACAAATGGCAAATTTACACATGGACCTCACCTGATGGGTTGCATAAGAATCACACTGGCTGTACCTGTGGAAGGATTTATTAAAGAAGCTCAGTATCAACATTCAAGACCAGGCCGGGTGCTGACTGTAGAATAGACCATCAATTACTCATGTGCAAATTAAAAATGAAGCTGAAGAAAATGAAAACAAGTTCATAAGAACCAAAATATGATCTTGCATTTATTCCACCCGAATTAAAAATTATCATAAGACTAGGCTAGAAGCATTGAGCTGTGGGAAAACATCAAGGACATCATCCATGAAGAGAGCAAAAGGTCGTTACAAAGACAGAGGAGAAAGAAAAGACTCCCAAAATGAATGTTAGGAGAAACTCTGAAAACTGAACTATAAACCAAAACAAACAGAAGAGATATTGAAGAATAAGAGCTGAACAAAAAACGTCAAAAGGCAACTCTAGATGACAAAGTAAAATATTATAATAAAATGTGCAGAAAGCTAGAATTTGAGAACAAAAGGGTAGAACTCACTTGGCATTTTTTAAAGTGGAAAGAATTAAAACACAAATCTAGCCCCAATACTGCAAAATGCTCTCAGCAAATCTTGAATGACCTAGAAAGCATAAAGAAGATAGAGGGAACACACAGAATCATTGTACCAAAAAGAGTTGGCCACTAATGAAATATTTCAGAGAGAGTGTAATGATTAAAAGCCAATGGTAATGAAAGACACAGTTCAAGCTGCACTGAAGGTGTTTGCAAAAAAATAAGGCCCCGGGAATTGAAGGGATACCAGTTGACATTTTTTTAACCAACAGATGCAGCCCTGGACATGGTGCACCTGTATACTCCAGGAAATTTGGAAGATAGCTAGCCAGCTAACTGACTGGAAGATATTAATATTTGTTCCCATTCCCAAGAAAGGTGGAAATTATCAAACAATAATATTATGATTAATATACCATGCAAATGAAATATTGCTGAAGATAAAGAAATTACTAGAACACTGTATAGACTATCAGAAGTTCAAGGTAGTTTTAGAAAAAAACTTGGCTCCAAGGATATAATTGCTGATGTCTGATGGATCCTGGATGAAAGCAAAGAATGCCAAATGAATATCTATTTGTGCTTTATTGACTATGCGAAGATATTTGACTGTGTGAATCATAACAAATTATGGCTTACATTGAGAAGCATGAGAATCCCAGAGCACTTAATTGTGATCATGTGAAACCTATACTTAGAGTATGAGGCTGTTGTGGGAACAGAGCAAGGGAATACTTGATTGTTCAAAATTAAGAAAGATGTGAGTTAGGATTGTAACCTTTCTCCATACCTATTCAATCTGAATGCTGACAAAACAGTTTGAGAAGCTGTACTTTGTGAAGAAGAATGTGACGTTAGGATGGGAGGAAGACTCATCAATAATCTATATCATGCAGATAAGATAACTTAGCTCGGTGAAAGAGAAGAGGATTTAAAATGCATGCTGCAGAAGATCAAAGAATGCAGCCTTCACTTTGATTAAATCTCAATGGCCAGAAAACAAAAATTCTCACCACTGGACTGATAGACAACATCATGATAAATGGATAAAAGTTTGGAATTGTCAACAACTTCATCTTACTTAGTTCCATAATCAATACACCTGATACCAGAAATCAGAGATCTGGGGATACATTATACTGGGAAATTCTGTTGCCAGAGACCTCTACAAATTAGTAAGGAATAATGATGTCAACTTAAGGCCTAAATTGTGTCTGATTCAGCCTACAGTCTTTTCAATCTCATGTTATGAATCTGAGAGCTGGAAAATGAATAAAGATTACAGAAGAAGAATTGATGCCTTTGAGCATCAACGACATTGGAGAAGAGTACTGAGTGTCTGATGGACCGCCAAAACCAAAATCAAAACCTGAGAAGTCTGAGCGAAGGTGCAGCCATAGTGCTCCTTGGAGGCAACCATGACAAAGCTTCATCTCACCTAATTTGGGCATGTTGTTGTTATGTGCCGTCGAGTCGCCTGTCACTCATAGAGACCCTATGTACAACAGCACTAAACTCTACCCTATCCTGTGTCAATCTCACTGTCTCCGACACACCCACCCCCATTACCTCAGTCACTGAATCAATCCACCTCATAGAGGATCTTCCCCTCCTGTGCTGTCCCTCCACCCTCCCAAGCATGACGCCCTCTCCAAGGACCTGTCTCTCCTTACAACATGTCCAAAGTATGTCAGATGAAGCTTCAGAATCCTTGCCTCCAAGGAGCAGCCTGGCTTCACCCTCTCCAGGAAAAACCTATTTGTTCTTCTAGCAGTCCATGGTATATTCCGTACTCTTCTCCAGCACCACAGCTCAAAGACATCAACTCTCCTTCTTTCATCCCTGGTCATTGTCCAGCTCTCTGATGCATAGCATTTCTTTATTAATTATTAATCAATCAATAATAAAGTAATTCATTTACTTAATATCTAATAAATTATTAAGTGATTGCAAATACCATGGCCTGTATCAGGCACACCTTAGCCTCCAGACTGACATCGTGGGACATTGTGCTTGGAAAGATGGGAGGTCGGTGAAACAGAGAAGGACTCTCAGCCAGGTGGATTGACACAGTGACTACAGCAACGTTCTCAGACGCATCGGAGATGGTGAAGACCGTACAGGATGGGAGAGGGTCGAGATCTTTGTTCATAAGGTCACTGCCGATCTTGCGTAATTTAGCAGCACCTAATAACAGTAGTGTTCCCAGGTTCAGGATTTTTATATTCGGCATTTTAATTATTAAAGGTTGTTGACAGCTGTGTCACCTCATTTTGAGTGTTGCCATATCTTAGCTAAGGTCTTTCCTGTTTTCATTGAATGAAAACTGTGTTCCATTTGCATTGGCATTTAAGAAAATTCCTGAGTTGCATTTCGGGAATCTTTCAATGAAGGGCACATCTTCAGGAACAGTATCAGAGAGGTCAGACCTGCTTCTTAGTCTACCATAGTCTCAAAGCTCCGCTCTTCCTCATGGACAGCCCCCCCCCCGCCCCCGATCCCCCACAAGTCTTTGCAGTACAGGCGGCAGAGCATCCAGTATAACAGCAAGCCAGGAGCAATTCTTTTTATCACATATTTTCTATGATTCACATTGATACTAAGGATTACTAAGGGTTCTGCCTGGTCTTGTGGAGGGCCTGGGAGGAAGTCCAGCGGTGGACGGCTGCCACCTTGAGTTACTGCTCTGTGTGCACCAACCCTGGCTCCCTCGGACTCAGGAGCTTGTGTGGAAACCAGGATGGAGGTTCCACCATTGACACAGAGCCACATCTCTAACCAGAGATTAAAAACCTCCACAGGCGAAGATGCTAATGTCGCTGTGCTCTATGTGTCTGGGGAAAAGGAAATACCAAACAGAATTTATTTAAGAAAAAAAATACCATCACATCGTAGGGATGAAAACAATTTTGAAAGAGAAGAGTTGGTGACAAGTTATCAGTTTCGGTTAGAAGTCAAAAAGGGCTAAGATCCTGTTTGGGGTCCAAAGTCCCCGAGACTCGAGTGAATACTGAATTTCACATGTTTGTTTCCTGTGAAGACTCTATGCTTCAGAGTCTCCTAAGATTAAGGCACTGTGTGTAAAAAGATGTCATCTCTGATTTATATATTCTTTGGTTTTCCCATGAAATGTAGCTTTTCAGCCTTGTGGCTCTTCTGCTATTTTCTTGTTTGTATTATTGTCCAGAGAGATATTTCCCTACCTTTTAACTGGTGGGAACATTTCCTCCCACTCCCCCCACCCCCAGGACAGGAAACAAAACAAATAGTCAAATATTTCTGTTTTGTTTCCACCTCTACAATACCTGAATTGCTCTATTTACAGACAATGTATGTGTTAAAGAAGGACACTTTTAGAAAATGCTCAAGAGATCCTTCCCTCACCCCCTTATGCTGAAGCAGGCTGGGCTCAGGACAAGGATTCCTTTACTATAAAGACCAAATATGTCTTCCATCTGCTCTCTTTCAAGTCTTCTCTCTCTCCAGCTGTTCCCAGGCCTCTCTTGAAAAGCATCCACTTCTCATTCAGGTTACTCTGATTCCTGTCCTTAATGAGGAGGAAATAATAAAAAACAACACCCAAGCCCATTGGTTAAGACTACTCTCATCTATCTCAATGGAATACACACTTTGAACCTCCATGCCTTTTTCATCCTGTAAATAGCTTACTGTTCTCTGATTGTGCAAATAAATTAATGATTTCTAAATATCTAAAGTCTGTGAAAGCTAGAATGGAGGTAGGGCAGAAACATGTCACAGACGGAAAGTAAAATTGCTTTCCACTTTTGCCAAGACTGCAACCTGTCCACTTTCCTGTGATGATTTCGGAAATGATCAGAGCTGCATCTAACCTGCCAAGGGCGACAGAGGCAAGGGCACTGGGCAGGGGACACACCTGGAGTTTAACAGTGCTGGGAACTGAAAGGGCTTCCTTGTCCTTAGATGTCATTGTGCCGGGTCGGACTCAGCACAGAATGGAACCTTCCTGAATTCTGTACCTTGCTCACTGTCCCGTGTGCGTCAGTCTCTGGGCTGTTCTGACTTCTGGAGCCTCTTCTGATGATTTTTCCCTTTTCCAAGCAGGATGATCTTTTCCAAGGACTGGCCCTGGCTGATAACATACCCACAGCACATGAGGTGAAGTCTCAGCATCCTTTCCTTAGGAACGCCCGGGCTCTACTTCTTGCCAGACTTCAGCAGTAGCGATGCTATTTTTTTTTTTTTAGCTGCTGAATCAATTTAAGCAATGCTATTTTGTGTTGTGTTTTGTGCGTCAGAAGATGCAAACTGAAGCACCAGTGTGACAGACAGGAGGCCTGGCATGTCACTGTGCTTCTCATCTGACCACTAGAATACCAATGCCTGCTCACCTGGCTAGAACTCCGATCAAGTGAGCAGATGCTTCTGAAGCACAGTCAATATTGCCTGTGCTAATATTGTTATTGGCATTGCTATTACGATTGAAGTTGTGGGAAGATTTATGCTGCCAATATACTGGAATAAATAGATTTCTTTTGAAAAATTACCTTTCTCTAATGCATTGGCCATTGTGTCATTATTTCTTGTTGTTACTGTATGCTGTTGAGTCAGAACCTAACCGTAGTTGAGCCTCCGAAAGGTTTTCAGAAGCAGTAAATGGCACAGAAGGAGAATGCCTGTCCTTCTCTGGTGGAGCAGCTGAGGGATTTGAACTGCGTGCCTTTGGGCTTGCAGCATAGCTCCTGACCGCTAGGCAACTAGAGTTCCTCCTGAGTTTCTCAGCAGCTCTGTTTTGTGGGCTTGCTCGCTGACAGACACTGTGTTGGGTTTTGTGACTACCCCCCCCCCGCCCCCACCGTTGCCAGAGAGCCCATTTTGATTTATGGTGACCTTACGCACATCAAAGCAGAAGCAGATTTTTCAGAAATTGATCACCAGGCCTTTATTCTGAAGCACTTCTAGATGAGTTCAACCTACAAACCTTTGGGCTAATAACCAACGATGTAAGCATTGACCCCGTTCTGTTACTCTGCACTTGAAGAATTAGACAAAACCCCCAAATCGCGGGCCCTGAATGGATTCTGATGCGCAGCCTCCCTCTCTCAGGCTTCTGAGGTTGTGCTTCTCTCTGGGAGGAGGTGGCCCCTTTTTCTCTACTGGAGTGCTGGTACAACTACATCTCACATCCTTTGAAAACGTTGTCAGGTGGGGGCAACTCTTGGAAAAAAGACATCACGCTGGGAAAAGAAGGGAATCACCAAAAGAGAGGGAGACTCAACCAGGTGGGTTGACACAGTGACCTTGATCAAGGGCGAGCTTGGGAGGGTGGTGGAGGGCGGGGCTCGGCTCATTGAGTCCTAATGAGTCCCGGGGACTCAGTGACACCTAACACCATACCCACCTTGTTCTCTGGACGTTCTCTGGGCAGGCTTGATTTCTGGAGGACACTATGGTGGGATAAAGTGCGATCTAGAGAGGATGCCCTTGGTAAATGAAATGAACATATTGGCTCCAAATATGGACACAGGCATCCTGGTGTAATAAACACTGTGCGGGGGCATTCTGTTGTGTGGAAGGTCATTGTCAATCAAAGTCCTCTCAAGGACAGCTGGAAAGAGCACCCTGAAATTCTCCAGGACTGTGATGATTCCTTAACAAGATCACGTTACATTAGCTTGCATCGAGATAGAAGGTACAGAACAAGGCATCTTAACAACCACAGACGGTTCGTATTCAGGAGTAAGCTCCATTTCGTCGTGGTGTGTAAGGAGGGTTTGTGTAACTGGGCCTTTTGAGCCCGAACAAAGAACACTAAGTAGGGAATGACAGCTACAGTGAACCACTTAAGGACCGCCATATGGAAGATGGATTAGAACGATTCCGAGCGCTCCAGAGGGCAGGCATGGTTTCAGTGGGGAAAATTATAGAGAATTGATTTTAATTCATTATGGGGAAGAAGGATGTTGTAACAATTAAAGCTGTCCAGTGACTGAATGGGCTGCCTCGTACAGTGGTAATGAGCCCACGGTCTCCTTGATAAAATTTAATTACCACAAGTGCTTAAGTGCTCAATTTTATTTCTAATCCCCTTTTAAGAAATTGAAAATAATCTTGAACTATGAGACCCGGTATATTATCATATGATGATGTCTTTCCAGTACTGTGTGATTGGGTTTCCGATTAATGGTGGGTTGGGGTTTTTTGGATTTTTTTTTTTTTCCTAAAGGCAGAAATAACATTATTTTAGTGATTCATGCAGAACTGTGTGGTATAGTTGCTGAAAATAGAAATCAATCTAGAGGCACGCTCATATCTTAGGAAAAAATGGCGTCACTGGCAAGGGCATCACTCTTCTGTTAAAATTTGACTTCATTATTGTGAATGAGTGTTTCTGACAAGCATTTTAGCCTGTCATGCTGTTAGGGGCTCTTCACTGGTATCGCACTAGAAGTAGACTGAAAAGAAAAGCAAACTTTTCTTGAGGACAAAAACTTTATATCTTAATATCTTTTATATCCTCATATGTTTCCTGAGATATAATAATCACTCAATTATTTTAGAAAGATTCAGAGATGATCATGCAGATAATAAATATTAAAAAGAATAAACATTCGTGTGGGTTGTTGTGAATAGATTTATAAATCGAGCTAATGTTGGGAGTCACACTAAGGCTTGTTTACATTTCTAAGATTATTTACTTCTGGTTGAAGAATCCAATGCACAGACATGTGTGGTGGGAATTCTGAGTAAAACAGAGGTGACAGTGGAAGATTGGAAGAGGGAGGGGCAATCAGAGATCTCAGTGGAGGTTGTTGTAGAAAGTGAGCTGGGCCAGACAAGCTGAGTATATGGCATAGTGTATTGAGAAAGACAAAATGATGTAAGTGGATTTCATGGACTTAGGAAGGGGCCTGCCTATGAACCTGTGATTTCTACAGAGAGTTATTTCTGAGGAGATGAAAGGCCAGGGTCATCCAGGAGAGTGTAGTATTGATGGTGGAGGAAAGAACTGAAGAAATAGTGCCAGAGATTCTAGAAACAGTGCAATATTGTTGAAGAATGAACATTTCCCTCTTATTGTCACTAAAAATAAGGTGTACAAACAGGACAAAATACTTTTTTGATGGTTACAAGAGAAAGAACATCAGTAATTAGATAATTACCAATTCATCCATACATTAATCTGGATGAAGGGAAAGGTTACATAAAATGAAGGATAATTAGCATAATGTCACTTAAGAAAAGGAAGAGAGAGAGAGACGTGTGAGAACTTAACAATAGACTGTAACATACACAATCCTACAAGACCAGCATTGACACCAGCGGTTTCAAAAATTGTTCTTCATTTGTGAGATGATCAATATGAAGAAAGTACTGTGGCTTGGATAGTGTCAAAATGTTTTGTTCAGAGTATCAATTGTTCTTCCAGCTCCTTCATTCATTGTCCAACTTTCATATGAATAAGAGGCAACTGAAGACGACTTGGCCTGGACAGATGCTCCTTGAAAGATGCTAAGGTAGAAAGATTCTCCTTTTTATTTTGGTGGGTTTTTTTCACACCATAGTACTTTTCATTTGTGAGTTAATGGTATTTTAAGCAAAGCTAAAATTCAAATACTAACTGGTTAGTCCTAACCACATTGTTTATGTCTGTATCGTGCAATGCCGGCTGACTGGCACATGAAATCACTGGATTTACACACGCGTGGTTTGTGTCTCATGTGCGTGCATTTCGTTCTTAGCAGAAGAGTGGAAGCACTGCACACATCTAGCTCAGCTGTTGTTATTTCATGTTTGCTATCCTTGTAATAAATACACCAGCAGCATCTACCTTCCACGTACCTGGAGTAGAAGGAAACATTGAAGGGAAAAGGAGTTTTGAACTATCCCAGCTTTTTCTTTCTTTCTACGTCAGCGTAAGAAACAAAACCAAAGACACAGTGTTGAGCCAGTTGTGATTGATAGTGACCTGGAAGACAGCCTTTCTTCTTCAGAATGGCAGCAGGATTTGAACTATTGAACTTCTAGTTAGGAGTCAATTTTTTTTTAATTAATTTTAATGAAAGTTTACAGAGACTTATGGTTTCCAGTCATTCATTGCTATACTTTTCTCTCTACCCAAACCCTCCCCCTCAATCACTCTTCTCCTTGAAAAGAAAGAACTCTTTCATTGTTATGCAATCTCTCCCCATGAAGTCCACTCCACTGTGCAGCCTTCACTCTGGACTTCTGTAATGACAAGAATACCCATTCACCTATCCCTTTTAAACAGTTGTCTCCCTCATCTGTTTCAATGCAGTATACATCATTCCTCCTCTCCTTTTCTGTCTTTCCTCAACCCTGATGTCAGTCCCATTTTGCAACAGTGATCCAGTGCAATACTTGTTTTTTTTGTGGCTGAGATATTTCACTCAGCATAATGTCCTCCAGGGTCACCCATTTTGCATAATATTTCATGAGTTCCTTATTTTTCAATGCTGCATAATATTCCATTGTGTGGATATACCAGAGCTTCTCTATCCATTCATTTGTTGATGGGTACTTGGGTTGTTTCCAGCTCTTTGCTATTGCAACCAAAGCCGCAATAAACATGGGTGTGCAGGTATCTGCTTGGGTGGTGGTTATGGTTCCTTTAGGATGAATTCCCAGTAGTGGAACTGCTGGGTCAAATCGTATCTCTATTTTCAAATTTTTGAGAAAGTGCCATACAGCCTTCCATAGGGGTTGCACCATTTTACACCCCCACCAACAGTGAATAAGGGTTCCATTTTCTCTATGATGTTTACTGTTCTGCTAAATTTTGCTATTCTTACTGGGTTAAGATGATATCTGATAGTTGTTTTGATTTGTATTTCTCTTAGCGCTAGGGATTTTGAACATTTCTTCATGTGTTTGTTTGCCATCTGAATGTCTTCTTTGGTGAAGTGTCTGTTCATATCCTATGCCCATTTTTTAATAGGGTTATTGACTGTTATCTTGTTGTGGTGTTTGAGTATTTCATAAATTCTAGGTATAAGTCCTTTGGCTGACATGTCATTAAAGAGAATACAGAACTGGAGCTGAGAAAAACAATACCCTTCACAATAGCAAAACACAAGACTAAATACTTAGGGGTAAACCTCACCAGAAGCACAAAGGATCTGTTTAAAGAAAATTACAAAACATTATTACAAGGAACAAAAAGAGAACTGGAGAGGTGGAAGAATATCCCTTGCTCATGGATAGGAAGACTCAATATTGTGAAAATGACAATACTAGCAAAGGCAATTTGCACGTTCAATGCAATCTCAATACAAATACCGATTCCATTCTTCAACGAGAAGGAAAAGGCAATCTCCAATTTCATTTGGAATGGAAAGAGGCCCAGAATAAACAAAGCACTCCTTGAAAAGAGAAACAAAGTAGGAAGCATCTTACTCCCTCATTTCAAATCCTACCACACTGCCGTGGTGGTCAAGGCAGCATGGCACTGGTACAATGACAGACACATAGATCAATGGAATAGAATTGAGAATCCAGGAATCAGCCCATCTACCTATGGTCAGCTGATTTGTGACAAAGAGCTGAAATCAGTTAAGTGGGGAAACGACAGCCTTTTATCAAGTGGTGTTGGCAAAATTGGAAAACTCTCTGCAGAAAACTCAAGCAAGATCCACACCTCACTCCATACACAAAAACCAATTCAAAGTGGATTACGGACCTACGACTAAAACCAAGGACTATAAACTTCATTAAAGTAAAGCTTGGAAAAACTCTAGAAGCCCTAATCCACAACAAAAACAGTCTTTCAAGCATCCTGGAAAATCTACAACTAGGAGAGGACAAAATAGATGAATGGGACCTTCTAAGAATCAAATGTCTACACACATCCAAAAACTTCTCCAACAGGGTAAAAAGGGAAGCCACAGATTGGGAAAGTACATTAGGAGCCAAATATTTTAACCATTGAACTACTAGGCTCCCTAATATCAACACTAATGGCTGGATAGTACATACAAGTGATATTGGTATGAAGTGGTATCAGAAGGAGCCTTGGTTGATCTGCTTCTTGGGGTGTTTTCATGCCATTTGTGTAGCCTTTGGGAATTTCAGTGTCCTCTTTTACCCAGCCCTCACTCTTTTACTGATCTTCCACACCCAGTGGGGCCACAGGCTTTCTGTACTCAAGGGCATCATGGGTCCCCTCTGTCCGTAGGACATGCATGTTGTACTGTCTCCTCTCCTCCCGTTTCATACTTCACTGACATTGCTTTCAGAATGCATGTTCAAAGACAAAACCACATGTTGATATTTCAACATGTCAACAGCCAAGTATCCAGTCACATGAGGCAACCTTCTGTATTTCGGGTCCTATGTGACTGTGTGGGTAAGTAGATGACATTGACCTTACCTTCAACATGCCAGAGTAGAGAGAAGCCAGGCTGTAAATGAACTTGCCTTTGAATGTCCCACGCTACAAACACCCACACTTAAATTTCACTCTCGCATGTCCGCCTTATCTAAGAGTAGGCTCTCAATCTGGCCTAAGAGCCCTCTCCTTCTTACCTTCTCTGAGTTCTTGAATTTGCTTAACTTGTTTCTTCTAAGTTTTTATCCCTCAATGGGCATCGTCATTACATTCTGTAAAGTTGTTCATGTCTCCTTCACGCAACAATAACAAAGACCACACAAAACTCACCCCCAAACCTAAATCTTTCATCTTCCATGGCTATCCTTTCTCTGCAGCCACATGTTGTTGTTGTTATGTGCCATCGAGTCACCTGCAACTCATAGCGACCCTGTGTACAACAGCTCTGAACCCTGACCTGTCCTGAGCCAGTCTCACTGACTCCAACGTATCAACCACACTCACCCCAGTCACTGTATCAATCCATTTCATCCAGGGTCTCCCTCTCCTGCACCGTCTGTCCACCCTTCTGAGTATGATGTCCTTCTCCAAGGCCCAGTCCCTTCTGGCCACACACCTCACAAAGCTATTCCTCAGTCACTGTTCTCCACTCTCTAACTTGGTCTCTTTTTTCAAAACATCAGTATTCCAGGGATAGAGGGAAATGATGGCACCTTCTGCTCCTGACATGTCCTGCTCTCTTCCTACTGGAATCAGTCTTCATGTTGTCATTTACAAGTCTGTGTAACTGGTGGTGAGTCAGCCTCACGTCGCCCAAGCTGTAGTTCTTGGGGGGCTCTGGTGCATCCCGACCTGAGATGTTTACATCAAACTGGGAAAGCTAGCAGCATCGATTGAGCAAAGTGTGCAGGTGCAAGTGGGACACTGACTGAACATCTGGGTCTTTCGATTTTTGAACACTCTTTTAGAGCAGTGTTAGCTTTTGCAGAAACATCGTGCACAAGGTACAAGTTCCCCATATGCCTCTTCTTCCCTGGACACTTCCCACATCATTAACATCTTGCTTTGCTGTGTTACGATTATCTACAATTGAGGAACCAATATTGATAAGTGATTATTAACCAAGCCCATAATGTAGCATGATGACTAGATTGGGACTGGACATCTGGACACTCGAATTCAGAAAAATGTAGCTTAAATTACTCCCAACACCTCTTTTGAGGTTTGATTGTGCTCTAACCATATCTTATAGGACCAGCTTCACGACCTTAAAGCTGAGCCAGGCACCAGTACAAGCTATGCTGGCTCGTTCCCAAGGTCCCTTCCTGGTCTACTTGTTCTTGGCCACTAACCAAATGGGGGGATTCAAATCCACCCAAAGACGCTGTGGAAGAAAGGTCTGATGTCTTCTTCTTTAAAGATCACCGTCACGACAGCCCCATGGGGCCATGGCAATCTGTATCTAACACCTCGTCCTGAGGCAGAACTGTCTTGACACTTGGGTTTAGACTTTTTATTTTGTTGTGGGTTGGTGAATTCCCACTTCACACTAACACTTGTTTCTTTAAGAATGCTTGATCCAAATTCACTACATAAGAATAACATCAGCACCAAGGAGGAATGCCGTCTTCAATTACTAGACACCAAAAGAACATCATTTATCCAGAGACTATGTTCTAGAGCAGGAAGGAGCAGAGAAGGTTGAATGGGAGCAGGCAAGGCAGGGAGACATGAGAAGAGAGCTGTAGCTGAAGCCAAGAGATGACGTGTTCATAAATTGTTGGCCAGAGAACTGATTGGCTTTATAAACTTTTGCCCACATTGCATTTATAGCAATTTGAAGTGAAAGTTTATAAAGCAAATCAGTTAAGCAAAAAGGATTAAGTCAGATATGACCTGATATATAATGTTTGTAAGGAAAACATCCCTTTTCATATATCATTTATTTTATAATGGGAAAGACTGAAAAAAATGAACTTTCAATTTTCAGGATCAAATTATCAGAATACATTTAGGCAAGTGCTTTCTTGTTTGACTGTGTTTACCTAGCCTGGGACTCATGTCCCCAACTCAAAGGCTCGCCAGTGTGCTCTTTCTTTCTCTGGTGATGGATGAGCTAATTCAGCATGCTAGCTCTCTCCTTTGCTCTTGAAATCTAAAATCATGCAAACAGCAGACATAATTATAGGCGTATGAGGAGTTAAAAGAATGTCATGTAACTGAAATGCTGAAGTGGCAGGTAGCTCAGGAGATGAAGATGGATCATCACAGGGGTGACAGCATTATCCCAGCGCACAGAGGAGGCTCTGAGGACGGCTCGGGGTCCAGCAAGCTTCTAGTCTATTGTACACGGGGTCGTGATGGGCTGGGGCCAACTAAACAGTGCAGCATTTAGCAGGAGTGTAGAGAATTCATTTTCTTTCTTTCTAAATTGAATATTTTAGTTAGTTTTTAAATATTTTCACTGTGCCAAAGGCCAAGAACATTTATTAGTCATACAGTAAATCTTTTCTTCATTCTAAGACTTTACATGATAAGTAAGAGAATTTCCTAAAATAATGAGGGAGTGCAGATGTCCTTAAAAGAGCTCCAAATTACAGTCCCCTGCTCTTTTTTTCTCAGCCATAACTAAGTAGATATTGGACCACTAGGGTTTCCCCATCTTGTCATCCTAATGGGCTTTTGTCTCTGAAGCGGTTTCTTACTGGAAGTAAGTTAGGTAAAAAGATTTTATTATTTGGACTTTATGACAATTGGTAAGTATGAATGGGGTTGTTTGTGTATGTCGTAAGTTGAGGATGACTCACAGTGGCCCTATGAAGATCAGAGCATTGACCTAGCTGGCTCCACCCTCGTGACCACTCACACACTCACGCCTATGGTGACCGTCACTGTGCCCATTCAGCTTGTCAAAGGGCTTCCTTTTTCTCGGACCTTGCACCTTCGCCAGCATGATGTCTTTGTCTAAGGAGTGTCTGCTCCTGACAACACACCCAAAGCACGTGCGATGGAATCCCATTATTCCTGTCTCTATGAGGAACGCTTGTTACACTCCCTGCAAGACAAATTTGTTCTGTTCACTGTCATGAAATAGCGAGTCCTCTCTCCAACACCACAATCAAAGACGGCAGTTCTTGGGTCATCTTATTGACTGTCCAATTTTCAGATGCAGAGGAAGCAATTGAAAAGACTGCGATCGGAACAGGCTCACTATAGGTTTTAAATAGAAGTTCTTGCCCTTCTCATGTTGGAGAAGTCCTTGACAATAGATTTTTTTTTCCAATGCAACATATCCTTTGATTTCTCATTTGCTGCTGATTGTTGATTCAAATAAAGTTAAGTTTTTGAGGACTTCAGTCTTTTCTCATTATATGTGATACTGTCTGTTGGTCCAGTGGTGAGGACTTTTGTTTTCTTACTGTTGAGATGCAATCCATAGTGAAGGCCGTGGTCTTTGAGCTTCTTCAGTAAGTGTTTTAAGTCTTCTTCACTTTCTGCAAGCAAAGTTGTGTCATCTGTATGAAATGGTTTGCTGATAATGTATCCTACACCAATCTTAACACTGGTGTTTTCTTCATATATTCTAGTTTCTTGAATTATTTTTTTTCAGCAAGCAGACTGAATACATATGGAGAAAGGATAAAACACTAACACACAACTTTTCTTACTTTAAACTAGGCAGTCTTCCCATGTTCTGTTTGAACAACTGTTTCTTGATTTATCTATAGATTTTGCATGAAGATGATTAAGTGTTCTGGGACTCTTGTTCTCCAAGTTAGCCAAAATATGTTATGATCCACACAGCAAATGACTTTCTATAATCAATAAAATACAAGGAAACATCTTTCTGGTATTCTCTGCTTTCAGCCAACTTCCATCTGACATCAGCCTTGAACCATTCATAACATGGTCAGGTGTTTTTTTTTTTTTTATATACTGTTCCAGCCATTTTTAAAAATAATTTTAAGCAAGATTTTACTTGCACGTGACACTAATACTATTGTTTGATAATTTCCACACCCTGTTGGATTCTTCTTTTTTGGAATAAGAACAAATATTAACTTCTTCCACTCAGTTGTCCAGGTAGCCGTCTTCCAAGTTGCTTAGGGTAGACTAGCGAACACATCTATAATTGCACCTGTTTGTTGACACACCTTGATTAGTATTTCATCAGTTCTTGGGGCCTTATTTTTTTAATATCTTCAGTGCAGCTTTGGCCTTCTTCCTTCATTGCCATTGGTTGTTAATCACATACTACTTCCTGAAATATTTTTGGTTGGCCAATTCTTTTTGATACAGTGACTGTATTCTTTCCATCTAGTTTTAGCTTCCTGTGCCATTCAAAATGTTGTTCTTAGAACCATTCAGTATTATAATTCAAAGCTTGACTTTATTCTTCAGTAGTTTTTATTTGATAAATTCTGAGTCCATTTTTGCCTTTTGATTTGCTAACTCCGGATCTGTGTACATTTCAATATATTTTGCTGTCTTCTCAAGCTTCCCTCTAAAATTAGTTCATATACCTTACTTCAGCATTTTTTTTCCTTTTTATTATGTCCTTTCTATGTCCTAGAGCAAGTTTCAGAGTCTCTTCTGGGATGATAAATTTTGGTTTTTTTAAAAGAATGTCTGTGTTTTGCTTTCTTCATGGATGAATGTCCTTGATGTCATCCTACGACTCATCTGATCTTGGTCATTAAAGTTCAATATGTGAAAACTATTTTTAAATGCAAATTTATTTACAAAATTCTATTGACTTTGAGAACAAATTCTTCCAATTTTCCTCACCACCCCCCATCAAATTGATTCATCTGCCTTCTCCCTGAGAATGAAAATTCAAGTGGGGTAGACTTAAGGTAGTATTTTGATTCTTGGGGACTTACTTTAATTTTCCTCAGTTTCAATTTGAATTTACACATGAAAAAATTGATGGTCTGTTCCATAGTCAGCCTCTGGTCTTGGTTTTTCTTCTAATACCAAGTGTTTCTATAGATTCTTTCCACTGATACAGTCATTTTAATTCTTGTAGAGTTTTCCAGTGCAGTAGAAAGAATAAAATAATGTTTATCCTCACCTTGAGTTTGGGAGGTCACATGAACCCAGTAGTTCCATGGGGAAAGTTCTGGTACTCTGCTTCCCTAAACTTCACCTCCAAGAAAACCTCCCTGAGGAGAGATAACTTATAGACAGCTTTTGGGGGTTTTTTGGGTTGTTGTTGTTGTTGTTTGCTTTTGTTTGTTTGTTTGTTTGTTTTAGTTATCTTTTGTTCTCTTCTGTGTTGTAGCAGACAAAGATGAATTCTTTAATTCCTCTAATTGGCCAAAGACAGTTCTTTGGCTTATATATTCTTTGATTTGATCTGAGTGATGTCATCAGAAACTGAGAGACAAGAAAGATTGTCCCTACTGAGAAAGTGTTAGAAAAGCAGATAACCCTGCTTTAGACTTCTAGCCTCTAGAACTGTCCTCAAAAGGCACGTACTTTGAGCTATGTTAGCATATTAGTCCCACGTAGGGACTCTGGTAGCTTAGTGTAAAGGTGTGTTGTCAACCCAGAAGCACACAGTTAAAATCCACCGGCTGCTCTGTGAGAGAAAGCTGGGCAGTCTCCTCCTGTGTGATTTGCTGCCTCTGAAAACTTAAGAGTCAGCTATGAGTCAGTTCCAACTGAACATCACACAACACTCCCAAAACACTGGTCCATTCCTTTCCGCTATGTTGCTTCAAATCATCTCTGAAAAAAATTAAATTTATTTCTTAAATGCATTCCCTTTTGTAGCTCTACACCCACGAGATTGTGAGGATAGCTCTTCTGTCCACAGCGTTAGTAGGGACTGACTCCATGGCAGCTGACAGCAACAACACAGCCAGGTGGCCACCCTGCCACCCTTCATAGCTAGAACAGCTCAAAGGTGCACTGTAATTTGATGCTATTCTGTGCAAGGGTGATGGTGGAGATTTCTCTGAATTCTTCCATGTTATTATACATGTTACCCCATACAATATGGTGGTTGTTATTAGGCGCTTACAAGCCAGACCTGCTCATAGTTGACCCTCCAATGGGTTTTCAGAGATTATAAATTGTAGAGGAAGAGATTGCCCATCTTTCTTCTGTGGATTGAAACAACTTGCCTTGAGTGGGCAGTACAAGTCCTTCTCCACCATATGAACGGAGCTCGCAGTGGTACATGGGATTAGAAGATTATCAAGAAAAAAAAATCATTGAGTTCAGAGACCTCTCTCTTTCTCATACACACACACACACACACACACACACACACACACACACACACACACACCCTGACAGGTAAATAGCCTCCAGTCTTTCTATCTCATGATGAAACCTTGAGCATCGCTCTCACTTCCTCCTCTTCTTGTCCCTACTCTAGTTCTCTATCTCATTCTTTTCCTTTTTCTTCTTCCTTTTTATTTCAAGACATCTACAACTGGAGAAGGGAAGGGAGCTGCCTACCTGTCCTACAATTTTGAGACAGGACATACCCCTAACAGCTTCTGAATAGAAAGTATCTCATTTCTGAGGTGGCCCTGGGTGGGCCCTGAATTTTACCCTCAAGGAGCCCACTGTTTCCTCCTTTCGCCGCTGCCTACAATCCCCAGTTCAATGTGCTGCTTTTGAAGTAGAGATCAATATTTATGCTCGACACAATTCCCAAGCAGTGGTTTCTAGCACACCCATAAATTAATAGATAAACTTGTTAAGAACTCAAGGAAAAAATAATTAGTTTGCTGATGTAAATGGTTCCTCAGCTGGAAGTCCAGACAAAGTAATCAGACAGTTTTACTTGTTGACAGTTGAATTTCTTAAATCAATTATGTCATGAATTTTCTACAAAAGCAGCTCACTGTGACTATCAGTTTGTTACAGCACCAGCTAATTGTTTTATCTCTTAATATCAATGATGCTGGACTTGCTTTATTCTAAAATATAGTATGATCTTCTGAAATAACTGACACCCAAATGAAAAGAAGAGAGAAGGAGAGCCCCCCCTCAGCCCCATCTTCTTAACTTAGAAAGGCAATTTGATCACCAGAAAAGTATAAAAACGACATTGCTGCTTATTTCTTTAATCTGACATAGATGAGGATGGCGCAGGACAGGACACGGTACAGATCTGTTGTTACAGGGTTGTTAGGAGTCATACTGGCTCAATAGCAACTAACAACAACTACAAAGTGAGTAAAAAAAAAGTCAACACAAAATGAGTGGTCATTCTCGTGATGAATGCTGGGAAAGCAGAGAAGGAGGCTCACTGTTATTGGGATCAATGAGAGAAATGCAAACATTTTAGATATTGGTTATGAAATGTATCTCAACTCATACTGAATATGGGTCTGCGTTGGTCATCCACGTGAATTCACTGAAGTGGGAGTGCGTGCCTGGATTCATTCTTCTATCTCAAATATACAGTGGAAGAGAATCATGATTGTGCCCTTTGGGAACCAGTTTTCCAATTAACACTGTCTCCCTGTCAACTCTTCTCTCATTTATTAATTTGTTGCGCTGTGGTCTCTTGAGTTGCTTTGTTACTCGAGGCCGTGCCACTCACATTTCAAATACCAGGAAGGTCGCCCATGGTAGACACATTGCAGTAGGGCATCCAGAGGAAGTTTAGGATGAAAAGTCTGCTAAGCTATTTCCAAAAATTAGGCCATAACAATTCCATGCATCACAACAGAACAGTGTCTGATGCTTGCATTGTCAAGGCCATGGCTGGGCCAAGGCGACTGCCGCATAGCAACCCTCTGAACAGCAGATTGAAACCAGCTTGTAGCTGACCCTCCAGCAGGTTTGCGGAGGTAGTAAGTCACATGGGAGGAGACTGCAAATTTTCCTTCCACAGAGCAGCTGGTGGGTCTGAATGACGTTTGTCTAAGCTGGAGCACAACTCCCTAGGATTTGGAGCTCACTTGATAAAACCTAACAAGAACAATTACATGTGACTGTTAATGAATGTGCTTCATCTCACCTGTCTCAGCTTTAACACTACCCAGCTTGTGGGTGCAGGATGTAAGGATTTATAGCCTCAGACCTGTTGGAGTTGCAGTAAGTTGAAGCCAACTGGGTGGCAGAGGGTTAAAACAGGAATATCACAACTGGGTGACGTTAACAAAGAGAATTTGGTTTTCCTAAGATTGGAGGCTGGGGGTTCAAGTTGAAGGCCCTTGTCCTAGTGGACGGCTCTTTCCCCCAACTCTGTATACAGACCTTAAGCTCAGCTTTTCTAGACAGCTGCTTCTGGAGATCTGGTCTATGGATGGTCTGCCCTGTTTCTACCCTCTTAGAAGTCTAGTCTTCCCTCTTACAGTTCTTCACTTATCCCGCTTAGAAACATGTGTAGTAGCAAAAAATCTGCTTATATCACCTTCAAGTGAGGTGAGGACCCTGTGTTTTGAGAGTGTCATCCTCCTGAGCCCCAAGTCCTTGCTTCTTCCCACACCACTTGGTTTGTCAGAGTCTTTGATGCAAATAAAATTAAAAGATGGGGGTCGGGGGGGGGGGCGGAACACAAAAAAGCAGGCTGGTCACCGGAGCCTCAGGGCATTTCCCTGCAAGCTTCAATGCCTCACTGGATCCAGGCTGGCCCTCAAGCTGGCTGGCTGCCCCACATCTAAGCAGAGATGAAGCTTTGGCTGCAGGTGGGGCATCCACAGAGGGGTAGCATGGGGACAAGGACAGACTCAAGGCTGTCACTTTGCTGAGGGCTTCAGGCCCACCATTTTCATGCTAGGGGGTGATGTTTTCTGAGTGTGTGGGTGTTTCAGGGACAGCAAGAACTCCACATGCACTGAGGTAAAGCAGGCTGTCTCCTGATTGCAATTCCTGACCCAATCAGTCGGCTTGTTGTTAGAAACAGCACAAGTCAAATCACCTGCCTGAAGTAAGCAAAACATAGTTCAGAGCTAAGGGCGCTGTGAACAGTGAATCCAGGGCAGGGAGCAGCCCCGTGGAGCCAGCTTCAAAATCTTCCAGATAACCCCTGGAGCAGGAGCATCCTGGGTCACTGAAGATTCCCGGAACTCCGGTCTCCCCATGATGTCCTGGACGTCGAGGCTGAGCCTCAGTGGTAAGTGAGGAATGGGTGTACAGCTATGGGTGATGGCCTCCAGGCGCACTTTACACTATTGACCTCTCTAACATGACAAAGGGCATCCTGCCTTTAAAGTACGCCGTCTGGAGTCCGGGGATGAGGTTAACCAGGCATGTTTGGTGGTGATACAACTCAATTCCCAGTGGCAGTTTTGTGCCGAGAGGCTCTGCCTACAAAGGACCTCAGCTGAGCCTCCTTCACCCTCTGTCCTCAGGGATCCTAAGTGCAGAGGCTGGCTGCTCCCACTTCCCCTTCCCAGAGCTTGGCGGATATTTGGGTGGTTCTGCTGCTTCTCTTTGCCAGACAGAAAGGGTTGATTTGGTCTAAACAGAAGTTTTAGGTTTGTTTGCTTGTGAATTTATTTATTTCTTTAATTTGTTTGCTTGGGTGTGGTTGTTCCTTTTTTAAATATTTTATATGGGAATGCGTTTATAATGAATTGCTGTTTGACCAAGTCAGGGTTTCTCTTGGAAGGCAAGAGACTTCTGCCCCTCTCACCTCTGACACACATACACACACTCTCCCACACCCTTGTGTGGTTAAAATACATATAGACTCATGGACGAGAACACGTAACACCTGAACCAGAGTGCAGTCCAGTCACAGAAGGAGAAGGTGAGCGCTTCCTTTTTTGGGGGAAAGAAAAGATTGTGCTCCTTCGGTCATTTGAGTGTGTTGGGTGATTTCTAGGACACATGACAGTGTTTCCAGGCAGAAGAGAGGAGCTGACTGTGTCAACAATGGCCTCGGGCCCTTCTAGCAGTCCCATTTGCCCTTCACCATAGCTCTGTGTGCCTTTTGTATTCAGTCTTGGTTCTTCCTTTTTTTGTTGATTCTTCCTTTTTTTTTTTTGACTCTTCCCACCATTCTCTGAAGAATAGTCACAGTGAGGAAAGAGAAGACAAAAAGATAGTTTGCTTAATACATTTTTACTGAGAAAGGTTTTCTACAATTCCCAGAGACCTAAAGCAAAGACATTTATTTTCCTAATCTGTTTGATTACTTACAGAGATTTCTGTTGCCTGGCCTCCTTACTGTGCATTGTATTTGAGTATAATTAAATAAATGTCCTAATTACTCCCAGCATCTTTAGTCCTTTCACAATGAGAAGCAAGTTGGAGCTTCTGTCTGGCTGTAAATCTTTAAGGAAGGAGAATGCCCTATCATTCTCCCTTAGAGCAGTTGGTGGTTTCAAACTGTTGAGGTTTTGGTTAGCAGTTTAGCATGTAATCAAATTCCAACACCCACTTCAATTGCATTTTTATGGTGTTGTCAATACTGGGCGTGTCAAAGGTGCTTGTGGGGTTAGTTGAGGAGAGAGGAAAGAAGGTTTAAGCATTTCTTTCATTTTAATTTATATTGATTTACTTGCAAAGTTCGTACACATTGTTTTTCACACCAGATCTTTCCCCTTTCATTTACCAACCCCTACCTCCACCCATCAAATTGTGTGACCCTATGATTAAGCCTCTTCCTTCCCTCCTGGATCATCATACTCGTTCTACAATAATGGTTTTATGTAGCACTTGTCCTTATGAGACTGAGTTCACTTAGCCTAATGCCGCCCCGTCCCACCCATGTTAGGTAATAACTACACAATTGTTGCTCTTGTGTGCTGCATAGTATTCCATTGGCCATAATTTCTCAATCCATTCCATGTGGATGGGCATTTGGGCTGTTTGCAAAGGTGAATAACACTGTTATGAACATTGGTGTACAAGTCTCTGTGCCTCAGTTCTCCTTTTCTCAAGGTATATTCCGTTCTCCCACAGAGAATAGGTCATATGAAATTTCTATGTTCAGCTTTTTGAGGAAATGCCAAAGTGCCTTCCAGAATGGTGGTACCATTTTACAATCCCACCAACAATGTGTAAGAGTTCCTATTTTGCCACATCCTCTCTAGTATTTATGACTTGCTGTCCTGCTAAACTTTGCCATTGCTACTGGGGGTTCTCATTGTGGATTTGATTTACATCTCTCGTATTGCCAGTGGTCCGAAGCATTTCTTCATGTGTCTGTTTGCCATCAGTATTAAGTCCATTCAACTGTTGTACACAGGGTCACTGGGAGTCAGGACTGACTCTCTGACACCTAAACGACAGTTGTTCCCAAAGGAACGGGAAGGATGACTGCCAACATAATTGGGGGGGGGCAACAGAATCACTTGCAAAGATCATTTGCATGCAACAGTGCTCACTAGTCAGGGGACTGAGCTCTGTAAAGTCACCACAAGCACTGAATTAGCACACCCTGAACCTTGCTCCAGGGAAAATACGGGGCAGTTCTCCTGGGAGCCTCTGGTCAGGAGATCTTCATCAGCCTTACTTATATGTGTTTCTGTTTAAAGCAATTTAGCACATATTGTTGACTCTCTGCTTTCCAGTCAACTCCAATTCACAGAACTATAACGATAAGAACAACAGCTCTAAACCGTGCCCCATCCTGTGCCACGAACCACAGTGGAACAATGATTAAGCACTAAGCTGTTACCTGAAAGGCATTCAGCTGTGTGGATCGTAACAAGCTGTGGCTGACATTGAGTCGAATGGGAATCCCAGAACACTTAACTGTGCTCATGAGAAGTCCATACCTAGATCAAGACGCTATTGTCCACATGGAACAAGGGAACACTGCATGGTTTAAAATCAGCTAAGACGGGAGTCAGGGATGTATTCTTTCTCCATGCCTCTCCAATCTGTATTCTGAGCAAATAATTAATGAAGTCAGACTCTATGAAAAGGAATGTGGCACTAGGATCAGGAGAAGACTCATGCACAATCTGTGTTAGACAGCTAATGCAACCTTCCTGGCCGAAAGTAAGGAGACTTGAAACACTTGCTGCAGAAGATCAACAACTACATCCTTCAGTATGGATTACATCTCAACATTAAGAAAACAAAGATCCTTACCACAAGCCCAACAGTCAACATCATGATTGACGGTGAAAGAAGTGAATCTGTCAATGACTTTATCTCACTTGGATCAGCAGTCACCAACCTTGGTACCAGCAGTCAAGAAATCAGAGACATAGTGAATTAGGCAAGTCTGCTGCCAGGGACTTATCTAAAATACTTAAGAGTGAGGATTTCAGTTTGAAGACTAAGATGTGCCTGATTTAGGCTATGGTCTCCTCAATCACCTGCTATATACATCAGAGAGCTGGACAATGACTAAGGAAGAAAAGAAGAAGAATTCATGCCTTTGAGTTGTGGTCCTGGAGAAGAGCGCTAAATATCCCAAAGCCAGATATATCTTGGGGAAAGTGCAACCAAAGTGTTCCTTGGAGACAAAGATGGCAAAATTTTGTCTCCAATTTATTCTTATGGCTTGATGAGCCTTCCATGCATTGTTTTCTTGCTCTGTTTTGATGACTTTTTCCAATATATGTCCAAGTATACATTTTGCATGGACATAATCAGATGTTCTAGGATTCCCATTCTTCTCAAGTATAGCCACAATTTGTCGTGATCCACACAGTCAAATGCCTTTGCACAGTCAACAAGACTGGCACTCTCTGCTTTTGACTAAGATCCATCTGAAATTGGCGATAATATCCTTAGTGCCATAGCCTTTTCTAAACTCGACTTGCATTTCTGGTTGTTCTCTGTCAATGTCTTGTTCCGGTCATTTATGGATAATCTTTAGCAAGATTTTGCTTGTGTGTGATATTAATAATATTGTTCAATACTTTCCACACGCTGTAGGATCACCTTTTTTTGGAATGAGAATACATATGCCTACATATTGAATAGCCATGGAGAAAGAACACATCCCTGACTCACATCTTTGCTAATTTTTAAAATATTAGTTTATTTACAAAATTAGAATCCATTGTTTTTCACACCAGATCCTTCCCATTTCCTTCACGCCCTCCCCATCAAAATGTGTAACTCTATTCCCTGTCGCACATCCTCAACCTCTCTGCTTCCTTGGACCCTCACACTCATTTTACAATTTTTGTTTTATGTAGTATTTGTCCTTATGGAATTGAGTTAGTTCACGCAGCATAATGCTCTCCAACCCCTCCCAAGTTAGGAAATAATTTACAAAATCATTGCCCCTGTATGCTGCATAGTATTCCATTGTGTGAATATACTATCATTTCTCAATCCATTTGATTTTAGTTGGACACTTGGGCTGTTTCCATGTTCTTGCGATGGT
>NW_006399774.1:18938050-18939835 GCF_000299155.1 Elephantulus edwardii
TGTTAACAATTTCAGCTTTCTTGGTTCCACAATCAACATTCTGGGCACCAACAGTTAGGCAATCAAAAGATGAATTACATTAGAAAAGTCTGCTGTCAGGGACCTCTCTAGAGTGCTGAATAGCAATGTTGTAGTCTAGAGACTAAGGTGTGCCTGATCCAGGCTATGGTCTTAACAATTACTTTTTCTCGCCATCAGAGAGTTAGACAATGACCAAGAATGACAGAAGAAGAATTGATGCCCTTGAGTTGTATGGGAGAAAAATATTGAACATACTATGGACTAAGAAAACTAGCAAATCTGCCCTGGTGAAGGTGAAATCAAGTTTCTCCTTGGGGCCTAGGGTTTTAAAGCTCGGTTTCACATACTTTGGGCATGTAACTAGGAGAGACTAGTCCTTGGAGAAGGACATCATGCTTGGAAGGGTTGAAGGATAGCACAGGAGCGAAAGACCCTGGATTAGATGGATTTCCACAATAACTGGAATAATGAAGGTAGGTGTGTCAGACAGTGAGATTGGCTCAGGACAGAGCAGGGTTCAGAGCTCTTGTGCATAGAATCGCTGTGACTAGATCGTACTTAGCAACAGCATAGCTCAGTGAGGCTGTCTCTTGGAATGAGCCATTGTGTTTGGAATGATGGAGGGTCAGCAAAGAATACAAAGATTCCGAATGAGATGGATTGACATGATGACTTCAGCAAGGGGCTCAAGCGTGTCAGAGATCACAAGAATGGCCCAGAAGAGGACAGGTTCTGCTCTGTTGTTCATATGGCCACTATGAGTTGTATTTCACTCCAAGACACCTAACATAAACAATAATGTACCCGAGCTGTAATATTTTATTTTCTGCATTTCCAGAACTATCTTAAATTTTGGATGGCTTCTTTCCACTTTTATTTTATTAAATACGTGAGTCCCTGGCATGATGCAAGTGGTTAAGTTTCCCAGAATCGAACCTAAAAGTCTAGCATTTGAATCTTTTCAGAGATGCCTCAGAAGAAAGGCCTGGTCATCTACCTCTGAAACATTGACCACTGACACCAACGATGCAGAGTTCTGCTGGTTACATGTGAGACTGCCAAGCCTCTGTTGATGTGATCACTGAAAACCTAGGGTGCAGAGTTCTGCTCTGTGACGCACGGCATCTGTTCATGCTCTGTGACACTGCCAGGCTTCAGGGTCAATAGGATGGTTATTTTTTTTAAAGCTGTTTCGCTATATATCTAGCTTTCTAAATATTTTTACTTTGTGCACATTTAAATACAAAGATTTAAATATTGACTTGACTTCATTTATTAAAATTATTAATAATCAAAAACTGAACATGCTCGATGAAACTGTAAAAAATATTATTTATGTGTTAATTATGAGTGTTAATTATGATTCCTGGCTACAGACATTAACAACACCTCTGCCCCCACAGCTAAACACTGATATTTATGACATTTATGATTGAAATTACCAGTGGATTCATTTTACTTGGATCCATAATCACCACCCATGGTAACAGCTGCCTAGAAATCAAGACACCTTTCCTTGGGCAAATTTGTTGTCAAAGACCTCTTCAAAGTTCTTAAGAACAAGAAAGTCAGTATAAAGATTGAGTTGCACTTTATTAAATCCATGATATTTTAAATTTTTTGTGTGTATTTAAAAGTTAGTCAATGAATCAAGAATGACTGTGCTTTTGAATTGTGCTATTAATAAAGAGTATTGAATATCCCAAGCAGTATAGGCTTCACATTAGCACGATTAAGTGTTCTGGGATTCCCATTCTTCTGAGA
>NW_006399774.1:18940803-18945364 GCF_000299155.1 Elephantulus edwardii
CCATTCGTTTGTTGATGGGCACTTGGGTTGTTTCCAACTCCTTGCTATTGTGAACAGAGCTGCGATAAAAATGGGTGTGCATATATCTGCTTGGATGTCCCCCATAGGCTCTTGCTCATACGTTGCTTCATGAAATTCTTCTGTGTCTGCCATTTCCTTTCAATACAGTGACTCAGTGTATTCTTTCCACCTTCTTTTAATACTTCCTGGATCATTTAATATTCTGCCAAAAGCACCCTCGATTATAGCAACTCGAGGTTTGAATTTGTTCTTCAGTTCCTTGAGCTTAAGAAATGCTGAGCAAGTTCGGCCCTTTTGATTTTCTGACTCAAACTCCTTGCACATTTCATTGTAATATTTTACTTTGTCATCCCATGCTGCCTTTTGAAATCTTCTGTTCAGCTCTTTAGTATCTTGAATTTTTCTTTGTGCTTTGGCTTCTCTGCACTCCAGTGCAATTTTCGGCATCTTTTCTGGCATCCATTTTGGTCTTCTCTTCCTCTTCTGTCTTTGCGAAACCTATACTTGGGCCAGGAGGCAATCATCAGAACAGAGCAAGGGAACACTGCATGGTTCAAAATTGGGAAGGGTGTACACCAGGGATATGTCCTATCTCCATATCTTTTCAACCTGTATGCAGAACAGATTATCCAGGAGGCTGGGCTCTATGAGGAGAAATGTGGGGTCAAGATCGGTAGAAAATCTATCAACAGTCTGTGATATGCAGATGACACACCTTGCTTGCTGAAACTGAGGAGGACCTGAAGTGCTTGCTGCAGACGGTCAAGGACTGCAGCTCCCAGTATAGATTGAGGCTCAATGTCAAGAAGACAAAGATTCTCACTACTAGGCCAATTGGCAGCATCAGAATGGATGGAGAAGAGATTAAGATTGTTCACAGCTTTAGTTTGCTTGGCTCCACAGTCAACACTCTTTTTTTTTTTGTTAGTTAATTGATTTATTAATTATAATTCAAGAATTAATTGTATCACCTGGCTAGTAAACGCTCTTGGCACCAGTAGCCAGGAAATTAAAAGGCGCATTGCCATGGGAAATCTGCTGTTAGGTACCTCTCCAAAGTACTGAAAAGCAATGGTGTCTCTCTGGAGACTAAGGTGTGTCTGATACAGGCATGGTCCTTGCAATCACTTGTTATGCATCAGAGAGTTCGACAATGACTAGGGAGGATAGAAGGAGAATTGATGCCTTTGAGCTGTGGTGCTGGAGAAGAGTATTTAGAGTACCATGGACTGCTAGGAAAACAAACAGATTCATCCTGGAAAGGGTTAAACTGGGCGGTTCTTTGGAGGCAAGGGGCTCCGTCTAACATACTTTGGACATGTTGTAAGGAGAGACCAGTCCTTGGAGAGGGACATTATGCTTGGAAGGGTGGAGGGACAGTGCAGGAGAGGAACGCCCTCTATGAGGTGGATTGATTCAGTGACTGGGGTAATCAGTATGGGTGTATTGGAGACGGTGTGATTGGCACAGGACAGAGCGGAGTTTAGGGCTGTTGTACATAGGGTCGCTATGAGTTGCAAATGACTCGACTTCGACGGCCCATAATAACAACAACAACATTGAATATCCCACGGACTCTCTGAAGGATAAATATACCGGTGCTAAAGGAAGTGCGACCAGAAAGTTCTCAAGAGGCTAGGATGGTAACATGTAATCACATATACTTTGCCTGTGTGGCCAGGATAGACTAGTTCTTGGAAAAAGCCACCATGCTGGGTCAGGTGGAGGGTCAGAGAAAGAGGAAGACCTCAACAAGAAGCATTGACGTAGTGACTGTGACAATGAACTTGAGCATATCTGAAACTGCATTGAACAGAACAGGGCAGAGGTCAATAAGAAGATCATCAGGTGATTGACACTGACTGAAAGAATGGGTTTGAGTAACCTGGAGACATGAGGGTGGTGCAGGACAGGCCTGGTTGCTATCTATTGTCCATTAGGTCGCTAACAGTTGACCGGACATCACATCTAACAACAACTCATGACGACCCGTGTGTGTCAAAGACTGCAGTTCTGCTCCTAGGATTTTCTTGATAGTAACCTTTATCTAAGTAGATCACCACACCTTTCTTCTGAGATGCCTGCAAGTTTCAGTGAATATCGTTGGTTTTGTGTGCTGTCAAGTCAAAACCAACTTATAGCCGACCCTCCGAAGAGGCTTTTGAGACTAAATCACACAGGAGATTATCCATCCTTCTGCTGCAGAGCGCTTGGCAGATTTGAACTATGTACCTTCAGGTCAGCTCAGCTCAGCTCCTTACCTACCAGCCCACTAAGTTTTTAACCGTTTGCATCCCCGGGACACCTTACTAGTCTCTGCAGTCAACACTGTCTCAGTGCAGTCCGTGACTGTGAACTTTCAGACACAGCGAAGCTGCTAATCATGAGAGATTGTTTTCTCCCGGCGTGTGTACACTGTAACCACCATTTCTAATTATACCACATTGAAAATGAGGCGCAGCCTGGTATGTGTTATGCTTATAAACTAGAAGCTTTACGGCTGTTGTTCTAAAGAGACGGGCTCTTCCCTCCAATTTTTTAGTCTGAGTACTGTCTAGAGGGAAGACTGTACATTATATAAAGAAATATTCTTCAATATTGGACTTATTCAGTTTCCCATTCCATGATGTACTTAGTTTCATCTAATTGATATGGTGTTTAAAAATATGTGTTTTCTAAATTAACTAAATCACAACTAACGCGTGAGTCCAATTCTCTACCCTTCATTTATTCAACATTCATTGATTGTTGGGACTTTATCTTTGAAGTTTTCTACTCATTTAAGAACCTTTTGGGAGCTTTGTTCAATATTATGTGTTTTCATTTCCTGAAAGCAATATGCTTTGTAACATGAATTACAAAATTTAAAATCTAACTTCCCTAATAAATGCAAAAGCTAGGCATTCTACTTCTGTGGATGAAAAGAAGCTTAACTACAAACGACGAGCACTCGAGTAGCACTCACAGAGTGTAAATTCGTTCCTGTCCTTCGATTCTAATTTCCAGTGACTGTGTAGCAGAGTAGAACTGCCTGGCGGGTTTAAGTGGTAAACCCACTTAGACGCAGCCTGCCGCGCCTTTCTCCTTCAGAGCAGCTGACCAGGGCAGACTTCTGAGTTAGCATCTGAGTGTTTTAACAACAGTACCACCTCTATGAGTAGTTAACAGAAGCAAAAAAGAGAAAAAAATGATGGCATACCTATCAAAGGATATATTTAGCAACATGAACTTGCAGTTATTCATATCTTCCTGTAGAGAAAACATTATTTCCTCTGTGGCCACATAAATGCGAGAAATGAAAAACAAACACAAAAAACCAAACAAACCAAGCCTGAAATTCTCTGTCTGACTCAGACGGGGTGGCATGCAGGAGACCACAATTGCCGTGGAAAATAAGCAGAGAAGCTAGACTGAATGCAAACCCACCTATTCAGAGGACAAGAGTCTGAGTCAGCTAGGACTTGAGAGGTTACCATAGAGGAGTAAGCTGGCATTTTAGAACCACTGCTATCCTCAGAACATTTGCCAGTTGTCGTGCCAGGGATATTTCCAAGTGTGGAGAATGTTTTGACAGAAGCTTTCAAATGAGAGACAAAGAAAGAAGCAGAATCTTTGTTGTGTGGGATTTGAGAAAGAAAAGAAATAATAATAGAGAAAACTGGGGCCTGGATTTTTTAAAAAAGTGAGAAAAACAGAAAACTGAATGTGGTACTTGGCTTGTTCTTTCCATAATGTATAATAGTACACAGATAATAACCTGATCAGATTATCTCCAACAATTGGGGCAGTATTATTATGGCTAGAGAGTGCGGAAGATAAGGAAAAGCAGTCAGGACATCATAGGAAATTCCTGAAGGGTTACATTCTAGAATTGGGATGAACCAGAAGTAGAAAATCTTCATAAAAGTATATCCCTGACTCACACAAGATTGACTTACAGTTGAGTTAGGGTAGCTCGCTTGTTTGGCTACAGCAAAGAATAGAAGAAATCTGAGAGAATCTAAAATTCTGTGGCCATGCTGACTTGTTATACCCAAAGTAATGCACAAGGCAAATATCACACATTATGCTAAGAAAAGAGATTTAATAATTAAACTTGAGAGGAAAAAATAAACATAAAAATTCACAATCAAGTGATCAAAGTTTAGTAAAGGGCAGACTTAAACTGCAAAACAATTGTGTTCATTTTCTACATCAAATGGAAATGTATTTTATAATTTGAAGACTATGTATAATTTTTTAGGAGATAATTGAAGTCTAACAGCAACAAAAAGAATATGGTTTTTCTAGATGGAAAATCACTTGGAACTGAATTTTAAGAAAGAGATGTAATGAAAATCATGCCTGCATGCTGCATAGTATTCCATTGTGTGAATGAACCACAATTTCTCAGTCCATTCATTTGTGGTTGGACACTTGGGCTATTTCCATGTTTTTGTGATGGTGAATAATACTGCTATGAACACTGGAGTACCAATCTCCCTTTGTGCCTCAGTTCTCATTTTCTCAGGGTACAATGTAAAAGCTGAGAATAATAATA
>NW_006399774.1:18947364-18948558 GCF_000299155.1 Elephantulus edwardii
AGTGCAATCTTCAGAGTTTCTTCTGACATCCATTTTGGTCTTTTCTTCCTCTTCTGTCTTTGTAATGACCGTTTACACTCTTCCTGAATGATACTAGCATATAAATAAATTTAAAGTTGACCTTAAGTCTATCCCACCTGAATTTCAAAACCATCTCAGGAACAGGCTTGAGGCCTTGAACACTCATGAGTGAAGACCAGATGAGTTATGGGAAGATATCAAGAATATCATCCAGGAAGAATGCGAAAAGTCACTGCAAAGACAGGAGAAAGAAAAGATGAAGATGGGTGTCAGAAGAGACTCTGAATATTGCACTAGAGTGCTGAGAAGCCAAAGCAGAGGGAAGAAATCAAGATATTAAGGAGCTGAACAGAAGATTTCAAAGGACAGCGCGAGAAGACAAAGTAATGTATTATAGTGAAATGTATAAAGAGCTGGAGTCAGAATATCAAATGAGCCTAATCACTCAGTATTTCTTAAGCTCAAGGAACTGAAGCACAAATTCAAGCCTTGAGTTGCAATACTTAAGGATACTTTGGGCGGAATATTAAATAATCCAGGAAGCATTAAAAGAAGATGGAGAGAGTATACAGAGTCATTGTACCGAAAGGAATTGGCGACACAGAAGAATTTCATGAAACAACATATGAGCAAAGCCTCTAGTGATGAAGGAAGAAGTTCACGCTGCTGTGAAAGAAAAGGCAAAAAACAAGGCCCCAGGAATAGATGGCATATCAATCGGCATATTTCAACAAACAGATGCTGCCCTGGATGTGCTCACCAAATTGTGCCAAGAAATCTGGAGGACAACCACCTAGCCAATTGACTGGAAGAGATCTATATTTGTTCCCATGACAGGATGTAGAAATTATCAAACAATATCATTAATATCCCATGCAAGCAAAATTCTGCCGAAAATTATTAAAAAACGACTGAAACAACATATCAACAGAGAACTTCGAGAGGTGCAGACTGGTTTAGAAGAGGTCATGTTACTAGGGATACTATAGCTAATGTAAGATGGATCTTGGCTGAAAGCAGGGAATACCAGAGGAATGTCTATAAGTGTTGCATTGACTATGCAAAAGCGTTTGACTATGTGGACCGCAACAAACTGTGGCTGACTCTGAGAAGAAGGAAATTCCAGAACACTTGATCGTGCTAATGCAAAACCTATACTTGGACCAGGAGGCA
>NW_006399774.1:18949378-18974014 GCF_000299155.1 Elephantulus edwardii
ATTGATTTAGTGACTAGGGTAATGGGGGTAGGTGTGTAGGAGACAATAAGACTGACACAGGATAGAGCAGAGTCTAGGGCTGCTGTACATAGGGTCGCTGTGCATCGCAGGAGACTCAACAGCACATAACAACAATAACAAACATACATGACAACTTTAGAAATAAAACTGAAAAAATCATTGATTCAAGAAGTTCTACATACGCTAAAATAACTCCTTGTGAAGAATAGCAATAAAACCAAAATGCAAACAAAACAAACAAAAAGCAGGAGGTCATTTTAAGGGCAGACAGAGAATGGGAGGGAAATGAGCATATTCTTTTCAAAGGAATAAAGATTAAGGATTGACTTTTAAAAAAATAGTTATAATAAAATAGAAAAATTGTTTTAAGGATTGGAAGACATTAACTACTACTAACGTAGGTTTCTATTTCCATCAAAATGCAAGTGAAATATTTTTAAAAATACTGAGAGATTTAAAAGACCCAGTATTAAAGAATCAATACTACAGGATGAAGGAAGATGATTCTAGAAGGAAACAGAAATATTGGAGAGAGCAAACAGTAGATAAAAGGATGAATGTATGCGTGGATAAGTAAACATGGTTGTGTTGATATACATGGATGGCACCTAACAAGAACAATTTAAGAAACTAGGCTACTAGAAAATGATGCAAAAATAGAGGATGACACAAAATGAAGCCAATTATAAAATATAATTACATTCATAGACACCTGCCAGATTATTTCATTGCATAACTTTCCAATGGTCAATTTTTTTCAGCCATATATTGCCAAATACTTTTCCCTTGTCTGTCTTTATCTGGAAGCTCAGAGGAAAATTGGCATTTGTTTAATTGATAACTCACCTGTTGTTATTGTTATGTTGCCTCGCCTGTAACTCAGAGTGACCCTCTGCACGACAGCTCTGAACCCTGCCCTATCCTAAGCCAATCTCATTGTCTGCAACAAGCCTAATCTCATCTCTCCAGTCCCTGAATCAATCCCTCTCATCCTGGGTCTTCCTCTCCTGCACTATCCCTCTACCCTCTATCCTTCCAAGCATGATGATGTTCTCCAAGGCTTAGTACCTCCTAGTCACATGCCTAAAGCAGGTGAGATGGAGCTTCAAAATCCTTGCCTGCAGAGTGCAGCTTGGTTTCACCTTCTCCAGTACCGACTTGTTTGTTTTCCTGGCAGTCCACATTATGTTCAGCTCTCTTCTCCAGAATCATAACTCAAAGGCACCAATTCTTCTTCAATCATCCTTAGACCTTGTCCAGCTCTCTGATGCCTAGCAAGTAATTGTGAAGACCATGGCCTGTATAAGGCACTCCTTAGTCTCCAGGCTGACATCAATACTCTGGAGAGGTCCCTGATGGCAGACTTTCCCAATGTAATTCATCTTTTTGATTCCCTGACTGCTGGTGCCAAGAATGTTGATTGTGGATCCAAGCAAACTGAAGTTATTAACAATCTCAATGTATTCCCCATCTATCATGAAGGGTGCCAACTGGCCCAGTGGTGATAATCTTTGTTTTTTGATGTTGAGCTTCAATCCATATTGAAGACTACAGTCCTTGACCTTTTGTAGCATGTGCCTAATGTCCTCCTCACTTTCAAAAAGCAAGGTTGTGTCATTTGCATAATGCAGGTTATTGGTGAGTCTTCCTCCAATCCTAATGTCACTTTCCACGTCATAAAGTCCAGCTTCCTGAATGATCAGATCTGCATACAGATTGAAACGGTATGAAGATAGGAAGCATCCTTGATGCACACCTTTCCTGATCCTGAACCATGCAGTGCTTCCCTGCTCTGTTCTGACTACTGCTTCCTGATCCAAGTACAGGTTTCATGTGAACACGATAACTGCTCTGGGATTCTCATTCTTCTCAAGGTCAGTCACAGTTTGGTGTGATCCACACAGTCAAAAGCCTTTCTTTGCACAGTCAGTGTGACACAGATAGACATTTCTATAGTACTCTCTGTTTTTGGCCAAGATCCATCCAGCATTGGCCATGAGGTCCCCGCTGCTACAGCCTCTTACAAATCCAGCTTGCTCTTACAGCAATTCTCTGCTAATGCATTGTTCCAGTCTCTTCTTCAGAAGGATGTTTCTTGTGTGTGATATTAGTGATATTGTTCAGTAATTTCCACACTTTGTCAGGTCACCTTTTCTTGAAACGGGAGTAAGTATAGATCTCTTCCAGTCACTTGGCCAGGTTGTTGTCCTCCAGGTTTCTTAGCACAATGTGGTGAGTGGACCCAGGGCAGCATCTGTTTGCTGAATATGTCAGTTGGTAATCCATCAATTCCTGGGGTCTTGTTTTTTGCCAATTCCTTCAGGGCAGCTTGAAATTCCACAGTCATCACCTGGCCTAGTTTTGACAGCTAATATTGAGCTTCTCTGGTGATTTTTTTCAATGCCTCAAACTATTCCTAAGATGATCTTGAAATTCAGATGAAATTGATTCAAGACCATTATCTTGGTTCCTTTGGATTTATTTTGATTTTCCTCTACCTCAGTTTGAACTTGCATGAGAGTAACTGATGATCTTACACATGGTCCACCCTGGCCTCCTTTTGACTACTGATAATTGTGACGTAATGATCTCTTGTGTGTCAGGAAGTGTGAGGATTGCACGGGATATGACAGTGTTCAAATCTTTTGTTCGTAGGGTTGCTAGGAGTCTTGTTCTACTTGGTGGCACCTAACAACAACTTTTACTTTTCAAAGAGAGAAGCGAACGGGCAGGGGGGGGGTTGATAGGGGAGGGCTGGGCAGGGAGAAAAGTGCAACAATGAATGGATGGAAATCCAAAATCTCTGTAAATGTTCATTAAAATTAATTAAAGAAAAAAAAAGAGATTGCCTGTTTTCAGAAGGGTTGGTGGTTCAAAGTAACCTAGTGGTTTCATAAAAGAAAGGCCTAATGATCTCTTCTCATAAAGATCACAGCTGAGAAAGCCCAACGGATAAGTTGCTTCTACAGGTTCAACTTTGTGGCGCTTAACAAGCATGACTAATTTCATTCTTTTCTTTTTTTTTTTTAAATATGATCCTGGTTTTCCAAAAGAAAACAAAGATCTGTCCTGTATAACGTGTAGCCAGATTGTTCTTTAGAAGCAAGATGGCAAAATAGCACACCAGATACAGAGGACTTGTTACCAGGAGGAATCCGTCCCTGGAGAAGAACTTCAGGCTTGATAATTTAGAGGATCAGAGAAAGAGAAGAGACCTCCTGGTGAGGTGCATTGACACAGGGGCCTCAACAGTGAGTTAAACCATTACAGAACGTGTGAGGATGACCAGGGCAAGAGGAGGTCCCTGAAGTTAGAACTGACTCAGTACCACCCAACACAACGACAGCAACATATACTAATCTGCTGATCGTTGGCTATTGGGTATGGAGTTGGTTTCGGGTGGGGGAGGAGGGGGTGGGGAGAAAGTATTTTGCAAGTTGTGTGTGGACTTGAAACTTTCTATGGTGCAAAAACTTAAATAGAATGTTCTCTTTTAACTGGTTAAAGAGGAAGGTCAAGCATAAAATCACCTACAAATGAGTCAAATAATTCAAGTTTAAATGAAACATTAATGGCACATTAGGAAAATCTGATATTAGGAACCTCATCAGAGTGCTAAAGGGCAATGATGTCAGTCTAGAGAAAGACTCCAGTGCACCAGATCCAGGCCATGGTTTTCACAATTACTTGCTGTACCATTGTTATGCATCAGAGAGTTGAACAATGGCTAAGGAAGATAGGAGAATTGATGCCTTTGAGCTGTGGTGCTGGAGAAGAGTCTTAAATGTACCATGGACTGCTGGGAAAACAAACAGATTGATCCTCGAAAGGGTTAAATCCTTGGAGACAAGGATTCTGAGGCTCCGTCTAACATACTTTGGACATGTTGTAAGGAGGGACTGGTCCTTAGAGAGGGACATCATGTTTGGGAGGGTGGAGGGACAGCGCAGGAGGGGAAGGCCCTCTAGGAGGTGGATTGATGCAGTGATTGGGGTAGTTGGGATGCAAATGTTAGAGACAGTGTGATTGGCACAGGACAGAGCAGAGTTTAGGGTTATGTACATAGGGTCGCTATGAGTCACAAGCGACTTGGAGGCATATAACAACAATATAAGGGAGAAGGACAATAACCAAGGATAACAGAAGAATTGATGCCTTTGAGTTGTGGTGCTGGAGAAGAGTATTGAACATACCAAGGACTGCCGGTAGAATTAACAGGTCTGCCCTGGAGAGGGTGAAACCAAACTGCTCCTTAGAGGCAAGGATTGAGACTCTGTCTCACATACTTTGAGCATGTAGTCAGGAGGTACCAGTCTCTGGAGAAGGACATCATGCTTAGAGGAGTGGAGAGTCAATGTAGGAGAGGAAGATCCTGGATGAGATAGACTGACATACTAACTGGGGTAATGGGTGTAGGTGTGTCAGAGACAGTGAGATTGGCTCAGGACAGGGCAGGGTTCAGAACTAGTGGGCCTAGAGTTGCTATGAGTCTACTGGATGGCATATAACAATAACAACAACAACAAATAATGACACAGAGACAGGAGCATCATTGCAACATGTGAAACCGGACTTTGCTCTGTCACAGACTTCCCTCTCTGATGCTGCCCAGACCCTGGGATGGAGGAAGTGTGGCATTGTTGCTGAGCCCTGGGACTCTCTCCTAGAAAGCTGAACTAGAAGAGCTTCAAAGACTGATTCATGCTACAAAGGTTCAGGGGCTATTATTTAAAGAGACGGGGAAAACCACAAACTCTGGAGACATTTCAAATTGGGTCTTGATAAAACAAGTCTCCTTTGTTTTTGAGATGACACAAGACAAGACATGGCTTCGATCTGTCATTTAGGTCTGTGTAAGTCAGAGGAACTCAGGTGGCTTAGTGACAACTCGCTGTGCTACAATCCCAAAGGCAGGTGGTTTGAATCCAGCAGCTGCTCCACAGGACGGGCCATCTCCTTCAGTGCCATTCACTGCCTCTGAGAACTTGCTGGAGGGTCAGCTATGGCCCGGTTCTGGCTGGATGACAAACAACAGTGAGTCACGGTCAACTTGCTGCCACCCAGAAACAACCACTACTGTAATATGTTGAGGAAAATCACAGATACTTTTGCCTGTAGGTCTGGTAGCTGAAACAATAAGAGGACAACAGAAGAGAAAATCAAGACAGTAAGATGCGGGCAATAAGCATTCAAAAAGATTGCGAAGCTCTGTCTCACACATTTCGTGCATCTTGCCAGCAGGGACCTGTCCCTTGGAGAAGGACATTGTGCTTGGAAACATAGAGGTACAGCACAGGACAGGAAGACCTCAGATGAGGTGGATTGACACAATGACTGACTCAGGATTGGGCAAGGTTCAGAGCTATTTTTCATAGAGTCTCTGTGAGTCATAGCTGACTTAACAACCCATAACAATAACATAATAACAATAACAACAACCGCCTTAATTTAATCTCTACCTTCATGTTTGGGAGAGTGGAGGGACAACGCAGGAGAAGAAGACCCTCGATGAGATGGATCGATTCTATGAGTGGAGTGGTGGGAATGAATGTGTTTGAGACAGCGAGGTTGGCACAGGACAGAACGGCATTTAGGGTTCTTGTACATAGGGTCGCTGTGAGTCGCAAACGACTCGATGGCACATGACAACAACAACAACCTTCTAGTTGATTCCATTACCTAGCAACACTTGCCAGGTTCCTGAGACTCTAAATCTTTTTGAGAGGAGACTCTTCACCTTTTTCACATGGAACACCTGGGGGTTTCCAATCACTGGCCTTTCACCGAACAGACTAACCTGTAACACACCACGCCATCATGGTCCTCTAGGGGGGAGATGAAAAGAGAAATGGGGATTCATGATTTGAGAATTATTTTATGCAAACTGCAGAATCAATGATGTTGTTGTTACATGCCATCAAGTTGGTAGCAACATAGCAACCTTGTGTACAACAGCTCTGAACCCTGGTCTATCCTAAGCCAACTTTATTGTCTCTGACATACCTACTCACATTACCCCAGTCATTGAGTCAGTCCATCTCATCCAGGATCTTTCTCTCTTGTGCTGTCCCTCCACACTTACAAGCATGATATCCCTCTCCAAGGACTGATCCCGTATGGCAACATGACCAAAGTATGCCAGACAGAACCTCAAAATCCTTGCCTCCAAGAAGCAGCCTGGTTTAACCCTCTCCAGGATAAATCTATCTGTTCTCCTAGTAGTCCATAATATATTCAATACTTTTCTCCAGTACCACAACTCAAAGCCTCCAATTCTCCTATCATCCATAGTCATTGTCTAGTTTTCTGATGCAGAACAAGTAATTGAGAAGACCATGGCCTGGATCAGGTACACCTTAATCTCCAGACTGACATCGTTGCTCTTCAGTACTCTAGAGAGGTCCCTGGCAGCAAATTTTCCCAGTGCAGTTTTTTATTTCATGGATGCTGGTACCAAGAGTGTTGACTGTGGAGCCAAGCAAACTGAAGCTCTTAACAATCTCAATCGCTTCACCATCTTTCATGATGCTGCCAGTCGGCCCAGTGGTGAGATTCTTTGTCTTCTTGATGTTGAGTTTCAATCCATGTTGAAGGTTACGGTCCTTGACCTTCTGCAGCAAATGCCTCAGGTTCTCCTCAATTTTGGCAAGCAAGGTTGTATCATCTGCATAATGCAGGTCTTCCTCCAGTCCTGATTCCGCATTCCTTCTCAGAAGTTCAAACTTCATAGAAAGGTTCAGATAAGAAAATCAACTTTTTAAACTCCAATCTATTTTCTCACGGACTTTCTGAAAGCGTATTAATGTGTTCTAAAGCAAACTTCTCCTATTGGAGTCTGGTATTTAAAAAATGTCTTTGAATTACATTTTAAATCTTGGTAATGATGGAAAATTAGTCGTAAAAGTAAAACGGAAACAATATAGGATTAATTTTGTACACAGCTCCTAATGGGAAGGCTGGTTCTGAGATTGTGCAAAGATCAAAGTTAGTAATCTGATGGTGATTTGCAGGAATTCAGACACATGAGGACCAGAACAAAGAACAATTACCCTAGTGTCCTCCTAAGATAACATATTTAAGATTACAGCTATAATCACAGTTAAACAAGACTTTTCTTTGATAAGGGAGGTAGGAAGAAACATCCCATAAATATTGTCTGACAAGTTGGTGTGAGAATAAATTACATAATGACTTTAGATGCTTTGTACAATGCCTAACCACGTGTGTGCTTTAAGGCAAAAAGAGAATAATTGTATTAGCCTACAGGCTTCTCTCCGGAGGCAAGGATTTTGAGATTCTGTGTCACATACTTTCAGCAAGTGACCAAGAGGGATCAATCCTCTGAGAAAGAAAGTCATGCTTGGAAGGTTGGAGGGACAGTGCAGGAGAGGAACACCCAGGATGAGATGGCTTGACTGGAGAAATGGGTTGAAGTCTGTTGGAGATGATGAGACTGGCTCAGGATAGGGCAGGTTTCACAGCTAATATACACAGGCTTGCTATGAGTTGCAGACGACTTGATGGCACATAACAGCAACAACAATATAGTTACTTTGGAGCTCTGGTAGATTTAGAAGAGGCTGTGGCACTAGAGACATTATTGCCAATGGATCTTGGCAGAAAATAAAGAGTACCAGAGGGATATCTATCTGCGTTTCATTGAATACGCAAAGGTATTTGAGTATGTGGCTCATAACAAATTGCGGTTAACTTTGAGAAAATGGAAAACCAAGAACACTTGATTGTGCTTATTCAAAATCTATACTTGGATTAGGAAACAGTCATCCGAGCAGAGCAGGGAAATACTGCATGGTTCAAAATCAGAAAAGGAGTATATCAGGGATGCGCCCTGTCTCCATTCCTATTTAATCTATATGCAGAACAGATCATTCAGAAAGCTGGGCCTTATGAGGAGAAATGTGGCATCAGGATTGGAGGAATACTTATCAACAACCTGTGTTATGCAGATGACACAGCCCTGAGGAGGATCTGAAAGCACTTGCTGTGGAAGGTCAGTGACTACAGTCTTCAATATGGATTGAAACTTAACATCAAGAAGACAAAGATTCTCACCACTGGGCCAATTGGCAGCACCATGAAGAATGGAGGAAAGATTGGCGTTGTTAACAATTACAACTTGCTTGGCTCCACAATCAACACTCTTGACACTAGCAGTCAGGAAATGAAAAGATAAATTGCATTAAGTCAATCTGCTGTCAATAACCTCTCCAGAATACTCAGAAGCAATGATGTCAGTCTAGAGACTAAGGTGCACCTGATCCAGGCTGTGGTCTTCTCAATTACTTGCTATGCATCAGAGAGCTGGCCAGTGACTAAAGATAATGGAAGAAGAATTGATGCTTTTGGGTTATTTTGCTGGAGAAGAGTCTTTCATAGGCCATGGATCACAAAGAAAACCATTAGGTCTGTCTTAGGGTGAAACCAAGTTTCTCCTTGAAGGCTAGGATTTTGAAGCTCTGTCTCATATACTTTGGGCATGTGTCCAGGAGGGACCAATCCTTGAAGAAGCACATCATGCTTGGAAGGGCGGAGGGAGAGGACAGGAGAGGAAGACCCCACCCGAGATGGATTGATACAGTTACTAGGGCAATGGGCTTATATGTGTTGGAATCAGTGACTGGCTCAAGACAGGGCAGGCTTCAGTGCTGTTGTACATAAGGTCTCTATGTGTCATAGACAACTCAACAGCACATAACAACAACAACAACAACAACCTAGTGATATGGAATTGTGCCGCTAACTCAAAGGATGGAAGCGCGAATCCACCAGCCGCTCCAAGAGAGAAAGATGGGAATTCTCTTCTCTTGGGTTTACATCATCTGAAAGCCTGCTGGAGGATCAGCTGTGAACACCAATACAACAGCACATATGACACCATACCCTGTTGTATTGTTAGTTGTCATCCCATCAGCTCCAATCATGGTGACACTACGAAAACAGTTGCTGTTAGGGGCCATCAAGTCAATCAGGACTCACAGCAGTCCTATTAAACAGCAGATCTGATCCTATAAACAGCAGATCTGAATCTTCCTTGCCCTGTGATACACCATCTTCATGATCATCAGGATGGCCAAGTCCATTGTGACAAGCACTATTCTTATCCATATTTTTAAGAGTCTTCCTCTATTCCTCTGACATTCACCTTTCCTCATAATGATGTCTTTTATCATGGATTAGCCCTTCCTGACAACATTCGATTCTTGTGTTAAGGAGCACACTGATTGCATTTTCTCCAAGACATACTTGTTTGTTCTTTTGGTTGTGTTGTTGTTGTTTGTTAGGTGTCATCATGTTGAGTACGAATCATAGAGACCCTATAAACAGAAGATCTGAACCCAGTCCTGTCCTGCACTGTCCTCACACTTCCTGACACGCAAGAGCCCATTGCAACAGTCACCCTGTCAATCCACATGGTTGAGGGTCTTCCTTTCCTTCACTGACCCTCCACCCTTCTCAACATCATGTCCCTCTTCAAGGAACAGCATATCCTACCAATATGTCCAAAGTATGTGAGGCGAAGCCTCATCATTCTTGCCTCCAAAGAACATTCCAGCTGCACCCTCTCCAAAACATATATCTTCATTTTCTTGGCTGTCCTTCGGATAGTCAGTGCGCTTCTCCAAGAGCATAGCTCAAAGGTGTCAATTCTTTTTCTGTCATCGTTATTCATTATTCAGGCCTTGGATGCATAGCAAGTAATCGGAAAGACCATGGCCTGAATCAGATTCACCTTAGTCCTCAAAATGACATCACAACTCCTCAATAATTTGGAAAGGTCACCAGCTGCAGATTTTCCCAGTGGAATGCTTCTCCTTATTTTTTGACTGCTGGTACTAAAGTGTTAATTGTGGATCCAAGTAAGATGAAGCTGTTGATAGTTTCAGTCTCCTCTCCATTCATCATGACACTGCCTAATGGTCCAGCAGTAAGAATCTTTGTTTTCTTGGTATTGAGAAGCAATCCACACTGAAGGATACATTCCTCGATCTTCTGCATCAAGCGTTTTAAATCCTCCTCTCTTTCAGCAAGTAAGGTTGTGTCACCTGCATAATGCAGGTAATTGATGAGTCTCCCTCCAATTCTGTTGCCATATTCCTCTTCATAGAGTCAAGCTTCTCAGATAATTTGCTCAGCATATAGATTAAACAGGTATAGATATAGACTACATCCCTGACACATTCCTTTCCCAGTTCCAAACCATGAAGTGCTCTCCTGCTCCGTTCTCATCCTGCTCCAAGTATAGGTTCCCCATGAACACAATCAAGTGCTCTGGGATTCCCTTTTTTTCCCAATGTCAGCCACAGCTTGTCATAATCCACACAGTCAAATGCCTTTGCATAGTCAATAAAGCACAAATAAACATTCTTCTGGTATTCCTTACTTTCAGCCAGGATCCATCTGACATCAGCACTGATATCCTGGGTGCCACGGCCTCTTCTAAATCCCACTTAAACTTCTGAAAATTTCTTATTTATATACTGTTCCAGCCATTGTTGAATGATCTTCAGCAGTATTTTGCTTGCATGTATTCTTTTGGTAGTCCATGCGGTATTTAATGATCTTCATCAATATCACTATAAAGTAACATCAGTTCTCCTGTTGTTCTTATCAACTCTCTAACTTTCAGATGCATCATAAGCAATTGAAAATACTATGGCGTGGATAAGATGCACCCTGGTTTTTAAACTGATAACTTTCAAGCACTTTGGAGAGATCTCTGAGAGTAGATTTGCCCAATGCAACATATCTTTTCATTTGTTTACTGATTTTTACAATTAGTGTTGAGAGTGGGTCCAAATGAAATAAAATTGTTGAAACATCAATGCTTAATACATCTATATTAATGTTCCCTATTGGTCACTGATAAGGAATTTGGGGGTTTTTTATGTTGAATTGTAATCCATATTGAAGGATACATAGTCTTTGATCTTCAACAAGTGGTTCAAGACATCTTTACTTTCTGCAAGCAAGGTTGTGTCATCTATATACCACTGTTTTTTGATGAGTCTTCCTCCAATCTGGAGGTCACATTCTACTTCATATAATCCAGCTTCTCAAATTATTTGCTCAGCATACATATTTAAGATGTATGAAGAAATGATACAACCTTAAGATATATCATTGATTTTAAATCAAGCAATGTTCCTTTGTTCTCTTTAGCCAGCTGCTTCTTGTTCAGATTTTGGTGCTGTTTTTTTACATGTTGTTGAGACAGAATCTACTCATAGCTGGCCCTCCAGCTAGTTTTCAGAAACAGTAATTGAGTGGGAGGAGATTATCCATTTGTCCCCTATGGAGCTGTGATGGATTCAAATAAAGTCTCATTGGGTTGGCATCACATCTCTTCAACACAAGGTCATCAGAATTCCCAGTGTACAGATTGAAAATTAACACTATTAAGTGTTCTGGGATACCCATTTCTCTGGATGTTACCCATAATTTGTTATTATCCACAGAGTCGAATGCATCTGATTGTTAGAAAATAATTAAGGAAGACTGAAGAATTGAGGTGTTGTCAAAGAGTATTGAATATACAATGGGCTCCCCAAAGAACAAACAAATCTGTCTTGAGGAATGTGCATCTAGAGTGCTTTTTAGAGACAAGGATAGTGAAACCTAGTCTCAGATACTTCGAGCATAGGAGGGGGTTGGAAAAAGAGAGGAAGGTTCTTAATGAGATGGTTTGACACCATAGTTGCCACAATGGGCTTGAATGTAGTAGAAGGGGGATGACGGTGTAGGACAGGGCAAGAGTCTGATCTTTTATTCATAGATTATGAGTCAGAGTTGACTTGAAGGCACCTAGCAACAACACAGCCAAATGCAGTTTATAAGACACAAATATACCTCTTTCCGTTTTTCTCTGCTTTCAGCCATGATCTATATAATCTCAGCGATGATATTGCATATATGTTGTTGCCTATATTGTATTGCATATATCATGTTGCCAAGTCAACCATGACTCATAACAACCCTATGCACAATGGCTCTGAATCTTAACCATCTTTGATATACACCTGACCCTATTGCCACAGTCATTGGGTCAATCCATCTCATGTAGGGTCTTCCTTTTCTGTATTGATCCTCTACAATTCCAAGTATGATGTCCTTCTCCAAGGACTGGTCCCTCCTGGTGACAGGCCCAACGTAAGTGAGACGGAGCTTCAAATTCCTTACCTGCAGGAAGCAACCTGAATTCACTCACTCCAGAATAGACTTACTTGTTTTATTGGTAGTCCATGTTCAATACTCTTTTCCAGCATCATAACTCAAAGGTATCCATTCTTTTTCTGTCACCCTTAGTCACTGTCCAGCTCTCAGATGCGTAGTAAGCAATTGAGAAGACCATGACCTGGGTCAGGCACACCTCAATCTCTAAACTGAAGTCATTGCTCTTTAGTACTCTGGAGAGATCCTGGACAGCAAATTTTCCCAATGCAACTATTTTTTGATTTCTTGACTGCTAGTGACAATAGTGTTCATATGCATTTAATCAAGATAAAATCACTAACCATCTCAATCCTTTCTCCATCTGCCACAATACCGTCTAGTGGCCTGGTGATGAGAATCTTTGTTTTCTTCATGTCAGGATTCAGTCTTTGACCTCTGCAGCAAGCGCTTCAAGTCCTCCTCAGATTCAGCGAGCGAGGTTGTGCCATCTGCATAACATAGGCTGTTGATGAATCTTCCTCCAATCTTGATGTTACATTCTTCTTCACAAAGTCCAGCCTCCAAATTAGTCTGTTCAACATATAGATTGAAAAGGCATGGAGAAAGAATAAATCCCTGATGCACTCATTTCTTGATTTTGAACAATGCATTGTTCCCTTGCTCTGTTTGGCCAACAGCTTCCTGGTCAAGGTAAAGGTTTCAGGTGAGTACAATCAGGTGTTCTACGATTCTCATTCTTCTCAATGTTAGCTACACCTTGTTGTGATCTGCACAAGCAAATGCCTTTGCATTTTGCTAAAACACAAATAGATATTCATCTAGTATTCTCCACTTCCAGCCATGCTTCATCTGACATTAGCAATGATAGTCCTAGTGTATATATACACATAATATGTTGCCATATTAATTTTAATGTATATATGCAAATTTTATAATGTTAAAAAAATTATATGTGTACAAGGAAGTGTTAAATACATTATAACTATATATTAGTGCTATGTTTCATATATGTCTTTAAGTCACAGATCAAATCACTTATAATGTGACTTAAAAGCAAAATATTTCTAAATTTACAAATGCAAACAGAAGCATGTGAAAGTAAGTGAAAAATATGGTAGATTCAGGGTGATTTTGAATAGGCATGGTGTGATAAAAGAAAGACAGCATACCTTTGCAAACTAGCCTTGAGACACAAGTCATAAAATACCTTTAGAACTGTTGACCTTGAAGGAAAGATGTAGCATTCAATAATATATGGAGAGTAGATATAACAGTAATTGATATAATACTAATGCAACCTTCCCATGTGACGTCAAGATGAGATTATCATGTACAAACCCAATGATGTGGATTCATCCACTGAGAGAGAAGATCTCTCTAGGCTCATATTTTCTCTAAACATCAAGGGCCTAATGACACTGCCGAGCGACCAACTCCCGACTCAGATAATTCCAAGCCAGGGTCCGACCAAGTCTAGAAGTTTGGGATCTGCTGAAAATAAGTGTTGTAACTATAATTGTTCCTCCTGCTTCTCTGGTTCTCCATGACTTGATAAGAGGTCTTATTTGTGTGCCTTTGCCATGTATTGTAACATCATTACTGTACAATAAATTTTAAAAAAATGTATGGAGCACAAACCTGATATTCCTCCACCTGTTTTAAAATAAATCTCAAAAGACACTCATGAGTTTCGGCACATTGGAGCTTGTTGCTGCAGTTACTGCACAACCACGTCACGGAGCAGAACTCTTCCCTTGTTCTGTTGTTACTCTAGTTTACAATCAGGATTTTTTCCTGCTGATTCCTATGAGCTTCCCAAAGTAAGTGAGCCAAAATCTTCTTGTGTTCACATCTAAGAGCAAGTGGGCTTTTTAATTTTTTTAAATTCTTTTTAGTAGCCCAGGTAAGCTCAATATTAGCCTCCCTAGTTTTTAAAAGAATGTAAATCACTGTAATATAGTGCTGCTTTGAACACAAAACAACTACTTCAGTGTATCTAAGACCTGCCTATCACCTTTACCATCACCAATGCCATCGTCACAACCACCATCACCACCACTCCACTGTCATTGCCACGTCCAGCACCATAACCAGAGGGCCAATAAGGTGTCCCAATCCTAATTTATGGCAACCTGTGCATATCACTGGAGAAATGCCCTCCAATGTGTTTATAATGGTTGATTTTCAGAAACATGATCAGACACTAACCTTTAGGTCAGTAGACCAGTGTGGTAACCCCTGGCTATTGGTTAGTAGCTGAGGCTGTTCACTGTTGCACCACATGGATGCCAAAGAACCGCCCAGTGATGAAGATGGAAAGGGAACTGTAAAAGATAAAAGCAGGGCTGGCTGTGGTATATTCACACAATGGAATACCATGCTGCAGTGAAAAACAAGGAACTCATGAACTATTATACAAACTGGGTGACCCTGGAGGACATCATACTGAGTGAAATATCTCAGTCACAAAAGGACAAATACTGCATCATGCCACTGTTGTAAAACGGTCCTGGCATCAGGGTTGGGGTAGATTGAGAAAGATGGGATAAATAATGTATGCTGCATTGAAACAGATGAGGGAGAGAACTGTTTAAAAGGAATATGTGATTTGGTATTATTGTCATGACAGGAATCCAGAACGAAGGCTGTATAGTGGAGTGGACTTGGCGGGGCGGGGGATTTTATAGCAATGAAAGAATTTTTCTTTTACTTGTCAAAGAGAAGAATGGACTGGAGCGGAGAAGTGGGCAGGGTGAAAAGTGCTACAATGAATTAATGGAAATCCAAAACCTCTGTAAATCTTCATTAAATTAATAATAATAATAATAAATAGTAATATTTTAAAGCCTAAAAAAACCCCAACCCCACAAAGTATCCCATGTGTCATGATGCCATTTCCTTCTATGGCTTAAAATAGTAATAAATAATATAAACACAGAAAGGGGGAAAAAAGGGCTAGCATTGAGGTCAGTACACTGAAAGTCTGTAAGACCACTGAGCCTATTTCTTGCTAGAACTTCTATTTTATGTAAGGTCTTCCAATCAAATCTTGTTTCTTTTTGTTAATGTACGTTAATTTTTAAAAAAGAATAAAAATAATTCTCCCCCTTTCCCTTTCTGTCACATATACATACACATTCTCTCTCTATTTTCTTTTGGAAGCATTTTGATATTAACTGTAAGTTTCTCTTATTTTTCTCTCTTCTTGTGACCCAACCGTTTTTCTGTCTTCTCACGACAACTGGAGGGAAAGATGATAACACATTGTCTTGCATCTTAGTCATGTTATGAGAGGATATTCCGTGATGGACCACATGCTTGGGAAGGTGGTGGGTCATCAAAGGGAGGAGGACCCTCAACCAGGCGGATGACACGGTGACTGCTGCAATGAGCTCAAGTGTGTCAGAGATTGTGAGGACGACACAGGGTAGGACAGGCTCAGACCTGTTGTTCACAGGGCCGCTGTGGCTTGTGTGTGACATAATAGATTCAAACAACAATGTGAGCCAAATCTATGTACATTGTCCAGCTTTTTTAAAAACATCACCAATTCTAAACATACACTGAACACATACAGCGCTGACAACCTTCCTCTCCTTTGCCGATCCTCTACTTTCCCCACCATCACGAACTGAAACGGCCCACCAATGACCCGAAAAGGTGATTTCTCAACTTGGAGTCACAAAAGATTCTTCTGGAAAAACAAGATTTGTCTTCATAAAAATCAGTTACAAAATTAGAAGGCACTGTTGAAAATGGTTAGAACAATGTTATAAATCTTCAAAAAAAGGACTTAAACACTTCTGTAACTAATAACCAATGTTGTGATGTTGTAACTTTGGCAGAGTTTTGACTTTCAGCTTAGCTATGTTCTCCATGGGCCCATTTTATTTCAGCAAAGGGCCTGACTGGGACAGAGAGGGCTGCCAAGGCCAGGGACAGCCTCAGGGACAGAGACTGAGAGATCAGTATGGTGCACTCTGACATGACTGCGAAGCTAACATAGGGTTTGAGCAATCTTTCCGGTTGTCATCAAGTAGGAACTGACTCATACTTGACCGTCCAGGGGGCTTCAAAGGGAGTACGTTGCTTGACATGAGATTGCCAATCTTTCTCTCATGGAGCTCTGGGTGGAGCTGAGCTGCCAGAGAGGCATGGCCTTGGGATTGACAGTGCAACCCTCTGAGGACCACACCCAGCGTTCCCTGGACAGTATTTAGTTCTGCTGTCTGTAAGGTAGGTCTGATGTTAGATGGATCTTGGCCGAAAGCAGAGAATACCAGAAGAATGTCTTATCTGTGTTTCATTGATTATGCAAAGGCATTTGACTGTGTGGATCATAACAAACTGTGGCTGGCTCTGAGAAGAATGGGAATCCTAGAACATTTAATTGTGCTAATGCGAAACCTGTACTTGGACCAAGAGGCAGTAGTCAGAACAGAGCAGGTAACACTGCATGGTTCAAAATTGGGAAGGGTGTACGCCAGGGATGCATCCTGTCTCCATACCTTTTCAACATGTATACAGAGCAGATTATCCGAGAAGCTGGGCTCTATGAGGAGAATTGTGGCATCAGGATTGGTGGAAGATCTATCAACAATCTCCGTTATGCAGATGACACAACCCTGCTTGCTGAAACTGAGGAGGACCTCATGCACTTGCTGCCAAGGGTCAAGGACTGCAGCCTTCAGGATGGACTAAGGCTCAATGTCAAGAAGACAAAGATTCTCGCCACTGGACCAATTGGCAGCGTCAGGATGGATGGCGAAGAGATTGAGATTGTTCACAGCTTCAGTTTGCTTGGCTCCACAGTCAACACTCTTGGCACCAGCAGTCAGGAAATCAAAAAGCGTATCACGATGGGAAAGTCTGCTGTTACGGACCTCTCTAAAGTACTCAGGAACAACGGTGTCTCTCTGGAGACTAAGGTGTGCCTGATACAGGCCATGGTATTTGCAATCGCTTGTTATGCATCAGAGAGTTGGACAATGACTAGGGAGGACAGAAGGAGAGTGGATGCTTTTGAGCTGTGGTGCTGGAGAAGGGTACTGAATGTACCTTGGACTGCCAGGAAAACAAACAGATCCAACTTGGAGAGGATTAAACCAAGCTACTCCTTGGAGGCAAGGATTCTGGGGCTTCGTCTGACATACTTTGGACATGTTGCCAGGAGGGACGGGTCCTTGGAGAGGGACATCATTCTTGGGAGGGTGGAGGGACAGCGCAGGAGGGGAAGACCCTCTATGAGATGGATTGATTGATTGATTCGGTGACTGGGGTAATCGGCATGGGTGTGTCAGAGGCAGTGCGGTTTGCGCAGGATAGAGCAGGGTTTAGGGCTGTTGTGCATAGGGTCGCTATGAGTCGAAAATGACTCAACGGCACATGACAGCATCTGTGAGGTGGCTGTGAACTGGCACTCATTCCATAGCAACTAATGGCAGCAGAAGCGTAGACTAGTGTATTGGATGCTTGTTCTTCTGCTGTCAAGGTGACTCTGACTCACAGCCGCCCTGCACACAACAGATCGAAACCTCAGCTGATCTGTACCAGCCACAAATCTCCACTGTGCGTAAGCCTGTTAGTGCAGTTACTGGGTCAGTCTGTCCTGTTAAATGCTTTTATCTTCGTGGTTGACCCTTTAAAGTGGTTGCTTAGTGTCTATTGCCCAACTCAATGCTTTTCTAAAGGGTTTGTGCCGCTTCATTCCCTATCCTGGTTATCTAATGCTTCGATACTAGAGATGCCTTAAGATGGACTAATCGGTGGAGAGAGAGACACCACCGTGCTGGGGAAGATGCAGGGTGAGAGAAAGAGAGGAAGACTCAGAACAGGATGTTACAGTGAAGGTGACAATGGGCTCCAGCATTTGAGAGATTGTGGGGATGGTGTAGGATAAGGCAGGGCTCAGATCTCTTGTTCATAGTGTGGCACCTAACAACAACAACTATTTGATTAAAAAAAAAACACAAACAAACAGAACACAACAACCACCCGAAAACAACCTTAAGGGATATTTTTAGTTTTAATTTTAAGATTTAAAGGTTATGTAACGACAATAGTTTCTGGTATTCATCCAGCCTCAATGGCTCCAGAAAGTCTGGAGAGGAGAGGGGAGGGGAGGGGAGGAGAGGAGAGGGTAGGAAGGACAGGACAGGACAGGACAGGACAGGACAGGATAGGATAGGATAGGATAGGATAGGATAGGATAGGATATAATATGATATGATAATTTGAAATTCTGTTTCACACTATTCCTCCATTTGGTCAGGTGGCCAGCCTAGTGGCAACAAGCAATCCTAAAACAATGCAATTCAAATCCACCATCTGCTCCCTTGCAGAATAGGCAATCTCCTCTTTGATAATTTATGGCCTCTGAAAATTTATTGGAGGGTTGACTATACTTTGATCCCACAGCACACAACAGCAGCAGCAACAAGTTCTATACAGTCTTTGATCAAAATGTTCAGTCATGGTATTCAGGACCCATTCACTTCTGCTCTGAGGGCAATCGAGGCCATCGTGTTCATGGAGGCGACACACTGCACGGTCGTTCATCAGAAATTGGATTCTGTGTGTGTGTTCAGAGGTATTTGCTTTTCCATGTGGGCTGTCACTTGGCTTCGCTTTATTCGTTGAAAAAGTCCATCCTTTTCTCATTCTCCCCAGAGTTACTTTGGTTCTAAATAAGACAATTGTCAGGGTGAAGTCTGCTTGGTGCTATTTTTTCTTCTGCCGGTCATCTCGTCTACCCTTGCCTTTCTAAAGGAAAACATTAAAGACAAAGACTGTTCTCTTTGCCAGGCCCTTGTTCCTCTGTCTGTGGTTTAGGCTCTAACTTGGGAGAAAGAACAATTTTCTGAGATGGAGGAAGAATGAGTAGAATTTGTGACGTTTTGGTGGTGGTTTGAATTTAATGAGAAAAATCAATTTTGAAGAATTGTGAGATGTTACTATTTAAGTACCGAGGGTGTGTGACAAAGTCTGAGCGACACTGATTTGTCCGAGTGCAGTTGAATGCATGTCTGTGCGCCTCTTTTGGAAAGATTATTTCTATCAGTGAGTAAAGGCATTTACGATCTGCCCTCAGGTTTTAGCTGTTTGGGCATTTAGACGTTGTTTTCATCTCATTTGTAGGTGTGATGGTGTTATGGTGCTCCATCAACAGCTTCCGGACTAAGATGGTCTGGGAAGAAAAGCCTGGTACCCACTTCCATAGTCAACCAGTGACAACCACACGTGTTGCGCTGGGCTGCTTCACAGCTGAGTGTGGAGCGAGTGAAGGACCAAGGAGCGGTTCATGAATGGGCTTGACAAGCATTAGGATCAAGTGTTGTTTGTCACTGAAACAGGACTGACTGATTTTTAGAAGCAATAAATTGCACAGGAGGAGATTGCCCATCTTACTCCCAAGGAGCTGCTGGTGGATTTGAGCCTCCACTTAGCAAATATAATAACAATGACTTGGATAGGATTGTTTGAAAAGACAGCTGTTCTCTTTAAGTAAATACATACCAACCCTGAAGACAGCAGGGAGGCAGCAGAGAGGCCAAAGCTGCTGTTGTTGCACATAAAAAAGGTAGTCAAGTTCACGACACTGGACATTTTTTAGTTACATGCTGCCTGAGATGTTAGAAGACTGAGTTTTTTAGAAACTTCTGAAAATTGCCTCCAAAATGTTTCTCTTAAAAAGTACCCTGGTTAAGGACTTGCTTTTCATCAGCTTTGTCTGAATGGGAGGGGGGTGGAGAATCCAGAGAGGAATGTTTGTAATTGTCTCTATAAAATGCAGAGTTCTATGAGAACACAAAACTACTTTTGCATGTACTTTATGTGATTTTGAAATAGCATTTTAATAAACGGAATTATTTTCTTTAAAAAGTGTATACCTATGGGATAGTTATTCAACAATCTGTGGGTCTATTGCTTAGATTTAACTAGGCAGCTTTTATTTGAGTATATATATTGTCTGATACTATTTGGCATAGCAACAATCTTTTGGTAAATGAGAAAGATTAATTTCTTAGGCGTGTATGCCAGGTGATTAATATTTTTCTCTCTCTCTTCCTTACACTCTCTGGCTCTCTCTGTCTATAGTTTCTGTGTATGTAAGCTCTGGTGGTCTAGTGATAAGAAGCTGGTCTAGTGGTAAGAAGCTGTACTGCAATCCCAAAGGCACGTGGTTCAAAGCCACCAGCTTCTCCGTGGAAGAAGAATGAGCAGTCCCTTCCTGTGTGAGTTACTTTCTCTTGAAACCCATTGAAAAGTCAGCTACAAGGTGGTGCCAACTCGATTACACACAACAACAACAACAACAACAACAACAAAATTGATGTATCTTTATCTATCTCTATCCATCTATAAAGAGAGAGAGACAGAGACCTCATAAGCATTATCTGACCTAGTTTCAACACCAGATCTGGAGACGGACATCAAGTTTGGTAAAGGAGAAGATGGGGGAAAGAGAAGACAATTTTCAAGATGAATTGGCCCAGTGAATGTAACGGTGGATTCCGATGTGACAAGTAGGGTGAGGACGACACGGGGCTAGACAGTGCTCCTCTCTGTTATACAGAGTGGCTGTGAGTTAGAACGGACTCAGGTGCTTTTCAAGAACAAACCTGTGTATGTGCATACGTGGTGGTGGTGTCTAGAGCTGACTGATGGACCTTATGCAGCAGAACAAATGCTTCCTGATCTTGTGCGGTCCTCGTAATTATTCACGCACTGAAGCTCATGGTTCACTGTGTTAGAGGATATATACACCTTTTAGCATTACATGGGACAATGTGTCCTTCTGATCTCCAAGACCCTCCCTGGCAGATACGTAGAAGTGGATCCCCACAGCTTTCCTCCTAGTTGATGTTTTGCTGGAAGCCTCACAGAAATCTGTCCACCAGTGTTGACAGGGATAGGTTTTCAAATATGGAAATAGGCTCTTGATGTAAGATGTAGTGTTAACAGCTTAACCCTTCCGATTTACCAAGTTGGAAAGCATTCTCATGACAGATACACACTGAAACGTGTGTATACATTTAATGTATCTGCTTTGGTCACTATGAATCATCTGTGACTCAACAGCACCTAACAACAACAACAGCTATGGTCTCCAGTGGGAAACGCTGAGCTGTTCTGCAGGCCATCAGCCTGCCTGCGCTTGCGTTTCCTGGTGGGACTGAGGAACAGGTGAAAGGAAGCTGAGGCGGAGCCTAGGACTCAGGAAGAGGAGGGCTTTGTAGCTTGTTTTTCAATGAGGCAAGCACCTAACTGAGGCTTGTTTTCTTTTGGAAAAGCAAGCCTAGACTGAGAGGGCGGAGTGGGCGCGGAGGGGCGGCTCCAATCAGCTGGCTTTGGAGAGTGGGTCTCCAGGAGGGTCTTAATCAGAGACTTTTTAAGTAATCAGCAGTTCTGGGTTCCCTGTGATCAGAAAACGGGGGAGGCAAAAGTGATTTTAGAAATTCCCGCCTCGAGTGCTAATCAGTGGTGAGTGGATTTGTGGAATGCTACAAGAAATGGAAAGAATCTTCATGTTGCTTAAGAAAATTTGCAGACCTTTCTCCCTCCCACCTCTTGATATCAGAGAGAAGGAACAGAGAATACATCACGTGCGTCTCAGATCTGTTTCCTTGGTGTGTATTCCTAGCATTAGAACAGTTGGCTCATATGGGATTTCTATGTTCAGTTTCTGGAGGAAACACCAAACTGCTTTTCAGAGTGGTTCTTCCAGTTTACAATCTCACAAGCAGTGTGAGGAAAATAAAACTGAGATACAAACAAATGTGTACACCTTATTCATAGCAGCATTATTTACAACAGCAAGAAGATGGAAACAGCCCAAATGTCCATCAGCAAATGAATGCAGTGAGAAATGATGATTCAGTCACACAATGGAATACTATGCAGCACTAAATAACAATGATAACTATATATCTCTATCTCTATAGCTCTATAGCTCTATATATCTCTATCTATCTCTATCTCTATATATCGTACATAACGTGAGACTCTAGAAAGCATTATGCTTTGTGAACTAACTCAATCTCATAAGGACCAACACTGCCTAATATCATTGATGTAAAATAGAATGAAGACTAGGAAGATGTGTAGAAAAGTCCAAAGGGGCAAGAGAAGGGGTCAGGTGGCAAGAGGCTGGGGACAAGGGGAAATCACCAGGATGTCACAGTGTGTGGGTGGAGGGACAGGGAAAGGAAGTAGGAAAAATCTAGTGGGGATTTGTAAAGACAGGTTAATAGTGAGTGTAGATCAGTGGTGATTAATAAAACACAATGTATATAAATGATCGTATTTAACACAGTGTGAATGAAGGTATGTGTAAAACACAATGTACAAGAATGAAACACAATGTATACAAATTTGATATGCAAACAAATGTAAAATTAAAAAATTAAAGAATGTAACACCAGTGGGTTTTAAAACTCTCTTTCCAGGGAAGTCTTGAGTTTGACTCTGACACCTATCTGAGATACTAGGTGTCTCTGAAATGTCACCCACCAGGTAAAGGGATGGTGTGGATGGACTGAGGAAAATGGGACAGCATCAAGCCACTTCAGCATCTTGCTTGGTTATGTCTTTAAGACAAATGTAACAATCTTCTACCCATAAGCATTTCTAGCTGTTGAGTTTCAGCATCTCTACAAAGATATCTGTTTCAGGAGTTCTACAGGGAGCTCTGGTGGTCTTGTGGTAAGAAGCTGTGTTGCAATCTCAAAGGCACACAGTTCCAATCTGTAAGCCGCTCCACAGAAGAGGTCTGGACACTCTCCTCTGCAACTCACTGCCTGTGAAACTCGCTGGAGGTCAGCCGAGTTGGCAGGGACTCAGGGCACACAGCAGCAACAGCAGCAGCAAGGTCCCACAGTTAAGAGCTGGGTGGCTCGGTGGGAGGTTGGCAGTGGCCTGCAGCTCTGCAGAGTAAAGGCCCGGTGGCCTGTTCCGGGTGGAGAAGACAGACCTGAAAAGGGCTCTGCTTTGTGACACAGTCTCACTATGAGTTGGAAGAAGACCTAGTGACAATATCTCCAAAATCACCGCTCTACGCCTTACTCACCTGAATTGTGCCTACTGACACCTAATGTCCGCCCTTCTTTATGCAAGTTAAAAGAAGGAAGCAAAATAGCTGATAGCTCGGAATTAACCAGCAGCATCATAGGCTGCACTTGAGGAGCAAGGCTGATTATAAGAGCAGGGATGCAGTAAACTGAGAAAGAGGCCTTTGAGGGAGGCCTGGGGGTGCTGAGCTGGGAGAGCACTTCCTGAGTGGGGGCAGGACACTGGCAGGGGGTGGATAAAGGGATTGTTTTCTGTCCCCTGCCTGGCAGTGTGCTCGGTGGCGCTGGTGCCAAACTCCCCACCACTATGTGCAGATGGCGGCCAAAGGCCTGTCCCCTCATAATAGGGATGTTTGTCTTTGGGAAACACGCTCCACCGACCGCTGGTGTTTCCAGGGCATGAGAATTTCCAGTCCTGGAAAAGGAATAAAAACTCCGTCCTTTTCTTTGCTAGCTAGTAGAGATGCTGACTCCCCCCCAGTGGAGGGTCTCTTTGTGCTTAACTCAGAGATTGTCTTTGATCCAAGCCAGTAGAACAAAAGCTGATTATCTCACCTTTAAATAGAGGAGTTTCAGCAGTGTTAGGGGGAGGAGAAGTGGGATGTGGCCAGGAGGCCCCTTGAGGGTCCAGGGCACCTAGCCACAGAGGAAGTGCATGAGAAAGTACACACACACACACACACACACACACACACATGCAGAGAGACAGAAAGAGACAGACAACAGACAGACAGAGATGGAGACAGAGACAGACAGGACAGACAGGTGAGCAGGTGGGAGCGGGGTGGGGGGATTGGAGAGAGAGAGACAAAGGACAGAGAGAGATGACTACTGCACACATCAAAGACATTTTTATAGCTATGTGTGTTTGCTTAAAAATGAAACTGTAATTAAACAGTAATATTAACTTATCTGCGAGGAGAAACATCAGTCCATGAAATCACAGCTTACGTTGGCCTGAGCAGAGCTGTTTCCAGGTCTGTCTTCTCGACAGGAACAGGCCACCAGGTCTTCATCAGGTACTTCTCTGCTGTTAGCACAAGCTGGCACCAAATGCTATGGGTTGGGGATGGGGGGGCTCTGGTGGGCCAGTCTTCAAGGAGCTGACAATCTGAAGGTCATACTTGTCGGTTCAAATCCATGATCAGCTCTGTGGGCGAGAGATAAGCTGTCTCTGTCCTTGCACCTAACAGCCACAGTCGACGGTGAGTCAGATGCAGCTCTATAGCCTGTCAGAATAGCAAAATGTAACAGGACAGCAAACAACAAACGCTGGCGAGGTTGTGGAGAGACTGGAACCCTTATTCACTGTTGGTGGGAGTGTAAAATGGTGCAACCACTGTGGAAGGCAGTA
>NW_006399774.1:18974114-19008253 GCF_000299155.1 Elephantulus edwardii
AGCTGCAGATTTTCCCAGTGGAATGCTTCTCCTTATTTTTTGACTGCTGGTACTAAAGTGTTAATTGTGGATCCAAGTAAGATGAAGCTGTTGATAGTTTCAGTCTCCTCTCCATTCATCATGACACTGCCTAATGGTCCAGCAGTAAGAATCTTTGTTTTCTTGGTATTGAGAAGCAATCCACACTGAAGGATACATTCCTCGATCTTCTGCATCAAGCGTTTTAAATCCTCCTCTCTTTCAGCAAGTAAGGTTGTGTCACCTGCATAATGCAGGTAATTGATGAGTCTCCCTCCAATTCTGTTGCCATATTCCTCTTCATAGAGTCAAGCTTCTCAGATAATTTGCTCAGCATATAGATTAAACAGGTATAGATATAGACTACATCCCTGACACATTCCTTTCCCAGTTCCAAACCATGAAGTGCTCTCCTGCTCCGTTCTCATCCTGCTCCAAGTATAGGTTCCCCATGAACACAATCAAGTGCTCTGGGATTCCCTTTTTTTCCCAATGTCAGCCACAGCTTGTCATAATCCACACAGTCAAATGCCTTTGCATAGTCAATAAAGCACAAATAAACATTCTTCTGGTATTCCTTACTTTCAGCCAGGATCCATCTGACATCAGCACTGATATCCTGGGTGCCACGGCCTCTTCTAAATCCCACTTAAACTTCTGAAAATTTCTTATTTATATACTGTTCCAGCCATTGTTGAATGATCTTCAGCAGTATTTTGCTTGCATGTATTCTTTTGGTAGTCCATGCGGTATTTAATGATCTTCATCAATATCACTATAAAGTAACATCAGTTCTCCTGTTGTTCTTATCAACTCTCTAACTTTCAGATGCATCATAAGCAATTGAAAATACTATGGCGTGGATAAGATGCACCCTGGTTTTTAAACTGATAACTTTCAAGCACTTTGGAGAGATCTCTGAGAGTAGATTTGCCCAATGCAACATATCTTTTCATTTGTTTACTGATTTTTACAATTAGTGTTGAGAGTGGGTCCAAATGAAATAAAATTGTTGAAACATCAATGCTTAATACATCTATATTAATGTTCCCTATTGGTCACTGATAAGGAATTTGGGGGTTTTTTATGTTGAATTGTAATCCATATTGAAGGATACATAGTCTTTGATCTTCAACAAGTGGTTCAAGACATCTTTACTTTCTGCAAGCAAGGTTGTGTCATCTATATACCACTGTTTTTTGATGAGTCTTCCTCCAATCTGGAGGTCACATTCTACTTCATATAATCCAGCTTCTCAAATTATTTGCTCAGCATACATATTTAAGATGTATGAAGAAATGATACAACCTTAAGATATATCATTGATTTTAAATCAAGCAATGTTCCTTTGTTCTCTTTAGCCAGCTGCTTCTTGTTCAGATTTTGGTGCTGTTTTTTTACATGTTGTTGAGACAGAATCTACTCATAGCTGGCCCTCCAGCTAGTTTTCAGAAACAGTAATTGAGTGGGAGGAGATTATCCATTTGTCCCCTATGGAGCTGTGATGGATTCAAATAAAGTCTCATTGGGTTGGCATCACATCTCTTCAACACAAGGTCATCAGAATTCCCAGTGTACAGATTGAAAATTAACACTATTAAGTGTTCTGGGATACCCATTTCTCTGGATGTTACCCATAATTTGTTATTATCCACAGAGTCGAATGCATCTGATTGTTAGAAAATAATTAAGGAAGACTGAAGAATTGAGGTGTTGTCAAAGAGTATTGAATATACAATGGGCTCCCCAAAGAACAAACAAATCTGTCTTGAGGAATGTGCATCTAGAGTGCTTTTTAGAGACAAGGATAGTGAAACCTAGTCTCAGATACTTCGAGCATAGGAGGGGGTTGGAAAAAGAGAGGAAGGTTCTTAATGAGATGGTTTGACACCATAGTTGCCACAATGGGCTTGAATGTAGTAGAAGGGGGATGACGGTGTAGGACAGGGCAAGAGTCTGATCTTTTATTCATAGATTATGAGTCAGAGTTGACTTGAAGGCACCTAGCAACAACACAGCCAAATGCAGTTTATAAGACACAAATATACCTCTTTCCGTTTTTCTCTGCTTTCAGCCATGATCTATATAATCTCAGCGATGATATTGCATATATGTTGTTGCCTATATTGTATTGCATATATCATGTTGCCAAGTCAACCATGACTCATAACAACCCTATGCACAATGGCTCTGAATCTTAACCATCTTTGATATACACCTGACCCTATTGCCACAGTCATTGGGTCAATCCATCTCATGTAGGGTCTTCCTTTTCTGTATTGATCCTCTACAATTCCAAGTATGATGTCCTTCTCCAAGGACTGGTCCCTCCTGGTGACAGGCCCAACGTAAGTGAGACGGAGCTTCAAATTCCTTACCTGCAGGAAGCAACCTGAATTCACTCACTCCAGAATAGACTTACTTGTTTTATTGGTAGTCCATGTTCAATACTCTTTTCCAGCATCATAACTCAAAGGTATCCATTCTTTTTCTGTCACCCTTAGTCACTGTCCAGCTCTCAGATGCGTAGTAAGCAATTGAGAAGACCATGACCTGGGTCAGGCACACCTCAATCTCTAAACTGAAGTCATTGCTCTTTAGTACTCTGGAGAGATCCTGGACAGCAAATTTTCCCAATGCAACTATTTTTTGATTTCTTGACTGCTAGTGACAATAGTGTTCATATGCATTTAATCAAGATAAAATCACTAACCATCTCAATCCTTTCTCCATCTGCCACAATACCGTCTAGTGGCCTGGTGATGAGAATCTTTGTTTTCTTCATGTCAGGATTCAGTCTTTGACCTCTGCAGCAAGCGCTTCAAGTCCTCCTCAGATTCAGCGAGCGAGGTTGTGCCATCTGCATAACATAGGCTGTTGATGAATCTTCCTCCAATCTTGATGTTACATTCTTCTTCACAAAGTCCAGCCTCCAAATTAGTCTGTTCAACATATAGATTGAAAAGGCATGGAGAAAGAATAAATCCCTGATGCACTCATTTCTTGATTTTGAACAATGCATTGTTCCCTTGCTCTGTTTGGCCAACAGCTTCCTGGTCAAGGTAAAGGTTTCAGGTGAGTACAATCAGGTGTTCTACGATTCTCATTCTTCTCAATGTTAGCTACACCTTGTTGTGATCTGCACAAGCAAATGCCTTTGCATTTTGCTAAAACACAAATAGATATTCATCTAGTATTCTCCACTTCCAGCCATGCTTCATCTGACATTAGCAATGATAGTCCTAGTGTATATATACACATAATATGTTGCCATATTAATTTTAATGTATATATGCAAATTTTATAATGTTAAAAAAATTATATGTGTACAAGGAAGTGTTAAATACATTATAACTATATATTAGTGCTATGTTTCATATATGTCTTTAAGTCACAGATCAAATCACTTATAATGTGACTTAAAAGCAAAATATTTCTAAATTTACAAATGCAAACAGAAGCATGTGAAAGTAAGTGAAAAATATGGTAGATTCAGGGTGATTTTGAATAGGCATGGTGTGATAAAAGAAAGACAGCATACCTTTGCAAACTAGCCTTGAGACACAAGTCATAAAATACCTTTAGAACTGTTGACCTTGAAGGAAAGATGTAGCATTCAATAATATATGGAGAGTAGATATAACAGTAATTGATATAATACTAATGCAACCTTCCCATGTGACGTCAAGATGAGATTATCATGTACAAACCCAATGATGTGGATTCATCCACTGAGAGAGAAGATCTCTCTAGGCTCATATTTTCTCTAAACATCAAGGGCCTAATGACACTGCCGAGCGACCAACTCCCGACTCAGATAATTCCAAGCCAGGGTCCGACCAAGTCTAGAAGTTTGGGATCTGCTGAAAATAAGTGTTGTAACTATAATTGTTCCTCCTGCTTCTCTGGTTCTCCATGACTTGATAAGAGGTCTTATTTGTGTGCCTTTGCCATGTATTGTAACATCATTACTGTACAATAAATTTTAAAAAAATGTATGGAGCACAAACCTGATATTCCTCCACCTGTTTTAAAATAAATCTCAAAAGACACTCATGAGTTTCGGCACATTGGAGCTTGTTGCTGCAGTTACTGCACAACCACGTCACGGAGCAGAACTCTTCCCTTGTTCTGTTGTTACTCTAGTTTACAATCAGGATTTTTTCCTGCTGATTCCTATGAGCTTCCCAAAGTAAGTGAGCCAAAATCTTCTTGTGTTCACATCTAAGAGCAAGTGGGCTTTTTAATTTTTTTAAATTCTTTTTAGTAGCCCAGGTAAGCTCAATATTAGCCTCCCTAGTTTTTAAAAGAATGTAAATCACTGTAATATAGTGCTGCTTTGAACACAAAACAACTACTTCAGTGTATCTAAGACCTGCCTATCACCTTTACCATCACCAATGCCATCGTCACAACCACCATCACCACCACTCCACTGTCATTGCCACGTCCAGCACCATAACCAGAGGGCCAATAAGGTGTCCCAATCCTAATTTATGGCAACCTGTGCATATCACTGGAGAAATGCCCTCCAATGTGTTTATAATGGTTGATTTTCAGAAACATGATCAGACACTAACCTTTAGGTCAGTAGACCAGTGTGGTAACCCCTGGCTATTGGTTAGTAGCTGAGGCTGTTCACTGTTGCACCACATGGATGCCAAAGAACCGCCCAGTGATGAAGATGGAAAGGGAACTGTAAAAGATAAAAGCAGGGCTGGCTGTGGTATATTCACACAATGGAATACAACACTGCATTGAAAACCAAGGAACTCATGAAATATTATACAAAAATGGATGACCCGGGAGGACATTATGCTAAGTGAAATATCTCAGTCACAAAAGGACAAGTACTGCATAGTGCCACTGTTGTAAAAATGGGACTGACATTGGGGTTGGCTGGAGACTGGGAAATATGGGATAAATAATGTATACTGCATTGAAACAGATGAGGGAGAAAACTGTTTAAAAGGGATATATTATTAGGTATATTGTCATGACAGGAGAACGATGGCTGCATAGTGGAGTGGACTTGGGAGGAGGGATTGTATAACAATGAAAGAATTTTTCTTTTACTTTTTAAAGAGAAGAAATTGGGAGGGAGAGGAGGTGAGGGAGGAAAGTGCAACAATGAATGAATGGAAATCTAAAGTCTGTAAACTTTCATTAAAATTAATTAATAAAAATAATTAGGGAAAAAAACCCACAAAGGAATTGGTGAGGCAAGGAGGCATCAAAAAAGAGGATGTCTTTCAATGAAATGAACTGATACCATGACTGCAGCAATGGACTTGAGCAGGGCGGAGTTTGTGACCTTGGCACAGGGTAGGGCATGGTTCAGGTCTGATGTGAAGAGGGTTGCCGTGAGCCATAACTGATTCAGCAGCACCTAACAACACTGTGACCTGCTGTGTGAGAGTGAAAAGCACTAGCTGGTCCTGCACCAGGTCCACAATTGCTGACACGTCCCACAGTGGCCAGTGTCGTGTAAGCCCATTGCACTGAGGCATTTCGTGGCTTCAGTCACCCTTCACCTTGCCAAACTTCATTCTTTTTCAGTAAACCTGCTTTGACACAACAGTTTATCTTTGAAAAGTGAAAATATTTCTTTGATAATTAAAGTGCATCTGACTCAAGCCTGGTCTTTTCAGTCTCTTGTTATGCTGAGAAACTTAGATAATGAAAAGAAAGAAGAGTTGATGCTTTGTGAATGGCTGTTGACAAATACTGAATGTACTGTAGTCTGCCAACGATCAGGCGAATCTATTTTAGCAGAAATATAACATCCCTCGGTGTTGTGCCCTTGAGTCCAGTACGACTCACAGCGACCCTGCGAACAGCTGCACCCTGCCCTGTCCTGTGCCAGCCTCATCGTCTCTGACACACTTGAGTCCACTGCTGCAGTCAATGTGTCCGTCTGTCTCACGGAGAATCTTCCTCTCTTTCACTGGCCTGTCACCTTTGTAAGTATAATGCCTCTCCTAACATGTCCAAAGTATGTGAGATGAAGTTTTGTCATCTTTTCCTCCAAGGAGCCTTCTGGCTGCACTTTGTCCAAGACGTATCTGTTTGGCCATCCATGAGATATCAGTATTCTCTAACACCACAGCTCAAATACATCAATTCTGCTCTGTCATCCTTATTTCTTGTCCAGCTCTAAGATGCACAGCAAGTGATTGAAAAGACTATGGCCTGAATCAGGTGCATCTTAGTCTTCAAACTGACGTTATTGGTCCTCAGTAATTAGGAGAGGGCCCCTGACAGTGAACTTGTCCAATACAATATGTCTCCTCTCATAGTGATGCTCAGTGCTATCTGAGAGGCCACTTAGGGTAAGACTTGACTTAATGTCACATAATAAAAACCTCGACCACCACCACCACCACCTATGATTCCACTATGAAGTACGTTATAGAATCTCTTTTTTATAATTGTTTTTTTCTGTTGTTAAATCCTCTGTGCAAGTGGAAAGTACTGTTCAGAGATTCAAAGACCAAGATTCTAATTCTCGCCTCTCAGATGGGACTGTATGTTAACTGAACACTCCCTGGTACCACATCTGTGCCCTGTTTGCAGAGCTTTCAGTGTAAACAGTGCAGCTACAGATGCATGAGGGAGGCACACGTCGAGAATTCCCTGTGTTTCACCACTTGGGGAAGCCGCATTTCTCAGTCCTGCATGGCGGTGAAAAGGCACAGCCCGCCCAATGGGTCGCCCAGTGGGTCACCCGAGCAACCACGGGTGAGAGGATTTTCGTTGGATGGAGATCCAAGAGCTGTTCTTCAGGCTCTCTGCCTTGGAAAGTTACGTAAGAAAAATGAGATTTGGATGAAAGATTAGAAAGCTTTCTAAGGATTTTCTTTGTTCCAAGCAACAATTTATACATATTTGATCCATAACGTTCATTATAATACACTTTCACTGATCACCCATTCCTCTCATACTATTTTCCCCTTTACCATCCTGATAAGTGGTTGTTGTTTATCAGTTTATTTTCTATTCTTCCCGTTTCCCTACCGTGATAACCATGTAGATTGATTCTTTGTAGATGTAAACCTTTCTCCAGCTTTGATAAAGATGATCTTATACAGTCTTTGTCCTCTGTGAGTGACTTATTTCACTCAGGATAATATCCCCTTGACTCATCCACATTGGGTAGTGGTTTTTATTTTTTTTTTAATTTGTTTTTATTTTATATTGGTTTGCCTGAAAATTTCACATGCATTGTGTTTCACCTATTCCTTCATTCACACTGTTTTTCATACAATCATTCTCGTAAGTTGTGTTTATAAAACTAAGCACCATTGATCTGTGTCCACTATCACCTGATCTTTTCAAATCCCACTGGGTCTTTCCTAACTCCTTCACCCCCTCCTGCTGCCCAGTTATTCTCTTCCTCATTGTGAAAAATGGAGGACTCTGTGAATTTATCCTAGTGTAACTACTGTTCTTTCATTGATGAGCGCTTTGGATGTTTCCATCTCTTTGCTCGTGTAAATAGTACGGTAATAAACATGAGTGTGCATATGATCTGCTCATGATCCTTTCTTTCAGCTGTATTCCGAGGAGTGGAATAGCTGGGTCAAATAGTGAAAGGAATACGTTCCTCTTAACTACGGAAGCACAAGTTTGTGGATGTTGTTGTTAGTGCCATTGAATCAGAACTGACTGATAGCTGACCTCCAGTGGATTTTCAGAAACAGTAAATCTTATGGGAGGAAATTGTTCTTTTGTGTTCTGTAGAGCTGTTGCTGCATTTGAACCTTGCACCTTCGGGTTGACTGTGCAAGTCCTCAACGCTAAGTCATCAGAAACACAGATGCTTAGTAAAATTATCTAAAGGAACAATGAAGAGCAAGCAAGACAAGCTTGGCAGGTTCTGAGAAAGTTCGGGACATGAGGATTCAAAGGCAGGCCAAGAAGACCCCCGTTCTTCCCTGAACATGGAGCAGTGAACGGGCAGGACATTTTTTCCCAGGACGAAGCCAGGTTTTGACATTTTGTGTATTCCCCAGCTTCCCTGTACACCGTGAAGGCTTTTCTAATGTTTTGTATATTTTACAGACCACATTAAAGTCAAATTGTGTCCTGAATGAAATTCACCCCATTCACATCCCATGGTGGGGTATCTCATTATCAAGTTTCTATTTCCATTGTTCAGGAATGATCCAGAACACACCGGCACAAAAGATTAGGTTGGTTCTGAAAACATTTTTGTGTCAAAGTTATTTTTGATCTTACGCATTTCTCACTGCTGGACAGTTTTAGAAAAGGAGTTGAAAAATATGAATGCAAGTGTGTGTACATTTCCCAGAGCAATAAAATTGACGGAGAGGCCCTGTTCAGCCCCAAGCTATCACTTAATATTTCAGGGGTGATTACTGACACCACATTTCAGGAGAACTTGCGCTGTGTCACACAATGTGTGGCAAGGCCCTGCCAAAGGTTCCTGAACAGGGATCTCAAAAGGGGCTTTCTGGAATTCCTGCCCTACCCCCATGCACTCTTGCTAGTTGGTTATAGATTTTCAAGGAGAGGCCAAATCTCTAAAAAAGTTGAAAGTCTTTATTTGCCGTTAATTTTAAAGGAAATTATAGCACTCCATTTTCTGCTTTTAATCTGCAGATAAACACTTTGCAACATTTTTAAAAATGGAAAGGGTGTCTACTCCTTGCAAAGTCTCCTGCAATTCCTAGGGGGCTTCAACCAGTGAGATGAGGGGCTTGTTAGTGGTATTTTAATTGTCCTCTCTTTCCTAGGGTAGGACTAGCTGTTTTCTAAGGAAGTACTTTACTTACAGACTAACCTGAAAGAAGTCTTTCTTTTTCTTTTTTTACCCAAATGTCAGAGTGTTTAACCCGAATGTGTTAAAAGGATTTGAGTTTGAAAGGCAAGCTGGAAGTTAGGACTGCAGATTGATGTACGAGGCAGCCTTAGCATGTCATACAGCTCCTTTGTGTCTGCATCATGATGTATTTATCTCTTACAAAACAAACTACCGCTAAATCCTCAAGCTCTATTTCATTCAATACTTGGCACATGTTCTTGATAATTTATGAGAGAGAATTACTAATGATGCTCCAAGTTATTAATAGTTATCAACAATAACACGACACTTTTGATGGAAATGTGTAGAGGCTAGGGTTGTATTTCAAGCTTTTAGAAACAGCCTTTGAGATTAAATTCTAGAACAGATCAGGGTGGATTTTACTCCTTATCCTTGCAAGTTCTAAAAATCAGAGTGTGTGAGAAATAGTGGTAGATGGTAGCATCAGGAAGAAGAGAGCAGAGGCTGGACTCGGCTAGCAGGTTTGCCCTGGAAGTGCCTTACAGGAAACCTGCGTCATGGTTCACTGTCTTATTTACCATTTCATACTTTCATTGACTCATCACCTGTTTATCAATGCCCATGAGATGTTCCCGACTTGTAGTGCACTTGAAGGACAGAGTAGCACTGCCCGGCAGGGTGTCCAAGGCTATAAGTCCTCTGGAAGCTGCCCAGCAGGGTGTCCAAGGCTATAAGTCCTCTAGGGGACCACCTCACCTTTCCCCTGGGTGGTGGCTACTGGTGGCTTCAAACCACTGACTTGTCACTCAGTTTCCTGATGTTTTAACATTTGTGCCAAAATTATTTTTGGTTTTTATGAGCTATGTCCCCATTTTTGTATTTTTATGAGTTATGTCCCTGTTTTTACGTTTCATGGAAATGGATCAAACATGCAATCAAGATGCATTGATAAATACTGATAATTAGGGTGACAAAGCTGGAAACAAAGATGAAGAATCTATAGTTGGAAAATACTGCCTAATGGTAGAAACCATGCATCATATGGTGTGATAGAATTTTGTGCAACTAATAGCTGTCCATTTTCAATGTATTTTCTTTCTTTTTATAAATTTACTATTAATTTCAATGAAAATTTACAGAGACTTTGGATTTCCATTCATTCATTGTTGCACTTTTCTCCCCTCCCAAGCCTCCCCTCTAATACACTACCCTCTTGGAAAAGTAAAAGAAAAATTATTTCAATGTTTTACAACATTTTCAATGTATTTTCAATGCAGCTACACATGCCTTGACACAGTAACTAAAACAATAGGTTTAATACAGCAGAGAGATTCTGTAGGGTCTGTCCAGGTATCATTACGTTGCCTGTGAGGTCACTATGGGTAGGCACTGATCCCACCACACACATGTGCGTGTCCTCATGTGGAATACACATGAATAAAATCAACTACATCTATGAAGAGGTGATGGAGAAGCTCAAGATCGTCTGCCAGAACAAGGTCAAGACTACCTGCTGTACAGACCATCATTGCAAATTGAAGACAGAGCTGAAGAAAAAGGAAACAAGTCAGTGTGAGTGAAAACACATCCTTGATTATATGCCATCTGAGTTTGGGGACTATCTCAAGGCATCTTTGAGGCCTTGAATAATAGTCATTGGAAGTTAGATGAGTTATGGGATGTTATCAGGATATCTTACAAGTAGGAACCAAAAGGTCATTGAAAAGATAAGAAGGAGATTAAGAAAAAAATCCCAAAGCGTCAAAATGTGTGTCAGAAGAAGAGGGTCTGGAATCTGTCCTTGTGTGAAGAGTGGACAAAGCTTATTGACAAAAGAACTTGTTGACTTCAAAGAAGTGAAGAGAAGATTTCAGTGGGTGAACCGAAAAGGCAAAGCCACACCATTCACGGAAATACACAAAGAGCTGGATTTAGAAACAGGGAAGAAGACGCTTGATGTTTTCTCAAGCTGAATGAGCAGATGAAAATAGTCAAACCTCTTCTCTCCATTAGGTTTTGCTTAGATCCAATCTGTTGCATTGAGTAAATCTGTTGCCGATGGACTTCTTGAAAGTGTTAAAGATCAGGATGCCAATTTAAAGACTACCGTGTCCCTTACCCAAAGCATAGTATTTTTCTCTGTTTCCTATGCATTTGAAAGTTGTATAATGAATAAAGAAGACAAAATAAGAGTCAATGGTTTTAAATTGTGGCATAGACAGTGAGTCTTGAATGTACCATGATATATCAAAAGCACGAACACATATGTCTTGGAGCAAATGCAAACAGGATGGTCCGTGGAGGAAAAGATAGTGAAATTTCATCTAGCAAATTTGATGCATATTGTCAGAAGACACCACCCTTTGAAAATAGAGATCATTCTCAGAAAAACAGAAGGTCAGTTGAAAGAATAAGACTCTCAGAGAGTTAGACTGACAAAGAGACTGCAATAATAAGCTGAGTTCAGGAGCAACGATTTCAAAAATTACTGCATAATTTGGGAGGGACTGGAGAGCATTATGCTGAGTGAATTAATTCAATTTCATAAGGACAAATGCTGCATAAGACCGTTATTGTAGGAATAGAAAGATAATTAATAAAATGTATATGGGGAATCCAAGAGGAGAGGGTAGGAAAGGCAAGGGGGGAATCATAGAGTTGCACAATTTGGTGGGCTAATTTGGTCAGTGAATAAGGATGACAGATGAAGAATTGATGCTTTTGAATTGTGGTGATGGAGAAGAATACTGAATATCCCATGGACTGCCAAAAATACCAAACAGATATGTCTTAGAAAAGGTGTGGTCAAGTGTTCTTAGAAGCAAGGATGACCAAGCTATGTTTTTCATACTTTTACCATGTAGCTAGGTGAGGCTATTCCTTGGAAAGGGACACCATGCTTGGTCAGAGGAAGAGAGGAAGACCCCCAACGAGATGGATTGACACGGTGACTTCTCAAGAGGCTCTAGTATCTCGATAATAAGGATGGCAGAGGATAGAACAGGTTTCAGAATGACTATTCATAGGGTTGCTATGAGTCATGCTCGACTCAGTGGCACCCAACAGTAACAACATTCATAGGATCAATATGAGTCATACTCTCCTAGACAACAAGGGATCTCTAGTGGCTTGGTCCTAAGAAGCTGTGCTCCATGAAGAAGTTGGACAGTCTCCCCCTGTGTAATTTACTGCCTCTGAAAACGTGCTGGATGGCCAGCTAAGAGCCAGTTCCCTCTTGAGGGCACACAATAACAACAGCAACATAGCTGTATTTATACTCCTTACAACTCAGAAGTGGTAAGGGTTAAGATACAGACAATATTAGCATTAATTCATTGACATAAGCCTATTTCCAAGTTATGTTATATCCACAAGTATACAAATTTATATTTTAATGTATATTTTGTAGTGGAAACAATCTAATCCACAGGAGAAATTGGGGAGGAGGGCTACATTCTATGTTTAAGAAGTTTGAGTGAAGGTACAGTGTAATAGTTAGAGGGAATGAAAATAATTGGAAATGGTCAAGAACTGGAATATAATTTTAGGAAGTGCAGCATGTAGAAGAGATAATTTTGGAGGCTGGACTTTATAAGGAGAAATATGACCTCAGGATTGAAGGAAGACTTATCAGCAACTTTGATACACAGATGACAAAACCTTGCTTGCTGAAATTGATGAGGGCCTGAAACGCTTGCTGCAGAGGGTCAAGGACTGTAGTCTTCAACATGGATTGAAGCTCAGCATCAAGAAGCTGAAGATTCTTATACCTGGGCCAATTGGCAGCACCAGGATAGATAGAGAAGAGCTTGAGGTTGTAAACAATTTCAGCTTGCTTGGCTGCATAATCAACCCTCTTGGCACAGGAAATCAAAAGACAAATTGCATTTGGGGAAGTCTACTGTTAAGGACCGCTCCAAAGTCCTAAAGAGTAATGATGTCAGTCTAGGACTCAGGTGCATCTGATCCAGGTCATGGTTTTCACAATTACTTATTAGGCATCAGAAATCTGGGCAATGATCAAAGAAGAATCAATGCCTTTGAGTTGTTGTGCTAGAGAAGAGTACTGAACTTACCATGAATCGCCAAGAGAACGAGTAGGTCTGTCCTAGAGAGGGTGAAACCAAGTTTTCTCTTGGAGGTATAGATTTGGAAACTTCCTCTCACATACTTTGAGCTAGTGGCCAAGAGGGACCAGTCCTTGGAGAAGGACATTATGCTGAGTAGGTTGGAGGGACAGCGCAGGAGAGGAAGATCCGGGCTGAGATTGATTGACACAGTAATTGGGGTAACGGGGTAGATGTGCTGGAGTAGGCTTTACAGCTGTTGTATATTGGTCCACTATGTATCACAGGCAAATTGAGGGCACATAACCACATAGTATGTAGATGGTATTTAAAACCACAAGATAAGAAGAGATTAGGGATTGAAAGATGTATAGCTTGGAATCACAGGGATTTCACCTGCGTTCTGGAAAACGAGCATGTACTACCAAGGACGTTTAAGGAAGTCGTACCTACTGCAGCGAAGTCAATTCCAACTCTTAAGGGCCATTTAGGACAGAGTTTCTGAGGCAATCTAAGAAAGAGTAATTAAAGCAGTTAAGAGTAAGAAGCAGTACTGTCCTAGAAGCCAAGAGAAGGAAGTCTAGAAAGGAGTGCTAATTTTATGTTTGTGTTGATGCAACTTCAAAGGTAAGAGCCAGGCCTCTCTACAGGGGGTATGTGGACAAAGAGACACTAACCATAGAAGAAAAGACAAAGGCTTTAGGTGGTTTGACTGTAGCTGTCAGGGAAAAGTGTGTGGCTTCTGAGTTTATGGTGAACGGAATGTTTAGCAAGACGAAAAGTCCAACAAGGGAGGCTGGATTGCTTGGGCTCTGCTCTTGTTTGAAAAGGATGAGATCCTATATGACGTTTATAGCACAAGGCGAGGTAGACTGTTTTTCTCTGAAGTGTTCCCTGCTGTATTAACATAGTCAAGTGGCTTGATTATTCTATGTCACTTTCTTGTTCTCTGTAATTAAAATGATTGCAAAGAGGTCCACAAGTGGGGAGAAAAGGACGTTTCATTTTGGAAGTGCAATGCTAATAAATTTACTTTACTTGTTCTTTAATCACCTTGACAAAGCAGGTCGTATAGATACTGTTGTTGCTGGGTGCCATAGGGACAGCTGAGCCATCACTGGCCCTCCGGTGAGTTCTCAGAGGCAGTAAATTGCACGGAGAGATCACCCCTCCTTCACCCACAGAACAGCTGAAGGATTTGAATTGTGTGTCTTTGGGGTTAAAGTGCAGCTTCTTACCACTAGGCCACCAGAGCCCCTTTAGAGCTTTGTTGTTGTTGTTGTTGTTGTTAGGGGCTGTTGAGTTGAGTATGACTCTTTGCAGCCCTGTGAACGTCCATCCTGAAACCTGCCTGATCCTATGACCTCCTCATCGTCTCCGGGACACTAGATCCATCACCCAAGTCCCCGTGTCAGTCCATTTCATCAAGGTCCTCTCTTCGCTGACCCTCCATCTTTCCAAGCATGCTGTCCCTTCCCAGGGAATAGCCTTGCTTAGGTCCATGTCCAACGTATGAAAGATGAAGCTTCACCATCCTTGCTTTCAAGGAGCATTCCGGCCCGACCCTTATTTTCCCGTTTTATAGATGAGGTGACAGATGCTCAGAGAGGTTAAATGACATTAGTAAGAATGTCCAGTTGGAAAATAATAGAACATATAATATATTTCTGATATCTAAATGCAAAATTAATCCTGAATCTCTGATTGTAATACAATTATTCTTTCTATTACATTCTACTAGGAACTCTTAACCAGGAAAGGCCTGGATCCCAGACTTTGGTTAAAGCCTCCAGAAAGCTGTGTTATTGCCCCCTTAAATTCCAATTTGGCCTGTGTTGTGAGAATGAGCGATTTCCCAGGGCAGCATTGTACTTTGCATACTGAAATCCAAGATTTTGGAAAACCCGTCACTGAGATACACCTCCACATGGATGAAAATGCCTATTGCTCTAATGATCACATTTGAGATGTTTCCAAGAGGTTGGCTGTGAACTTTTGCAAGTCATTGCAGGGAGAACATTTTCTGAGCAAAGATCCTGGGGAGTGCAGTCATTAGCTCCTGCCCCATGCAAAGATCTCTTGAAGCTTCCTGCAGGAAACTTGATAGGAACGGGATGAGAAAATGCAAATGGCATTTGCTACTAAACTACCAAATCCCTCTGGGGCAACCTTGGGCTGTAACAGAACAACTTTGAATCTAAGCAGAGTAAATGGTTGAGGAAGGGCTGTTTATCACCACACACTTTGGTTTTGTTACAGCAGGAGTGAGCTTTAACTTCTCCATTCCCTTCTCATTAAGAAAATAATTGAGGCTAATTTCATTCTTTCACATAAACTCTGTGACAGTTTAGTTCTCTCTTGGAGTTCTTGGAAGCAGGTAGTGCTGGGAGCTTCAAAGGCAGTCACATGCCTTTTCTCACTCTTCTCAGCCCTTCAGTAAAAGGCTCCTGCAAGGAAGGGAAAAAGGAGCCAAAGATTAAGAGTGTAGCAAAATCCACATGAAAATTGCTGTGTCGGGGAAAGCAGCTTTCAGGAATTGTTTCTGAATTCCATTTTTAAGAGTTTCAGTCTGGTTTAAAAGTTCTTAACATATGTGCTTGGATGTGTTGTTCTGAAGTGCCATGAGGTCAAGTCCATCCCAACCATACAGAGTAGAACTGTCCCCTAAGACTTCCTCGGATGTAGCATTCGCAGGAGCAGACCCCATGATCCTTTCTCCTGCAGATGGAGCCCAACTGTCACCGTTATGGCCAACAGCTGAGTAGCCACTGTGTCATTAGAGTGCCTTCTGTTTCAACTTACATGCATGCTCAAGGAAGGGAAGACCAGCACAGTTGGACCTAGAGACTCTTGGTACTTCGTTAAGTGTTCCAAGTCTTCATTTTCTGCAAGCAAGGTTGTGCCATATGCACATAACAAGTTGCTGATGAGTTTCCTCCGATCTTGATGTGACATTCATCTTCATAGACTCTAAATTCTCAATTATTTGGGCAGTGTATAGATTGACTCCACCATGGTTGGAACGTAGATGGTCCGTGAGATCAAGGAAGTCTCCCAACAAGCCAGAGGAGCCCATGACTGCAACAGTGGACTTCGGCACTCTGTGGGAGAACGTACAGGCTCAACAATCCCGTCAGAGCCAGCGCCATCCTCACTCAGACGCTCGTTTGCTGCTTCTGTGAATGACTGAGGAAGACCCGAAGGAAGAGTTCTTGCCATGAGTGTGACAAGCAGAGTGTTTTCTTTATTTGGCTTCTGCAAGAGTGTGATGTACACACCCCGGAGCTTCCAGTCAATCCATTCTGGAGCAGCATCGATGGCTCATCTCCGGGTGCAGGAGATGCCAGGCAGATTGAAAAACCACTCCTCCCTCTCTGAGTCTTCGTTGACCCCTGTGCTGTCAAACTGCTGAAGAAATCCAGCCAGGAGACTTGGTACCTAGCTCTGGTCAGTTGGTCAATATCGCCTGAGAAGAAGTCTCCCTCCACTTTGCCCTTGGATAATGTTTATAATGCACTTTATATTGAAGATGGCAGAAAGTAAATAGTAAACAGTTAGTTACTGGATGCTTTTGGATTTCATGGTGTTTGAAAAGTTATACTGCACATGAGGAAAACAGAAGTCATATGGCCCTCTTGAGAAACTCAGATATATCTTTTTATCTCTACAGGTGTCCATGACTTTAGTTCATAGGGTATAGGGTGGCTATGAGTCACCTACAACTGGACTGCACTTAACGACAACAACAACGGGGGGGTGGTGGGGAGAGGGAGGGAGGGAAGAAGGAAAGGAGAGAGAGGAGAGAGAGAGAGAGAGACGAACTGTTCGCTTAGTGGACAGAAAGTCGTGTTCCCAAGCCAAAGGTGGGTGACTCTACTCCGTGGCCCTCAGGACTGCCTTTGTTTCTGGTCAAACATTATTCTAAGTCATGTAACCCTGGTCTGTCCACTTGCTGTACAGAGGTAACTCGTGGTTGCTGTGAAGCCGAACACTGTGACACTGATGAGTTAAATGGGAGAACGGTTACCCATGGTGAACAGTGTTTGGTGGGGCTCCCCATTTAAAATAGGCTTAAAGGAGGAATGGCATCCACTTCTGTAAATAGCTTGCCTCTGGAAACCCTATGAACCCGGAGAAAGAACGAAAGTTATACAGGTGACCAACTTTCATTTATAGGGTACCTATGAGTTGCCTACAACTTTACAGTGCGTAACAACAACTTTAAATACAATGACCCACGGCTGAAAGATACTAAAACATTCAGAAATAAGTTTGTTACTTCACTTCATTTGCCTCTCCATCCAGTCTTTCTCCTGCAAGTCTAGAAGTTTCTTATGCACCTTGAGAAAACTCCTCCTATGTAAATAACTTTGTCACAGCTGTGTAATATACCCAGACTTGGATGACATACAATGCTTTTTGTATTCTATAGTAATCTACAAAAAAATTATTAGTCACCACACACTCTTTATTTCCTTCATTTTTTTTCATCATTACGCTGTTTTTATTAAGAGAGTAAAAAGGTTATAATTTAGGTTGGCATCAGTATATAATTACTCAGTCACGCCAGCTTCTGAAACATGCTCTTTGGCACCTCAGCCCTCAGCCGTGAGACTGTAGGCCAGTGTTTCAAAGCTCCTACTCCAGACAGTTATGGCATCTCCCTCCCCGCGCTCCAACAAACGTGGCTGGAGGTTCGTAGTTCTGCTTCCGGGGGCAGCAGTCCCAGGTCAGCTGTGTCACATGTCACAACTCTGCTGCAGCTGCTGCTTTGAACGGTGCAGGAATCTGTGGCCATGAAGGGCAATCAGTCTGCTTCTTGGCTTGTAGTGAGATTTTCAGTTCCAGTGTATTTGACAGAATTGATTCTCACTGATCCATGCCTACAGTCTCCTCCCCCCTTTTAAAGTCATCATTGCATCTTTCCTTCACCCCCTCATTGACCTACTAACGTGTGCTATTCTAGTGATTATCTCTGCTTCCTTTTTCTTCCCTTCTTTCTCCTCTTCCCCTTGTGAACATTTATACATATTGTCTGTCTTACACAGTTTGTCCTTACATGACTGAGTTATTTCACTCAGCATAATGCTCTCTAGTCTCCCATAGGCTATACAGCATTTTACAAAATTGTTGTTCCTTAGTGATGGACAGTATTCCACAGGATAGGCAGGATTTTGGCCTGTTGTACATAGGGTCACTCTGAGTCTCAGATGACTTGAAGGCACATAACAACAACCACCACCACCACACTATCTCAATCCACTCATTTGTTGATACGCATTTTGGGTTGTTCGCGTTTTCTGACTACTGTGATTAACATTGCGATGAACATAGTTGTGTATCTCTTTGTTTGTCAGTTCTACTTTCCTTGAGGAAGTATATTCCTGGAAGTGGAATAGCTGAGCCAGATGGGATGTCTACCTTCAGCTTTTTTAGGAAATGCAAGCGTGCCTTCCATTACAGTTGTACCATTTTACAATGCCACTGGCAGTCGTAAGAGTTCCAATCTCTCCTCATCCTCGCCAACACTTGCTGCTTGCTGTCCTGTTAAACTTTGCTACTGCCACTGGAGTTAGATGGTAACTCGTTTTGATTTGCGTTTCTCTAATTGTTAGTGATTTTGAACATATTTCCATGTGTTTGTTAGCCATCTGAATATCCTCCTCTGCGACGTCTTTCCTATCTTTTGCTCATTTTGTAACTAGGCATCAGTCTTTTTCTCATGGAAGCTTTGTGTTGTTGTTAGTTGTTAAGTGTTGTCACATTAAGTTTGACTCATACTGACCCTATGAACTGGTTTGAACACTGTCCTATCCCATGCCAGCCTCGTAATCTGGCACACTCAGGCCCGTTCCCACAGTCACTGTGTCAACTCATCTGGTTGAGGGTCTTCCTCTCTCTCACCATCCTTTCACCTTCCCAAGCTTGATGCCCCTCTCCAAGGAACAGCCTCTCCTAGCAACACGCCCAAAGGAGGTGAACAAAGACTTGTCAGTTTGCCTTCAAAGAGCCCTCTGGCTGTACTTCCTCTGAGACGTATTTGTTTGATCTTTTGGGGTCTGTGGGATCTCCTTTTCCAGCACCCCAGTTCCAAGGCATCAATTCTTCTTTTGTCATTCTCATTCATTGTCCAGCTCTCGGAGGCCCTGCAGTCTTCTATAAACTTTCCTTATGAGACCTTCGAAATGTCATTGCCAAATGTTTTGTCTCAGTCTGGGGGCTTTTTTTCATTCTCTTTGAGAATTTTTTTATGCACACAGGGATTTGATTTTAAAAAGGTCCCCGTTGTCAATTTTATCCTTTCCTGGTTGTACATTTTTGGCTATATCTGGCTATTTATGTTGTAGGCTAAGACTTTTAAATTTGTCCCCATTTTGGTTTTTTTTTCAGAACTTGCACTCTTAGGTATTTTCCAAAATTAATTGAAAATAAATGTCCATGTGAAAATCTGCACACAAATGTTTATAACTCTACCTGAGTTGGTTTAAAATTGTGAACAACCAAGATGTACTTCAGTAGTTGAATGGATAAAGGAACGATGGTAAATTTGTACGTGGATTGTTATTTTGATATGCATTTCACCATCAAGCAATGAAAATGCATGTTATTATAAAAGGGCCCTTTGTTTGTTAAGAGCTCCAAGTAACGCTGTATACAAATGATTGTGGTGTTACATACTCCCAAGCCACCCTCAGAACCGCTGCTGTGTTAGAGACCTTGGTGCAGACATTGTACCAATCCATCTCATTGAGGATTTTCTTTCTTTTGGTAACACTTTTCTATGATCCACTTTAGCAAACACGATGTCTTCCTCCAGGAACTCATCCTTCCTGAGAACATGTCCAAAGTAAGTAAGACAAAGTCTTAGCATCTTCATTTTGATGAGTGTTTTAATTGTACCTCCTCTGAGATGCATTTGTTCATTCTTCTGACAGCTCATGGTTTATTCAACATTCTCAGTCAGCACCATAATTCAAAGGTGTCCATTCTGTCTAATTTCTTGTTCACCTTCAGTATGCATACAGAGAAATTGAAAATGCCATGTCTTAAATCAGGTGCACCTTTGTTTTAACACTTTAAAGAAAAGGCATGGAGGTATCTTAAATGCATACTTCTGAATGAACGAAGTCAGTCTGAAAATGCTACAAGAAGTATGATTCCCCGGGTAATGGTGGGCATAGACCAATACTGATTACTTTTATAAAACACAAGGTATGAGAATGTTTGTATGAAACACGATGTCAATGAAGGAAAGTGTGGGAAAATATTTTTTAATAAAAAAAAAATGTATGATTCCAAATAGATGGCATTCTGGAAAAGGCCGAGTCTGAAGAGAAGGTATAAAGATCAGTAGCTGTTGGGGAGCTCTGGTGGCCTAGTGGCAAGAAGCTGCACTGCAATCCCAGAGATATGCGGTTTGAATCCACCAGATACTCTGCCGGAGGAGGGGCAATCTCCTCCTGTACCAGTCAGATCCAATTTGACGGCACACACACACACACACACAATCAGTAGCTGTTAGGGTTTGCCACAGAGAGGACACAGTACAGGGCACATTAAGGGCAGATCTACTATCTTGCCTGACACTGCGTGGTGGACACAGGCATTACTCATTGGTCCACAGTCACAGGACTGTACAACACAGTGTGAACTCTAATACAAACCACGAGTGTTAGCTAATCCTGACGTAGCAACATTGGTTCATCACTTGTAAAAAATGTACTACAGTGATGTCAGATGTTAAATAGGGGAAGCAATGTTCAGGTGGGGGATGAGGATATGGAAACCCTCTGTACTTTCTGGATAATTTCTCTGCATGTCTGGAAAATTCTACAAGTAAAATTCATCCATTGAAGACAAAGCAAAACAAAAGCAACCCCACATTTAATGGGAGTTTGCAAAGCCTGTTCTAAATGTCAACCACTGGCATGTGCGGAGGTCTCACTGTGAATTGGTCGCCCTCCCTCTCGCTAACCTCACTCTGCTTCCACTGGAAACACCTGCACCCGAGCCACGCAAGCTCGAGAATGTCCCAGACCTCAGTGTGTGCTCAGCACAGTACGTCTGCTCTTAATGACGCTCTCTGCTGAAGCTGATGCCCGGGCTCCACTGGGTTCCTCGATCCTTTGCCTTCACTTCTTAGTTGTCACTAGAATGGAGAGAATCAGCTTTCAGGCCAGACAACAATTTCTACTCCTGCGTTCTGCTTGGAGCAAGATAGACCGAGTGGTACAGACTCCGGGGTTTGGAGGAGAAGCAGTGGCAGTCTCCTGCTATCTGGTATGCGTCTTTCCAGCAAATGTCTGTTCTCACTTGAAGAGCATCCCCCCTCGGTGCTCCCTCAGCAAGGCCCCATCCTGGAATATTTCTGCTCCAATTCTGTGTGGTTAGGACCCCTGAAGAGTTCGCATTTCGTGTAACTGCTTTTGTTGGGAAAAGGGGCAGGCAACCTCTAGCTCCTTGCCTTTGACTCCTGATCTACAGACCTGCAGACAGCTATCCCCATGGTGCTCATTTGAAATGTAAAACCTCATGTCTTATCCCAGACATCCTAGGTCACATCTGCTTTATAACAGAATCCCATTAACAAGAGATTCTGTGCAAGGTGAATTCGGCAAACATTGTATTCTATGTTAACAGAGTTTTTATAGAAACACAGATACATCAAGAGTTTTGAGACTTTTTAATAGAATTTGTGTTTAAGAATATTTTCGTGATTTCTATTTAGAATACTTTCTGTAACTTCTGTTTTTGTCTTGCCTGTGTGACTGTGTGTGTGTGTGTGTGTGTGACTGTGTGTGTGTGTGTGACTGTGTGTGTGTGTGATGACACATTGCTATCAGTATGAACATGCATTGAAAATACATGAGACTGTTAGTAAGTTTTGTTGTTAGCACTTTGTAACTACCATGGCAGAAAGGTCTAAGTCCAAGTGTAGTGAACGTCACGTATCATTCATACCAAAAATTGGCATCTTTCAGAATTGCTCCAAGGAAATGCAATTTGAATAGTCAAAAACTAGATAAAGAAGGCTGATTAAGCCTCCACAAACCCAGACAGGAGGGTGTTTGTTCCTTTCAGGTACAGTTTGGGGAATAGCTCGATGGGCATCTCCTGGCAGTGTTAAGAGAGGTGATTTTCAGAAGAACAGCCAGTGTGATAGAAATTACTGCTGGCAAATCTCCATTGTGGGGAGGGATGATTCTGGTCTGTGAGCATTGCAGAGTTCTTCATAAAAACAAAATGGTTTATAAAGGACAAATATTACCTTCTTTCACTAATATGAATAAACTAGAAACAAGAAAGCTATTGAGATTAGAGTTTAATAACAGTCTGTAGTAACATAAGCATCAGGTAAAGCAGAGAACAATAGTCTGCAGTACTGAGATTTTTTCTTATGGGGATGAAAAATTTGTCTATAGAAAACTGACTATCGCACAATTTAAAGGGTGGTGCAGTTACTGTTCTAGAATTGTACTCATGAAACGGATGGGTTCTCGTCTGCCAGTTTGCCGTGCTGTGGGAGTCTGTGTACTGCTTTGGTGCGTGAAGCTACACTGTTAATATTTAGGATACGCAGAGAATCGCCCATTGTGGACAGGCTTCAGTGGCGTTTTCAAACTGAGAGAGACTAAGAAGCAGGATTGGCCACCCACTTCTGAGTCCTTTTAAAATCGATAGACAACTGAAGGACATTGTTGGACATAGAGCCACACGATGAGCCCCTTCGGATGGAAGATGCTCAAGAAGTGACCGGGAAGAGTTCCCTCTTCAAAACAGACCATAAAGACGTGGGCTACCAGACTAAGGCTTTGACTCAGTGAAGGGCCTTCATTTGCTGATGTGGGAAGGCTCAAAATGAGGAGAAACCATTAATTGAAACATGGAATGTAAGAAGCATAAATCTAAGAAAATTGGAAGCTGTCAAAAATGAAATGGAGCACAAATAGACTGACAGCCTAGTTATTAGTGAGCGGAGACAGACTGGTGTCAGGTGCTGCTGAGGGGAATACAATTCAGAGTAGCCGTTTGAACAACAGATCTGAACCTTGTCCTGTCCTGTGCCATCCTCACAACGCCTGACATGCTGCAGTCACTGTGTCAGTGTGACAGGGACTGATAATGGCCATTCTGAATGAGACAGTCCCATGATCTACATTTCATGCACTATCCTGAAGTACTATACTGTGAGTGATAGAATATTACCCATACACATGCAAGAAAGTTGTATTAATACAAGTGTTATTCAAATATATGTACCAATTATGAAAGTCAAAGATGACTAAATTGAGGATTTCTATCAGTTGGCCATTGGGTCAAGGATGACTGACAGCAACTCTATGAACAACAGATATGATCGTGTTGCATTGCCCAGCATTCAGACACATAGCAAGTGAGTGAAAAGACCGTGTAGCAAATGAAGATAACAAAGCTTCATCTCATATACTTACAGCAGGTTGCTAGAAGGCAGTATTCCTTGAACATGGACATCATACTAGGAAAGGTGAGAGTCAGTAAAAGAGAAGACGACACTGAATGAGATGAATTGATGTAGTGACAACAACAATGGACTTAATTGTGTCAAGGATGAGCCCGTTGGCCAGGATAGGATGAGAGCCAGCTCTGGTGTTCATAGGGTTGCTATGAGTCATACTAGACTCAACAGCGTATAAACCAAAACAGCCACACAACCAGTTTTTGAAGGCTGAAATTAGTGGAACATTTGGTCAAGATGCATTACTAATAACTGGTGGCTGGAATGCAAAAATCAGAAACAAAAAGAACTGGTAGTTGGAAGATTTGGGGCAGGGTGACAGAAATGAGGATGAAGGAAAATGAGAGAATTTTAACAGTAATTTATTTATTCACTGAAAATACTTTTTTTTTTTTAAGAAAACATAAATGGTACCATATAAATGGACTTCCCCTGAGGACTAAGCAGGAATCAGTTTGACTAAAGCTGTATAAAGAGATGTTGGGAAGTTCAATATTAGCAATCAAGACCAGGCTGGGAAGTGACTGTGGAAGAGACCATCAACTACTCACGTTGCTGCTGTGTACCACTGAGTGACCCTCCAGCTGATTTTCAGAGGCAGTTAATCGCACAGGAGGAGATTGCCCAGCCTTCTCCCATGGAGCAGATAGTGGATTCGAACCATGTGCTTTCAGGATTGCAGCACAGCTTTTTGCCACTAGGCCACTAGAGCTCTGTTCAAATCCACCAGCTGTTCTGCAGAAGAAAGATGGGCAATCTCCTCTATGTGATAAAATTGCCTCTGAAAACCCACTGGAGGGCCTGCTTTGGGTTGATTCCAACTGAATGATACACAACAACCGAAACAACTAATTAACTACTTATACGCAAGTTCAAGGTGCAGTTAAAGAAAAGAAACCCAAATATGACTTTGTATCATAGCTGAATGTAAACACCATCTTAAGAATATATTTTACACATTAGACAATTACAACGACCAGACAAGTTCTGGAATGAAATCAAGGACATCATTGATGAAGAAAGCAAAAGAATATCGCAAAGCCAGAGAATAAAGAAATGACCAAAATGTATGTCAGAAGGGACTCTGAAACTTAGAATGAAAAGAAGCCCAAGCAAGGGAAAGAATACTGAAATAAGATGATGAATAGATTTCAAAAAGCACCTCGACATAGCAAAGCAAAAGTATTATCATGACATGTGCGAGGAGCTGGAGGGAGAAAACCAAGAGGGACAAACATGTTTGCACGTTTCAAGCTGAAAGAGCGCAGAACAAATTCTAGCTTCAAATTGCAATGCTGAAAGATTCCACCGGCAAAATAGTGAACGATTTAAGAAACATCAAAAGAAGGTGGAAGGACTGCACAGAGTCACTGTACGAGAAAGAATTGGTCAACACTGAGCCATTTCATGAAGTGGCAAATGATCAAGAAGAAATAGTACAAAAAGAAGAATTCCAAATTGCACTGAAGGAATTGGAAACAAACAAACAAACAAAAGCCTGCAGAAACTGAGGGAATGTCAATTGAAGTGCTTTAGAAAACAGATGCAACCCTGGGTGTACTGATCTGTCTCTGCCAACAGATACGGAAGACACCTGGCAACTGACTTTAGGAAATTTATATTTGTTCCCTTTCCTCACAAAGGTGATCCAACAAAATCGGGAGTTATAGAACCATATCCTTAATATTATGTGTAAGCAATTATGATGGATGATGAAAAGATTGAGATTGTTGACAGCTTCAATTTGCTTGGCTCTACAAACAACATTCTTGGTACCAGCAGCCAGGAAATTAAAAGATAAATTGCATTGGGAAAGTCTATTGTCAAAGACCTCTCCAAATACTGAAGAGCAACAATGACAGTCTGGAGACTAAGGTGCAGCTGACGCAGGCCATGTCTTTGCAATTACTTACTATGCTTCAGAAAGCTGAACAATGACTAGGGAGGACAGAAGGAGAGTTGATGCCTTTGAGCCTTGGTGCTTGAGAAGAGTATTGAATATACCATGGACAAACAAGTTCGTCCTGGAAAGGGTGAAGCCAGGCTGCTCCTTGGAAGCTCCATCTGATATACTTTGGACATGTTGCAAGGTGGGATCAGTCCTTGGAGAGGGACGTCATGCTTGGGAGGGTGGAGGGACAGCACAGGATAGGAAGACCTACTACGAGATGGATTGATTCCGTCATTGGGGTTATGGGGGTAGGTGTGTCAGAGACAATAAAATGGGCAAGGGATAGAGCAGGGTTCAGGGCTGTTGTACACAGGGTCATTATGAGTCACAGGCAGGTCGATGGCACATAACAACAAACAATAAGCAAAATCTTACTGAGGATTTTTTAAAACTGGCTGGAAGCATACATTGATAGGAAACTGACAAAAATTAAAGCCAGATTCAGAAGAGATTGTGGCACAAGGAATATCATTGTTGATGTCACACGCATGTTGGATGAAAGCAGAACATGCCACAAAGAGAGTTACAAGTGTTTTGTTGAATAAACAAAGGCATTTGACTGTGTGGATCATAACAAATTAGTAGCATTGAGAAGAATGGAAATCTGAATATACTTAATTATGCTTATGTGAAACTGATACATAGATCAAGGAGCAATGTGTGAACAAAGGAACACTGCATGATTTAAAAATGAGAAAACTTGATCAGTGTTGTTTCCTTTCTATGCAATAATTTGTAAAGCTGAACTATGTAAAGAACATGGCATGAGAATTAGAAGAAGATTCATCAAGTCTATATTACACAGACAAAACAACCTTGTCTGAAAATTGAAGACAATTTTTTTTTTTCTATAATTATATTTTATTAATTTTCATAAACATTTACAGAGATTTTGGGTTTCCACTCATTCATTGTTGCACTATTCTCTTTACCCTCCTCCCAGTTTGTTCTTGTCCAAATGCCACAGTGCTTGTCAAAGCCAGTTCTGATTAATCTTCTTTGTCAGTGTATCCTTTGCCATTCCCTATCACTCCTCCCTGAGAGAGACTTCACCCTGTGTCATAAGGAAAAGGGGACGGCGTATTCTCTTAGCTACTTCCTGCTGAAAAGGGACGCTGTGGGTTTCAGGGTGAAGATCTTCTCTCACTATTCTAAAGGGCCCCTTTGGCAGTAGGAAACACATAGACTATTATGGAGATTGAGAAAATTGAAGACAATTTGAAATACATGCTGGAAGAGAAAAGACTTTAGCCTTCAATATGGGTTCATCTCAACATCAAGAAAACAAAAGTCATTACCAAGGAACTAATAGGCAACATCATGAGAGGCGATGAAAGGCTGATGCTGTCAAGGCTTCCGTTTCCTTTGGATTTGCAATCTACAAGCATTGTAACAGCTGTCAAGGAATGAAAAGACAAGTCGCATTGTGAAAACCTGCGGTCAAGGATCTCTCCAATGAGCCAGAGTAAGGACGTCAGCTTAAAGACTGAGGTGAGCTTGATCCAAGTTAGGATTTTTCAAATTGCTTCCTATGCATCTGAAAGTGGAACAATGACAGAAGAACCAATGCTTTGAATTGTGGCTTTGATAAAGAATGTTAGATGTGCTATAGACTGCTAAAAGGTCAAACAACTTTGTCAAACTTCGCCATCAAACAACCAGATTGCTCCAATGCTTTTTAAAGGCAAGGGTGGTGAAACTTCATCTCACTTACTTTGGGACTATTCTCAGGAGGAATCAATCCCTGGAGAGACATCATACTGAGAAAAGAAGGGGGCGTCCAGGAAAGAGAGGCAGATCCTTGATGAGAGAGACTGACACGGTGACTGCCACAGGGGGTCTGAGCTTCCCATAGATTATGAGGACGTAGCAGGGTGGGGTAACGCTCAGATCTGTTCATAGGGCAGCTGCGAGTCATAGTGGACTAGAGGGTGCTGAACAGCCGCGTGAGACACCTTGAACTGGCAAATATTGGATGTTTACAGTTCTCCAATAATCGAAACAAGTGCATCGTGCTGTCGAATCCTTTATGAAAATGCCAACACTGATGAAAGGAACCTTGGAATGAAGACGGAGTCCTGAGGGACGTGTAGCATCTGAAGGTGGTGTTATTGTGCCACCTGGACTCAGGACTCCCTCTCTTCTGCTGGTGCTCAGCTGGGGCAGGACTCCTGGAGCCCGAGGGCTTGGCTGGGACTTGACTGGCTGCCCTGCAGAGGATAAGGGCATGTGTGTGAGTGCCACCAGGGCACTCTACTCTGGAGGCTTGATCATTAACCTCAGACCTCAGCAGAGGAGGCCAGGCTGACCTGGGAAGAGGGAAAGAAAACATCCTTTGCTTACCTAATATTCCCCATGGCTCTACGCAAATAAGTCATTCTTCATGGCGGGTCTTTAACCTTAGAGCACTGCTACCCTGGTTTACATCCAAGTCCCCCTTGAGAGGAGTGTGCTTCAGGCCTGTGTGAAGAGATCCGTGGAGATGCTGTTTCTAATCCATCTGTGGAGCCGTGTAGGCACTGGCTGGGGAGGAGAGGGAGCCTGTAAATGCTGGGGAATGACAGTAATTGGGATGCTTACGAATGATGGGTGAGAACCAGGTGTCACAGCAGGGCAAACACTGCCTGCTCACAGATACGCTTTCTCTGTCACAAAAAGTGCCATGATCATTTGATATTTCAGAAGGAAAACTCCCTCTCAAAAGTCTGAGCTTTGATTCACCAGCGATAGGTGGTAAATCTCACAATTTACAACAAAGACAAAAAAGAAAGAATATTTGTACAGGCTGTGTGTTTATTGATAACCAAACATCTCATGGGATTTGGTTCCTGAATTTGGAAGTTTAGGATCATATTTCATGAGATATCCCTGCTAATTGGCCTAATAACATGTTTAGTGCTTCATTGTGATATGCCTGGACTTACAAAAGCCTTTGTATGTCCATCCAAGTCACAGCAATTAGTGTGAATTTACCTGTAGCCACTGGGGAAGAAGCACAGTTGGGCACATAGCAAGACATGAAATCTGTGGCCGGTCACCTCATTGAACAACTGCCTTTTTTTTTTTTTTTATATCACACCAGAACTGAATGGTGTTCAAATACTATTACTGAACATTTTGCCCAAAGTTTCATAGTAAAATCTAGCAAAAGGGAGAAAGTTCAGAACAGAATTTCAAATAATAAGGAAGCTTAGACTGAAATCATGTGGGAGTGATGGTGTTCATGAGTTTCTGAAACTATTTCCCTGAGAAAATCTTGACACTTTGTCCAAAACAATCTCCTGAGGTTGTCTTAAAACAAGACAATAATTTGGCTTAAATCAATAAGCAACAATTCAATTCACTGCTGTCTAGGCAGAAGCAACTGCTAGCTGATCTCCCAGTGGGTTTTGCAATAGGCAAATATGCTCCAGAGGACCCGGAAGGTCCGTATCATTTTGAGGAGGACCAAGGTGTATGTAACCCATGGTGTTTCTAATGCACCATGTGTGGCCTCAAATGTGCATGTTTGTACCTCACTCAACTGTACCTAAAAATAACATATGGATAGGAAAGTTGGTTAATAAGAAAGAACAAAAAAGACATAACTCTTTTAAATTACAGTGCAGAGAAAGAACATCAACTATATTACAGAATGCCAGAAGGGCAAAAAAATGCATCTTTTTTAGAGGAGGAGCCACGAGTCTCCTCAGAAGGGGTGACGGTGAGATTTCTCCTCACTTATTTTAGGCACTTTATCAGGAGAGGCTAGTCTCTGTGCCTAGTGAAACTAAGAAATAAAATAATCTTTTGATGTGTAAACTTTCAACTCGCCCTCAAAGAATGAACAAGAAAGAAGGAGAAGGAGATCCTCCTAAAATGAAGTGACATAGTATCTACAACAATGAGCTTAAGAACCATAGAGGTTATGAAGGTGGTGTCATGAAGGGTAGGACAGTGCTTTGTTATAACGGGGGACACTGTGAGGCAGAGCTGACCAGATGTGACCTCACAGTAAAAGCTGTATATAAGATCAAATTGACAACAACATCTTGAAAGATTAAATAGAAAGCATAAGAGCAGTAAGTTTATGTTGTTGTGTACCGTGGAGTCAGAAGTGACCCGTAGCTGACTGTCTAATGGGATTTAAGAGGCTGTAAGTCACTCAGAAGTCCCATGGAGCAGCTGCTGGATTAGAACTGCATGCCTCTGGGATTGCAGAAAATGAGGTACAATTCTGAAAAGGAGGTCATGAGAATGGTTGTACTACTCTAAGAATGTAAACAAAGTCAAAAGGAAAACAACAAAACTTAGATATAGAAGGGCTTGCCCCTGTGTGCAGATCTGTTTAAATTGTTAGTCTGAACTTAGTAATTCTGTTCAGGGGTCTTGGATAAGAGGAATGGACGTAGAACTCCACCAAGAATGTAGCTTATAGTCCTTAATGAAGCTTATAGTCCTTGGTTTTAGTCCTAGGTGGTCCATGATCCACCTTGAGTTGGTTTTTGTATATGGAGTGAGGTATGGATCTTGCTTGAATCTTCTGCAGATATTTTTCCAAATTTGCCAACACCATTTGTTAAAAAGGCTGTTGTTTCCCCACTTAACTGATTTCATTTCCTTCTCAAAAATCAGTTGACCATAGGTACATGGGCTGATTTTCAGGTTCTCAATTCTATTCCATTGATCTATGTGTCTGTCATTGTACCAGTACCATGCTGTCTTAACCACCATAGCAGTGTAGTAGGATTTGAAATCAGGGAATGAGATGCTTTTCCCCCCTGTTTTTACGGAGTGCTTTGCTTATTCAGGGCTTCTTTCCATTCCAAATGAAACTGGAGATTGCCTTTTCCATCTCGTTGAAGAATAGGATTGGTATTTGTATTGGGATTACATTGAATGTGTAAATTGCCTTTGGTAGTATTACCATTTTCACAATATTGAGTCTTCATATCCATGAGCACGGGATATTCTTCCACTTTTCCAGGTCTCTTTTCGTTTCTTGCAGTAATGTTTTGTAATTTCTTTGGATAGATCCTTTGTGCTTCTGGTTAGATTTACTCTCATGTATTTAATAAGCTTCATTAAAGAAAAACTTGGATGAACTCTGTTGTTGTTGTTGTTATGTGCCATCGAGTCGCTTGTGACTCATAGCGACCCTGTGTACAACAGCCCTAAACTCTGCTCTGTCCTGTGCTAATTGCACTGCCTCTGACACACTTATCCTGATTACACCAGTCACGGAATCAATCCACCTCATAGAGGGTCTTCCTCCCTTGCACCATCCCTCCACCCTCCCAAGCACGATGTCCCTCTCCAAGGACCTGTCCCTCCTTACAACATGTCCAAAGTATGTCAGACAAAGCCCCCGAATCCTTGCCCCCAAGGAGCAGCCTGGTTTAACCCTCTCTAGGATGAATCTGTTTGTCTTCCTAGCAGTCCATGGTACCCTCAATACTCTTCTCCAGCACCACAGCTCAAAGGCGTCAGTTCTCCTTCTATCCTCCGTAGTCATTGTCCAACTCTCTGATGCATAACAAGTGAGTGTGAAGACCATAGCCTTCATCAGACACACCTTAGTTGCCAGAGTGACACTATTGCTCTTCAGTACTTTGGAGAGGTCCCTAATAGCAGACTTTCCCATGGCAATGCGCCTTTTAATTTCCTGGCTACTGGTGCCAAGACTTTTGACCTTGGAGCCAAGAAGACTAAAGATGAACTCTAGTAGTCCTAATCCACTACATAAACAGTCTTCCAAGTATCGTGAAAAATCTACACCCAGGAGAAGGTAATATAGATGGGTGGGACCTTCTAAGAATCAAATCCCTGTGCACATCCAAAAACTTCTCCATCAGGGTAAAAAGGAAAGCCACAGACTGGGAAAAAGCATTTGGTAATGACAGGTCAGATAAGGGAATTATATCCAGAATTTATTAAATACTTTAGAACCACAACAAGATAAAGGTAAATAATCCAATTGAAAACTGGGTACAGGATATGAACACACTTCACCAAAGAAGACATTCAGATGGCCAACAAACACATGAAGAAATGTTCAAAATCCCCAGCTCTAAGAGAGATGCAAATCAAAACAACTATGAGATGTCATCTCACCTCAGTAAGAATAGCAGAATTTAACAGAACAGCAAACAACAAATTCTGGCGAGGTTGTGGAGAAACTGGAACCCTTATTCATTGTTGGTTGAAGTGTAAAATTGTCCAAGCACTGTGGAAAGCAGTGTGGCACTTTCTCAAAAAGTTGCAAATACAGATAACATCTGACCCAGCACTTCCACTACTTCGAATATACCCTAACGAGACCACAACCGACATCCACGCAGATATATACACACCCGTGTTGACCGTGGCTTTGTTCGCAATAGCAAGGAGTTGGAAACAGCCTAAGTGCCCATCAACAAATTAATGGATAGAGAAGCTGTGGTATATTCACAGAATGGAATACTATGCTGCATTGAAAAACACAGAACTCATGCAATATTATTCAAAATGGGTGAGGTGACCCTGGAGGACATTATGCTGAGTAAAATGTCTCAGTCACAAAAAGACAAATACTGCAGTGTCACTGTTGTAGAATGGGACTGACATCAGGGTTGGGGACTGAGAAAAAGAGAAGACTGAGAAAAACTGGATAGATTATGTATATTGCATTGAAACAGATGAGGGAGAAAACAGTTTAAAAGCGATATATGATAGGGTATTATGGTTATCACAGGAATCCAGAATTAGGGTTGCCTAGTGGAGTGCAGTCGGGGTGGGGGGATTGTACACCAACGAAGAAGTTTATCTTTTGCTTTTCGAAGAGAGGAGCAAACTGGGATGGGGCGGGGGGAGGTGTAGAGAAAAAAAGTGCAATAATCAATGAATGGAAATCCCAAATCTCTGTAAATGTTCATTAAAATGAATAAAATAAAATTAAAAAAAGAAAAAACCCAAAACACCAAAAAGCAAGCAATCTGAGAGATCAGAGATCTCCATACCCTGTCTTCCTCCATAGAGCTGGCCTGTTGTCATATATGTTTTAAACTCTTCCTCTTCTTTTCTGAAATACAATTTCTTTTATCCTCTCTTTCAAGCGCTTGGCTTTTCCTCACAGCTTGTCATCAAGGCTAGGCTGAGGGGTAAGTCTAGAAAACAGGAATGCAGGCCTGTGGCTTTTTCAATCTCTTATCACTTTGCTGAGCACGAAGCTACACCTGGATTTCAGCTCCTTTCTGTTAACCCTGCCTCCCTCTTCTGAGTGCAACCCCCCAGCCCATCTGCCCTATTATTTTCTTTCTACTAAAACTCCTCTGTTTGTGGGAGTCCCTGGGTGGTTTGAACAGTTAAGTGCTCTTCTCAGCTGTCCGGCAGAAGGTGACCATTATGAACCCAGCCAGGGATGCCTTCAAGGAAAGACCTGACAATCTGCTTGGGCACAAATCAGCCGCTTGGCACAGGATGGCGCACACACGGGGGTACCAGGAACCAGACTGAAGCCACGGTCACGGTTCGGTTAGGTTTGTTGTTTGTGGTGTTTTGTTTTGTTTTGTTTTAAATCTGTAAAACTCACTGCATTTAGTTGGACTTAATTCGTAGGGGACCTTCCTTTGGGGTTCTCAGCTTGGCAGTCACACAGGGGCAGACTCTTAGTCTCTCTCTTGAGGAGCCACAGGTGAATTTAAACTGCCAGAGTGGTAGGACATTTGAGGTTAGCATGACAACTCCCTACAGGTAATGCCGACAGGGCAATGGGAAGGCCAGATGGCTGAGGAGCTGAGGCCCCGCTGCCGAGACCCCGTTTTCATACCGAGGAGGCAGTGATTTGCGGGAGCACCTAGCTTTCCCACGTGATCAGAGGGGAGGACAGTGTTTGGGTCCCTCGGCCCACTGTTGTAGATGACTCTTCTCCTACAGACAGCCAAAAATATGCCTTGTTCAATGAGATTTTTGTAAGTTATACTTACGCCAGAGTCTTTTTTTACTGGTGTGTGAATATTTAACAAAATTTATGATCTGACATAAATATTTTTTTGCCAGTATATGTTACACCAGATAGCAAGTCCCCCTTATGCTGAGTCCAGAGAAACCTTAGAAAAATCCTTGCAATTTGAAAAACAGTACATTCCAAAGACTCTAGCGTGTTCGCACACATACACACACATACACGTAATTCTTACAGACCCTGCTATCGTCTTGAACGTTTTAGCTATGCGCAAACCAGAATTCAGCTTTCCAAGTCTTTACTATATTATAGGCAATTTGCATTTTCATATTCTCCTCCTTCGGAGGAAAAGCTACTGAGATACCGGAAGCTGCCCTGTGCCTCTAGGGGACTCAGAGTTCCCTCTCTCTATTTCTTCTTTCAACAAGAAGCTGCTGAATCTACCCACCACCCTCATGATGTCTCTTTACTTCTCTTTCCAAAATCAAACTCCTGTGTAGCAATACTTTTCTTTTCAGATATACAATTATGTATTAGATTGACAAAAATAAATAACAACAAAAGCAGATGTTGTTGAGTTGACGTCCATGAGTGTTGGGGTAGAACTCTGAGAACTCTGATGCATATAGTGTTCTCAGTGGCTGGTGGAGTTCCAGACCTTTCTCTTGAGGTAACTGCAGGTGAGCTTGAACCTTCAACTTTGGTTACCAGCTAAGCACTTCAGTGGGTATCCAGCGACTCTCTCTGTAAACCAATACTTGCCGATGTACGAATCCATTCTATCCACGTCTGCATAACAACACTCTCAGCATCCTCTGTCTCTAAGGACAATCAAAGCCTGGCTGCAGCAACACCCATGGAGGGAAAGGCCATGCATGCTCATTAGGAATTTTTTTTTT